>NW_024609857.1:166223464-166593464 GCF_016920785.2 Ixodes scapularis
AGCAAAGGTAAGACAAAGTCCGCGAACTGGGTGCCGGTTGTCTCCGTTTAACGTCGCAGTGCTGACGATGAGAAGACTGAGCGACTGCATGCTTTCGAACCGTAAGTTTCTTTACCTGCAGAGGGAAGCCGGCTTCGGAAATAAATACAGTTCACGGAAAGCTCGTGTTACGTTTTTATTTGCTGCTCCTCTCGCTCCGTACAATAGACTTAGTGTTCTCGTTAAGCCTTATTGAGCTCGATTTGCTCGATTCGTGGCCGCCATATTGCGATGCTGGCGACGGAGGAACTTTTGCTCCCCTGCTTTAGGGACGAAAGTTTCTCCCTTTCTCAAGGAACATACGTATCAAGAACGCTCCTCCCTTTAGGGAGCACTATACTGACCCTTTTTTCTAAGAGTGTGGGTCAAACACGTCAGTTGCTGGCCGCACATTGACTGGTGCTTTGATAACCCTGAGGACAACCCACAAGAATGTTTGTCATGTCACCCCTGTACATAGTTCGAGCGCACTCTTATTTTTTTCCCAGGAAATTGTTTTGTGTGCATGTGGACCGAGCTGGATCCCTCAGCTCTCGGTCGTTGTGGTTATTAGTTTTGAAAGTAGCTAGGCTTGAGCAGAGCCAGTCTACAGTGTAAAAATCAAGCCCCATCGTAGCTGGAGTTGCGGCTATCATTTCTTAAAGTAGCTGGGCTCGTGTAGAGCCAGCTCGCAGTGTGCATGTCAGGCCCAATCGTAGCTGTTGTGGCTATTATTTGTGAAAGTTGTTGGGCTCGAGTAGAGCCAGTCTACAGTGTGCAGGTCAAGTGCAATCTTAGCTGTTTCGGCTATTTTCTGTGAAAATAGCTTGCTTCAATTTGAACCAGTGTGTAGTTTTCTGTTTGCTTGTCCCTGTGCTTCTTTCCATTGGTAAAAAGACTACCATGCTAAGTAGCAGATGTGCTCAGGGTGATACCAAATTTAGTGAGCGTATGCTGGTCGATGCTTAATAGATGGTACGAGCTTACTGCTCAAGATATGCAAGCACAAGATGACTTCATATTAATTGTGTTCCAAAAAAATGAGACGTTTACAAATTCCTGTAATGGCGAATTAGAACGCAGTTTTGAGGAGGGTACGGAGAGGCGGGTATGCCCCTCCTCCTCTTTACTCTCCCCTCCATCCTTGCTCCTCCCCTTTCCCTCCCCCTCCCTCCCTCTTCCCTCGTGATCCTAGTTGTGACCTACACGAGTGACCTTTGTGACACCACACGTGACCCTAGTGGGGAAAATTTCTCGCTAAATTTAGCGGGGAAATTGTTCCGCTAAGCTTAGCGGGGAAATTTTTTCCCTAAATTTAGCGGGGAATTTTTCCCACAAAGTTAGGCGGAATATTTTTTTCGCTATTTTTAGCGGGGAAGTTTTTTCGCTAAACTTAGCGGGAAATATTTTCCCCTAAATTTAGCAGCGAATCTTTTCCGCCAAGTTTAGTGGGGAGAACATGATTGTAAACCTGAGACTGGGGCAGAAAAGAGAACACAACAGAAGGTTTTGCCGATAAAGGTAGCGGTGAAAAGCTTGCGCTAAATATAGCGGGGAAATTTTTATGCTAAATTTAGCGGGAAATTTTTTACAATTAATTTAGCGGAGAAATTTTTCTGTTAAAAGTAGGGGAAAATTTTTCGCTAAATTCAGCGGCGGATTTTTTACGCCAAGTTTAGCTGGGAAATATGCCCACTAAATTTAGCGCAGAAAATTTTGCGCTAAATATAGCGGGAAATTTTTTCTGCTAAACGTAGGGGAACGTTTTCCGTTAAATTTAGCGGGGAAATATTTTCACTGATTTTAGCGGAATTTTTTTTCTCGCTAAGTTAGCGGGAAAATGTTTATGCTAAATTTAACTGGAGAATACTTTCGTAAAAACTAGCGGGTTATTTTTCCGCTAAATTTAGCGGGGAATCTTTCCCGCTAAATTTAGTGTGGAAGTTTTTCTGCTAATTTAGCGGGAAAGTTTTTCCGCTAGGTAGCGGGAAAATTTTTCCGCTATATTTAGTGGGGAAATTTTTTCGCTAATTTCAGCGGGGAATGTTTTCCGCTAAATTTAGCGGGAATATTTTTCCGCTAAACTTGGCGGGGAAAATATTCCGCTAATATTGACGGGACGTTTTTCCGCTAAATGTAGTGGGGAAAATTTCCCGCTAAACTTAAGGCTTATTCACACGATGCATCTTTTCAACGCGCCACAGTTTAGCGAAACCGAGATTTCGCGAAACCGGCCCATTCACACGATGAGTCTGACTCGCGAAATGTGTGACGTATTGACTCGCGTAAATAGTTCTGAAATTGCCCATAGCATGGCGCTACAAATAAAAGCTAGCCATTCAGCATTGTCCATTCGCTGCTATGGCAACAAGCGGCAGCGCGTTCTCCGTTGCCATAGCAGCGGTGTGCGCGGTGCCAGTTCTCCCGCCAGAACCCCGCAGGAAAGCGAACTAAAACTGAACTCCTTCGCGTTGCGTTATGTCCCTACGGAAACGCAAAGCTGCAGCAGCAGCCGTGCTAGTTCTTCTGCTTTGCGAGGACGAAAGCCCTCCCAAGAAAACGCGACCTTGGGTCAAGCCGTATATTCAGAAGCGCGAGCAGACCGGAGCGCACCATTCGCTCACACGGGACCTCCTGAAAGACCCGAACGAGTTTCGCCGATACCTGCGGATGACGCCCGAGGTTTTCCAGCGTCTTGCTGATGGAATTCGAGCCGATGTTCAAAAGCAAGACACCGTCATGAGGACGGCGATTTCCGCGGAGGAGCGACTCGAGATGACGCTCTGTTTCCTCGCAAGCGGTAAGTTTTGGGCTCATTGGTTTCAGAGTGTTTACCTTACTAGGCAAGGAAAAAAAATAATTCAGACGATGGCGGATTGGAACAGATGTGGAGCCAAATCATTAAACTAAAAGATCAGTGCTGTCAAAAGAGCAGAAAGAATTGATCAGATTGTGAGCAACGCTTGAACTGAAACTTGGACGAATTCACGAAGTGTTTGCTATTCGACTCGATGGGTGGCACACTTTTTCCGAAGTTTTTTAATATTAGTAAAATACAAACAATGTCTGTAGAATTCTCCTGTTTGTTGTTCAAGCTTCACTACTTTGCACCAGCATTCTGGGGTGAAGCTTCACCACCATACTTGGAGAAACTGCCAACAATCAATTATCTCGCTTGGGTCGATGGTCTCTGATATTTTGCTTGGGTTCGAATAGCAGTTATTAAGGTGATAATAATGTTTAGAATATTTGAATAAATAAGAGCCACTTTTTCGTCATGATTGTATTCTACTCAACTGCTTGATATTGTTGTTCAATTTGTTCTCGTTTTTATTTTCTAGGAGATTCTCTCAGGTCTCTGCATTACCAGTACTTGCTAGGACACAAGACTGTGCACAGCATTGTGTACAGCACGTGCGCTGCACTGTACAACTACCTGAGACAGCGGTATGTGATATTCATTCCCATTAACAAAATTGTTGGGTTTGCTGCTGCACGATAATATTAACATATCTGAGTACTAGCTGATTATCATCCTTTTCTTTTCAGACACATAGTTCTGCCAAAAACTTCATCAGAGTGGAGAGGTGTGGCTCGAAGGTTCGAGGAAATATGGAATTATCCACACTGCCTCGGAGCGATTGATGGAAAACACATCAATATGTTTGCCCCACCAAACACCGGATCTGAATATTTTAACTACATGGGAAATTTCAGCTTGGTGTTGCTCGCTGTGGTGGACGCAGACCTGAAGGTATTCCTTTGTCATCACATGCAACCATAGACCGGGGGTCTCAAACTCATTTGAGTGTGGGTGCAAGATAGCCCATTCCCAAGATGTTGAGGGCCAACATAGGGGGGGGGGGGATTTAATATTTTAGGAAAAAAATACAGCAATGGTGTTTCACGTTGTAAAGCAATCGAGTCTTTCAGCGACACCCAGAGATTTCCTAAGACAACAATATAATAAGTATTTGCTTTTTTTTTCAAATAACCTTTTGCCAGTGTTGTTTCTTACTATAATTTCTTCATACCACTTTCATACTAGTGTGATTCCAAGATTTAAAATACCACATCCCACCACCATGCTGGAATATAATGTTTCTTCAGACAGTATCACTTTCACACATCCTGCACTGCACAAGGTATACAGGTTATGTACCTTTTGCTTGGACGCATCCTCCCCCTGTTTAAGCACATCTGCAACCTCATTCTTGGTCCCTCTATTTGTGATATCCTCCTTGCGTGGTCTCAACCATAATTGCCTCTTTCAGAGGTCATCCGTGATCCTAAAGGTGGTAGAGCAGTACCTGTTTCGTTAACTTGCTCTGCAGTCAAAAAGCTAGCTTTCCACAATGTCAGGATGTCATAAAAATACCAACCTTGATATCTGTTGTCTTCTCTGACAGCATTTCAAGCAACTGCCAGAATTTTGACAAGTGACATAACAGGACACCTGATCCTTCGACATATTTACCACTATGTTGTAATTACTTTTAATGTGTGGAAGTTATATCACATTGAACTAAAAAGTCAAGAGTATTGCAGGCATCTTAAAATGAAATAGATGCCTTACACTTGGCTGATTATAGTTATAATCAAGGAGGCTAGACCGAGTTTTGTAACAAGTCTTTATGTTGTCTTCACAAAACAAGCATTGGCATCTGTTTCTAGAAATGTGGCACTCTTGGTTCAGCTTACAAAAATTCGTAAAATTATTGACTGGCTCAACGGTATGTTCCCTATATCTGGCTTTGTTTGTTCTTTTTCCCAGGCCATATATGTAGATGTCGGAACGAGTGGAAGGACGCACGACTCCACCACGTTCAAGAAGAGTACATTCTACAAAGGGCTGGTTGACAATTCTCTCAACCTCCCGACCCCTGAGCCTCTGTTAGGTGATCTGTTTAATTCTTACGCAATACTCCTTCAGCAGTTGACCTTCCACTTTGTAAATCGGAATAATTCACTATACATTTTTCAGGTGCGCAATGCGCCCAGCCTTTTGTTTTCGTGGCAGATGCCGCATTCCCAATCGGCGAAAACCTGATGCGGTCCCTACCCTGGGCAGGCGAAACAACCTGAGAAAATCTACAACTACAGGTACCGTGTAAAAATGGTTTTCTCTAGGTTAGAGCAAGAGTGCTCTAGGTGATTCACAATGGTATCAACACTGAAGTGAGTATAATTTGTACGCAGGCACTCCAGGGCACGTAGAGTTTCAGAAAACTTCTTTGGAGTGCTCGCCCAAAGATTCCGGATCCTCCTGAGACCCATCCAGGCTCTCCCCCAAAATGTCACCGCCCTGGTCCTGGCCTGTTGCGGGCTCCACAACATGCTTAGGGATGAAGGTGTTGACACCGACATGAAACCAGAGAAAGCGTCGGATGTGGGTGGCTTCTCACCCTTGCCAAACCACGGCGTCCACCCTTCAGTCGCAGCCAACAATGTCAGGAAAGAATTTTGTAGGCATTTTAATCAAGAGGGAGCTGTGGACTGGCAACTTGACTATATCAATGAGCACTAAGGCCAGGCCCTAGCAGGGCATGCACGAGCGTGTTCATATGCTATTTGGTCCAACTGAAATGCGAACAGCGAAATGCGTGTTTCGCTACCTGCTGTGTCACCTGGTGAGCTGGTGGGAACTCATAAAAATGTGCAGTAGATCCCCATCTCTATTGCACTTGTTTACGAGTTCCCAGGAGCCCTTCATGTTGCACAGCATTCACTGAAAACCACATGCTTCTCTCTTCACATCTCGTTAGATTGGGCTAGTACACTGTGCCTCTTTTCGCCCTTGAATCTTATTTTTATTGTTTCTTGCATTGGTGAAGGTTCGCTGTAGCCTGGAAAATGAAAGATATATGTAAATTTGGAAGTTATAGTTACTTCAATAAGTTGTGCAATTTTCCTGCAAGGCATAAGTGCGGCCAATCTTTGCTGTTTATATATAGGGCGGTACAAGCGGATCCGACACTATTCAACATGTTGCAAAAAATTGCCGCCTGCACATGGAACTTTCCCCGAATGTACTGAGCAGGTAAATTTTATCATGTGAAATTTCAAGTCATTGTTCTTTTCCTGTAAAAATTGAGAGCGAGCTTGCCAAAGCGTCGTCTGCTCATTGCTTCTATCCGATGGCACCACAAGTTAATAGGATCGAAAACCGATTTGTCTTTGTACGCACTCGACGTTGTCTTTGGCAAGCTTTTTGCTTTCATTCTTTAGAAGACCCAACCAAACTGTATGCCTTGGAATTTTGCACGGTAAGGCTGATGTGCTCAGTGCATTCTGTAAAAGTTTTGGGCTTTCTATTTGCAGGAGCCGATTTTTTCAAGCCTGTATTACAGCGCCGGGTCTGCTTGTGCCACCCTGTATATTGAAATTTTGATTTAAACCGTGTATGCCAAATGCATCTTCTGAAAATTTGTTTTATCCAAGATAGGTCACTATGTTAGAGTATGACATGTACGGGAAGAGCAGGGGGAAGAGAAAGTGTCATTGTGCGAGTTTGGTGCAGTTTTGTACTTGTGTCTCGTTAATATGGATATCTCATTATATGAACAATCTGGGTAATTATGTTCATTATTCTCTTTATTGTAAATAACACACATGATTTTTTTTTTTTAGGCGGGGGGGGGGGGTAATGGGTGGCTAGGTGAAGTGAAGTGCGGGTGAAGGAAGTAAGGAAGGAATAAACAGGTGTACTCATGATGAAGACATGACTGTGTCATTTGGTGTACATTGAAGGCGGCTTTGATTTATTTGTCTTTCACGTTCACTCCATCGCATCTATATACATTTGAATGTAGGCCTATGTGCATGCTCTGAATGAGTGTATGTAAGCACCTTGTGTGTGTTGTTCAAGGAAATATTTCGATCATAAACACCTGGAATAAAAAGGAAACTACAAAACATTATATTTGATTTATTATTAATACAAGGGAAGCCAAATGTCATTTGAGAACTGAGGAAACAAAAACTAAAAGACTATTCAAGTGAATACCTCGTTTAAAGTCAAGAACTCTTAAAGGGGCACTGATGTGCTTTTTAAGATCCTTGTTTTATTATCATACTCTCTGTGCGAGCTCTAAGCATCCTTAAAAATCCGAACTTACATTTATGGGCGGCCGATTTGTACAATAAAAAAGTGACCGAGCATCCCGACACTTACCATTGGTACAAAACGACAGATGGTGCTACCGAGCCTTGCTGCTCAATATGGTTGAACGATGGACGGCACTTGTTAGCCACTCGCAAGCGGTGGGCTCCCGCGTGGACGACCAGCCGACCAGTCCCACTCATCCACGCGGGAACCCACCGCTTGCGAGTGGCTGACAAGTGCCGTCCATTATTCAACCATATTCAGCAGCAAGGCTCGGTAGCACCATCTGTCGTTTTGTACCAATGGTAAGTGTCGGCATGTTCTATCACCTTTTTATTGTAGAAATTGGCCACCCGTAAATGTAAGTTCGGATTTTTAAGGATGCTTAGAGCTCGCAGAGAGTATGACAATAAAACAAGAATCTCAAAAAGCACTTTATGACCTTTTAAATAAACTAAAAAATGCCTGGTCAGGGTACACGAGTGATAATTAAAACAAGCGAAACAAGACCACATTATTTAAGTGAACACTCATCATAAACAGCTCTTGAATAAATATCAGCACCTTAACTCCAAAATTTGGCGTAAAAATTGTCGCCTGCACAAAAGAAATCTTCGTTTTTTTATGAAAGGAGTATTGTAGTCGCATAGTTTATCTTGCAAAATTTGAATGCATAGCTCGCTTCCTTTGAAATGTGAGACCAACAATATGTGACTTAATGGAGGACACCAATGCGGACTGCCAAGCTAACCGATAGACGCAGCAAGTATTCGATGCACAGTCGAAAGCTGACGGTACCATCTTCTGCTCACTGCAACTTTGTGGCATAGCACAGGAACGAAGCTTTGCCCTGAAACTGTACCAAAAAGTAAAAATACACTGCTGATGAAAATTTTAAATTGCTGCGGGCATGCGACCATTATTCCAGATTTTAGGGCAAACCCCTGTATAACACCTTATTTAAAATCGATGAAAAAAAAAGCAGCTAAAAATTATAGAATTTGTTCTTAGATGTTCTCAATTAAAGTAGAATGTTTGATCTGAAATATAACCTCCATGATCCTCGCCTTGATAAGGTCCTTCCTATATTCATCTAGGCCGGCAATTGCAGCCACAACTGCATCACCGAACGATTGGTCACCGTCATCTTGTGCGCTGCTGGACAACACTTTCAGCGCCTTCTCGAAGACTTGCTCCCTAATGGGCTGGGTCGGGGTGTTCTTTTTTCGTTTGTACGCCGGTCGTCGCACCTCGGGTGGCGTGCTGGTATCGTCGACAGTTTCTTCGAGTAGAACCACACAAGGTGATGAGGAGGACTCTGACTGTTCAAAACGATAAAATGAATTATTTGACATCATGGGCTACAATACAGAGCAGCTCAGTTCAATACCAGATTTAACCTGCGGATGGAGAAAAACTGAAGCTGAGGTAATGAGTGTGTTTCTAGGCAATAGACCTTCCCAAAAAAATCCCACAAGGCCTCATTAATTCCACCTTGCAGCACAAAGAGCGAGAAATTTTGGGGCCATTTAGATGGTCACTCGGGCCGAGTTCAACACTGCGTACATCCTGGAAGTGGCTTAATTCCTTCTCTCTTACCACCGCAAGTTCAGTCTTCAGAACACAATGAAAATGGAACAAACATATTACAAATCTAATTCATACGCCTTATTATCATACTCTTTTTTTTTTCGTTTTGAAATTGCGAAATGTTAAACAAGCACTAGCAGCTCGTCCTATGTATGGATGCATTGGAGAGACGATGGGAGGTGCTGGATATTTCCAGAATGGTCTATGGCAGAGGTGCGCAAAGTGGGGGTAGCAAGACGACGTCTGGGGGTTGCGGGGGCCTAAGAAAGCCGAGCTGCTTTGATACTGCTCTAAAGGGGGGGGGGGGGGGGAGGAGGGGAGGGAGGGGGGTGGAGAGTTGGGTTGCCGGACGGCATGCAAGTATTTTAGGGGTCACGGGCCTCAAAAGTTTGCACAGCTCTGGCCTATGGTACTGTTTTATACATTCTACAGAATTTAGTTTGCCCCCAACATTTAAATATAATTTTCATTGCACTATACAGTTACCTCATTATGCATGATCGTCATAGTATAAGGTAATGTTTATAACTTATTGGGCAAGGTACTACACACCTCCACTGTCAGCTCCTCCAGGGATGAGACGGATGCTTGGGGAGTCTGACTCGTCTTCAAAAACTTCATGTCTTCAAAGAACTCCCACTTGGAGACGTAGTTATCCCCTGTCCCCTGGCCAGATTTTTTCGTTGTCACCTTGGCCCACTCCTTATTAAAATATGTTCGCAAGCAATGGAATTTGGCTTTTGCCTCCCCCACTGTTTCAGGAAAAAGTTTGATTAAGTAAACAAGTGCTAGCTTTAGAAATTGGACAGTACTGCCAACATCACACCCACCTGTGCACTTGAGCATGTCTGCAACAATTTGCATAGTTGCATCTCGGAGTGTTTTTTTCTTGAAGTCCGGATGACTAGTTTGATACAGAAAGTGGTTACAGTTGTAGAACTGTATGAGCGTGCGTTGTTTGTGGACCGTCCAGTGAAACTGAAAAATAATAATAAAGAGGTTTTGGCAAGTCTGACTCTGTGGATCTTAAATTGAAAGCAACAAATATTGATAGACTGATTGACGTCAGCATATGGGATAAAAACGGAGCATTGCCGTCAATTGTTCGTGTCGTAAATTTTTGTTTCTATACATGTTAACACACGAGTGCCAATTTAAAAATAGTGGGCACTGTAGCGAATACATGTTAAATCCGAAAAGTGCGCCGGCCGGCACCGTACGCGCACGCAGCCAAATTATTCCCCAAACCCAGAGGATGCACATAAAATGCATAGAGAGGCTCAATGCATAACCTAGTTTCTTCCGGGTGCTGATATCCAGCCGTCGAATTGACGATAAAAGTGGCTCGGACAGGTTGTATACGCTCCCGCGCTCGTCCGTAAACAATGCAAACACTTTCGGTTGTTCGATAAGTTCATAAACTATGATACTCGCGGGAGAACACAGCTATAAAAACCGTTTTAAATACTCCGAGAACCTCTACCTTTTTTTCTTTCTGTCACTAGGTTCTTTCAATGCACTCGGTAAGCATCAACTCTTACCTTTTCATCAGACGTAGTAGCGACGGTCGCGGAGGTGCTTGCGGCGTCCATGGTCGGTTTCGCTTTCATTGGATTGGGCTCGGCTACCGTATCAGCCGCAATGCAGGCTCCACTAACAGCTCGCCCCGCCTCATACGTCACGTGAACTCGTTTGCGAACGGCCATTGGCGAAGCTTTTAAGGTGATTGACAGCACTCGGAGAAGTTTCAGCAAAAGATTGCTCCAGAAGCGAGGAGAACGCGCCACTTTTTGCGGAGGCGCGCCACTTTTTCGGTCGCGTTCAGACGGGGAATCTCTTTCCCGAAACCTAGTTTCACGACACAAGATTCGTCAACAAGATGCATCGTGTGAATAGACCTTTAGCGGGGAATTTTACCTATAATGCAACGCGCGGTGATGTCACGAGTTACCGACCCTCATGACGTCACAGGTAACGTCACGTGTGACATCATCATGGGAAACGTCCCATAATGCACCGCACAGTTACGCCGACGGTCGCTGTCGGCGTAACTGCGCGGTGCATTATGGGACGTTGCCATCAGCGTGGGACGCTGACGGCGACGCCGGTGCCGACACCACTCATGCCGGAAACGGGCGCCTAAGAGCTGCGCTCTAAAAGACGTGAAAGTTACTTATTCAGTTTGTGCAGGTGAGTTATACGGCCAGGAAGACATAGTATTAGCCGGGAGAACAAACACGGGTGGCGCTGAGGTCGCCGCGTTCTGAATGGACGAAGTGCGCCGTGACATCAGGCAGAGGACTCCGCATTCCGGGATTCGGCGATTTGGATCACGCGGGCTTGATAATTATGGTTATTTATTGCTCTGTACCACAGTGTAAGTCTCGAAGAGTACCCGGTGTTAGCTTTCACCGCCACCCCAAGTCATCGAGGCTACGAAAATCTTCGGTAATTAAGTTAAGAATGGGGAAAAGCACGAACAGCGTCCGCCCTCGCATGCAGCAAGCACTTACAAGAGGAAGATTTCGCCTACCCGGTCTACAAGGTCCCCGGCAAGACCGATAACAAGGAATTTCGGTACAATTTCTCAGCGTTTTTGTAACTTTTCCTTCGCGTTAGGTTACAGGTACCAAAAATTACCGCGCCATTCCGTCGGTGAATCTTCCCGTGTGTTCACACGACGTCGGGCGGTCATGCGAGGGATCGGCGAAGCGGCAACGTAAGTGTTTCAAACTGTGTTCATGGCGTTTGATGAGTGCAGAGAATATGCTATCATGAATGCACCTCCATTGTAAACTAATAGGGAGATTTAGTAGACTGCTTTCAGAGGCCCACTACCACTCCTGGTGTACGCTACGAAGCATGCTTCGAAGTGGCCAGCGCGAGCTTCCGATACAAATATCGCTCGCTGAAAACATGATCATCTAATGTTATGTGCACTAACTCACTAACTGCATCGCACGCGTACGCGAGGCGACAGAATTAGCATTAATAAGGGACCACCCGTGTTCATGTTTAGAATTTTGAGCTAAAAGGTTGTCATCGAAACTACTAGTGGTGGTAGTGTACCATTTAATATCTATTTCCATATTTTTTTGGTGAAAGGGGCACTCCTGCGTGCTTTCCCCCGCTGCCACAACTTCCAACCTCCACACAGCAGGATTTCCTTATGACACAGGGAAACGAGAGTAACAATGGTGGTTCGGTCAGCTCTCCTGACGAGCATTCTGCAGCGGAGGCACGGGAGATTAGACTTATGGAAAACAGTAGTTTGTGTATGCAGAACTTTCGGTGCCTTCATTTAGCCTGGGACAATTTGAGTGTGCAGGAATGTAACTTTGGAGTATAAAAAAGTATAAATTGTCGAGAAACCACAAACAATAGCCTAGATATCTTGCCTCACGTTAGTCTTCGAACAATGATTAATTTAACCAGGACCACAGATACCACCAAGGGGTTTATCGAAGCTTAGCAGTAATAATTTGCAAGCAGGGTTAACATTAAAATATCTGCTCCCCCACCTCGTCTTTTCCTTTAACTTCTTGTTCGTCGTGCCGGGCTTTTCACATAAGGCACTGCAGGTCTGTTCCTGGCTCGCAGATGCATTCAGAATGTTGATAGTACGACACAGTGTAAATTTCCTGCTCTGGCAACAGGTTTTTTTCACATGTGTTTTTGCTTATGAGGCATGAGTAGCACTTATGGGAGAAATAATAGGCACACCTTGTCAATCCACTTGAAGTATTAGATTGGGTAACATGAATGTTTCATGATGAGAGCAAAGACGTCGACAAAAATCTTTATTTCCATATTACAGTGATTCAGACACTCCACACCACTTCAACCTCGTCTGAAGCGTCATTATGAGGCTCAACTGCAACAAGATCCAATGCCCCTGTGGCCCCCGACGAGAGTCCTGGGGAACAAACACCTCACAAACGGTGAAGGTAACAAACATAATTTCATTACTTCGATGCTATACAAACAGTCTAATCGATCATTTTCCGAGTTGTTGGTTCGACTGCTTTTTGGCATGAAGAGTCTGTGAGCAAGGCACCAACCAGTGCGAGCACTTTGGTTGGAAGCATGCCCCCATCAACGAGCACTGGAGGGAAGCACGAGTTTGTACTGTTTTCCTACATAGAAACCCTCGAACCAACCACTCGGAAAGTGGTAGAGTGTTCTCTCCATACCAATTTCTTTAGTTTTTTCTTTCAGAGCTTGCTACAGAGCTTGAGAAATTCCAGAGAGAGATTGGGATCCAGGTCGACACTACATCCAAGCGGGAGCAGCTGATCACGATCTCTAAAACGCCCGATGAAAAGGGATTGGTTGTATTGACAGGAGTGTGCTCGTTCGAGTTGTTCTACAACATTACAGAACTGTACACGGAGGCACGTGTGCTACAAACAACCCGCACATTCTGCTTAAGCAATGATGGTGCCGTCGTCCTGACCTTTATGAAGTTATACCATGACGTCACATTTTCGCAATGGGCAGTACTGTTCGGTGTGCATCGTACCACAATTTCCAACATATTTAAATGGGTAGTACAACGATATTCAATTGGAATGCTTTTCACTTGGCACGAGCTTACTGGCACTAGTGGGACTCAAGGATACTCGCACGCAGTCTTGTACACGTTACTAAAAAAACGTAATCGATTACAATTACTATTACTCTTGGCTAAAAAGTATAAGATTAGATTACTTGATTACTTGACAGCAAAAGTAATTGGACATTACTTTAAGAAGTAACCGTTACTTCTCCGATTACTTTATTGTGTGAAGACTTACATCTTTAGCGCTCATAACAATGAACTACTTCCAACCTATATTTCGCATTTTCACAAGTATTGAAGAAGAAACGGTTTCCCTTTTCGTGGTCGTTGTACCTTAACAATGGGGACACAAGCATAGAATTCGTTTGAAGAAGTTTAATGATTTTGGCGTTCACCAGTTCGGGGGCAGGGGGGAGGTAGGGGGGGGGGGAGGAAGCGGAGGGGGTCTAGATCTTGACAAGCTTAAGCAAGGGTTGTCACTCAAAGTTTGCGTCGCTCATTTTATTATTCACATTCGGATGAACTCGCATGTTATACAAAAGAGCAGCAGCTCCACGATTTTAAACGGGTCATATGTAGTATCCATTAGCGGAAGAGATGGCCCCGACCCCTTCTCAACTCGAAACCTTGCTTGTCACAAAGACCACGTAGGGGAAATAGGTAAATATTTCAACTGGCTTTGTTATATTTTGCATCCGCTTTAAACATCCTCCGGTTCTGATTCTCCTACGGGCTGCGAGTAGATACCTTAAGCAGGATTTTTTTTTTCTGTATGCGTGTGCTTGAGGTGGCTAGTTTGAACGAAGGACTTACAAAACCACATTCTGCTCTCTCAAACTTCGCCTTCAATGGCCTTTCTCACGCACTGGGGCTTCTCTGGGGTTTCCCACTCCCAGTCCAAGCGCGAAAAAGAAACGGACGTTCTACAGAAACTGTACATACAAAGGGATTGACCTCGTTTCCTACAGCTCCGCAAAAATCGTTTTTTCCGAAGCAAATTTTATTTCTGTCATTTCAGAAAAAAAAAAAGTGTGTGCAGGGAAGGGGGGAGGGGGGGGTTTATGAAAAAATAGTAACGGTTAGAAGTAATATTTATTACTTCAAAAAGTAATCAGATTACTCTTCTGATTACTGCCTAATACAAGTAATCAGCTGATTAGAAAATTACTCCAGAAAGTAAAATATTAGAAGTAATTTGATTACTTGTAATGCGTACGGTACAAGTCTGCTCGCACGCAACGCCACTGGCCAAGAAACTCCTCTGTTGCGGTGTAATTTCAAGAACAAAAGCGGGCGTTTTCATTCAATCTCTCCTTCGCAAAACCTGATGACGTACCTGGGCGGTAGCACTACCGCCCAGTGACGATATTTGAATGCGGCTCATAGATTGGACCCGAGCATGGCGTGGACACTCGATTTGGGCTCGTGATAATCGATAGCTCGAGAAGCATTCGGGTAGTGTCTTGTGTCCAATCGCTGCAATGACGACAACAGCCGAACCATAACAATGTCTGGAACTCAGCGCGTGTCATGTGCCTTGCCAACCCCAGCGCATGGCTATGATCAACATTGGCGGCATATAATCGGCTCCAGATCACGTGGCCGCTTGTTCTGGCTGCGAGTTGAGGGGGTGAACTCTGCTCGTTGTTCTTTATTTTTTTTTCTGCGACTTCGATTGCGTGTAATGAAAAACCAACGGGTATTTCACAGGTCATTAACGTGAGGGATCCGTTCTAAGCGGTATTTGCGCAAAATGCAGAAATCGCTGCATCGCCCCTTTAAAGAGTCTGTTTTGATTTTTTCAAGCATACTTGAACATTCAATTTTCTAGCCCGAAGAAGATGTTGTTGTCAGCTTCCTCACACCCTACTTCTGCGAGTAAAAAGACACAAGAATGGTGCTTGATTGCACGGAATTACAGGGTGAAACAAGGAGACGCCAAGCTCTTTAAATCGACCGGAAAATTCGGTTTCTTAACCTATCGCGCTACGACTTTGTGCAGCGTTGCCCACAGATGGTGCATTTTTTTGTAAAATTTGCGAAGAGCGAACTTACCTGAGGAAAAAGTAAAGAAAGAAAAAGACTTAGCTCCTATAGAAACGCAGCGACGACACCGGTCTGCAAACAACACGGCGCCGTTTCGCACGGGAGACAAGAGATGGCGCAACAAACGCCGCCAACGAACGAGCATACGGCGCCAAGAGCAGGCCTTTTTAGCAGACGATCTTTTCGACTGAAAAGCGGCGTGCGTTCCGCAGGCGGCGACCGTCGCAAAAACAAAAAAGACAGGCGCGGTAAGAGCAAGGAACTACAGTTCCTTGTCTGCAAAAGGGCCGGCTCTCGGCGTCGTCTGCTCGTTCGTTGGCGGCAGTTGGCGTCGCGACCGCTTGAGCCATCTCTTGTCTCCCGTGCGAAACGGCGCCGTGTTGTTCGCAGACCGGTGGCGTCGCTGCGTTTCCATGGGAGCTAAGCCTCTTTCTTTCTTTAATTTCTCCTCAGGTAAGTTCGCTCTTCGCAAATTTTACAAAAAAAAAAAAATATCCACCATCTGTGGGAGACGCTGCGCAAAGTCGCAGCGCGATAGGTTAAGAAACCGAATTTTCCGGTCGATTTAAAGAGCCTGGCGTCTCCTTGTTTCACCCTGCAGAAATCGAGCTACCAAAGGACCTAATGTCCAGGCTGCTGACCTACGGTCACTACAAGCGGACATACACAGCAAAGGTTTTCGTGACCGAGGCGCAAGGTGGCTTGATTAGGTATGTGAGCCCAGCGTATGGTGGGAAAGCATCTGACACCCATATCACAAAACAGTGCCAGCTGCTTGACAAGTGTACCCCACACGTCGACAGCGTCATGGTCGACAAAGTCTCTCTCATCAATGAACTCTGTAGAGAAAAAAATATCAAAATGGTCAGACCCCCTTTTCTGATGGAAAAACAGCTCAGAGCAGATGAAGCGAGGGCTAATCAGTCTATTGCAAGTGCCCGTGTGCATGTGGAAAGAGCAATACAAAGATTGAAGCTCTGCGGTATTTTGAGGAACCGATTCGACCTGGCTCGTGTGCCATACATTGAGATGTTATTTACTGTAATCACTTGCACAGTGAACCTCTCGAAGCCCTTGTTTAGCAAAAACAAGTTTCAATGTAAGGGTGGTCATAATAGGCTCGCCTGTTAACTAAACACACTGTTAGGTGGCATGTGAATGGTTATTAAACCTTTCTGCTTAATAAACCTTTCTATCATTCTAACCTTGCTATGTATCATTGTTTCCTTCAAACATGTGTACTCAGTACAAAGCTTTTGAATGTTGTGTTTCATTTTAGTATCAATGTGACAATGCAGTAAAATATACAAAAACAGCCGAATGTGGCAAAACAACAAACACCATCTAAGATTAACGATTAATATTTAAGTGATGCGGACACAAAATTTAAATGTTGCAAAAACTTAGCATTGAACTTCTACATGGGAGCAGTGCCGCTACGCCGCCCTCGCGGCCAATTTATTTATTTTTTTATTTTTTTTTATTTCAAAATACTGTTAATCCCCATCGAGGGATTATAGCAGGTATGATACAAATAAAAACAACGCACAAAATTCTTAAGGCGCGCGAAAAACAGTAATCGTCATTTCCTTTCATATTGCAATAACAAAACAGAACATAACAGATAGAACTAACTCATGAACTTGCTAAGAAGGTCTTGTTCAAGAGCTTGAGTGAACGCATCCGGATTTGTGTTGTTAAAAAATAGCGGATCAAGGCTTTTCCTATCTCTTACAGCTGAAGGAAAGAATGCGCCTAAAAGTATTATTATTGAAGGAGTATTCGGTTAATGTATTGCAGTGTTTATGTCTTGTTGTCTTCATGGATGAAGATAGAATAAAACAATTAAAACAGGGACAACACAACCGCATCTTTCAACTTGCAACAGACGAGTAAACTTTCAACAGCGAGCAGCCGACTATACCCAGGATGAGAAGGGGGGAGAAGGGAAGATAAAAAACGCGAAGTGCAAGTCAGAGTGGTAGGCTTATCTCGGATTTTAGGAATTCAACCTCAGTTTTCGTCAGCAGGAGGGAAGGGTTTGACACGTTGTTTTTTGCTGCGGTCATGGCGAATGACTCTATGATCTCCCTGCCGAATCTGCTGTCAACCCCCCCCCCCCCCAGGATTTGTTTCAGCGAAGAGGGGATGACAACGCAAACACGAACGGGCATGTATGACTATGGGATGAAAATAATCTGGAGAGGCCTTGGAAACTTCGTTGTGATGTTCACGGAGTCTGGGATTGGTGCATCTGCCGGTCTTTCCTATGTACTGATGGCCGCAGCTCAAGGGGATGGAGTAAACTTTCTTCTCTTTGCATGGAATGAATTTCTTTTCCTGTTTAACAGTGCAGCCAATCGGAATCCGGTTGTTGTTCACTTGTTGACAGAGTTGTTTAAGACGCATGCGGCACGAGAAGACAACATTCGTGTCGAACTTTGAGGCAATCGATTTTATCCGGTGGGCTGAATTGTGTACGTAAGGAATGACGGCGAATCTGTCTTTTTTTTTTGTGGCTGGTGACTGGCGATCAGGCCCGCAAATCAGCCTTTCCATTACTAATTGGAGAAGGTCGACTGGAAACCCTGCCCTGACGAGCCTCATGTGCTGCAATTTGAAGCTATCTTCTGAAAGATGACAGCAAGACTTCGTGAAGGATGAAGAAAACAACGATTTGATGATGCCGTCTTTTACCGACTTCGAATGGGCGTTAGAAAACGGTAGGACAGGTTTAGCAGACCTCTATTGAAAGGCCCAGCAGAGTCCAGTGGCACTGACATGAAGTCGCAAATCTAGGTACCGAAGACCTTCATTCGAAGGTTCTTCCTTCGTGAATGTAAGGCCTGACGAACAAGCTGAAAAAAACGGCTGTAATGCTATCTGGAGAAGTTCGATCAGGATGAATGATGAGGTAAACGTCTACATATCTGAAAACATGGCAGCCAGGCGCAGAGATGTACAGTTGTGCTTTTATAACTCTGTCAACGAATAAAAAAAATAATTCGCTGAGAACAGGGGCGAGGCATGAACCAATGCAAACTCCTTTCTTTTGGCGGTAGATCCCTCTCTCATGATCAACTAAGGTGGACTGGAGATATAGATGAATCCGGTCCACGAATCCAGCAACGGAGACACCGGAGGAATTCTAAAAATCCACAGCTCCGTGCTCGAAGATGGCGTCAGAGATTGAGGCAAGCGATGCGGTAGGATCTAGATTGAAATACACGTCTTCTATGTCAAGTGAAAAAATAGAGTGCGTCAAGGAGAAGGAATGTTGGGAACTTATGAGAGAGATGAGTCCTATTGAGTTAGACACTTTAAAGGGTTGAGGGAGGTGGATGCAGGACAGATG
Source organism: Ixodes scapularis (assembly GCF_016920785.2). NCBI lineage: Eukaryota > Metazoa > Arthropoda > Arachnida > Ixodida > Ixodidae > Ixodes > Ixodes scapularis. The sequence goes on from NW_024609857.1 coordinate 166,242,140, forward strand.
CTTTTGTTGGAAGAGCCCGAGCTGCTTGTGCCAACAACAATTTTCCGACACAATACTTCGGAGGGGAACTCCAATGTTTTTTTGTAGTGAAGAAAACTGAAAGGCACTGCTTCGCTGGACTACTAATGGCGCTTTTTAGGGACGACAGGTTCAAAGACGAGCAGAGTTGTTTAGCTCTTGACCTGAGGATCCCGGACGGTCGCGAGTTCAGTTTGAGAAAATTCTTTGAAAGGGCGGCGTTCACCTTATCTCCAAAATCTCTCATCTAACACAACAAAAACACCCGTCTTATCGGATTCTAACAGCTTCAGGTGTTCTTGACGAAGCTCTTCAACACCGGCGAATAGAGAGATCTTGCCTGGCTTGGGGGGTGGGTGGAAGCACACGGCACGGATGGCGGAGCCGAGAAAATCTAGCCTCTGTGGTTCTGGGGTGGCGGCGGCGACTTGATATACTGAGGCGAGTTGATCAACCTTCTTAGTAGGAAGGTCTGGGGCGAACTTGGGGCCTTTGGAGAGCAATTTTATGGTGTCGGACGAGATAGCAGTGTTGCACAACAGGACTGTCGGTTCGAACTTCGTCTCGTTCAGCTTACGGCAGGAGGCAGTCACTCCAGCAATGACTTTTTTCCATGGAGCCTCAAGGAGGCGAAAGGCGGCGTCGACAATGAACAGGTTATTAACCCCTTTTGTAGGGACGTCTTGCAAAATATAAAACCTTACTTTTGTCAAACAGCAGGTGTTGGTTCCACTCGTATATACCTGTTTCTTCTACGCTGCCAAGGCTTCTAAGTACCTATGATTTTGGCCGATATACATTCTCACCAAATTGGTAGTATTTTACTGCCGCTATCAACTTAGCTATCGAAAACATATTCACGACTGCGTGCCATCTTATCATTACAAAATTCTAAACAAAGCAGGAATGGTTCCTCAAACCTGAACTCGTCCCAACATCATCTCTACCGCAATAATTTGCATACAGCAGTTTCCTTTTCTTTTTTTTGGCCCCCACGCACGCGCGGCAGCGCGCAGATCTCATGACTTGAGTCATCTGAGGCAAAGCTTTCCACCTAACGAACTGGCGCGTCGCTCGCACACATCCAGAGGTCGTGTGGCGTTCCTTTGTTTGCTTGTAGTCCCGTTTAAACGATTTCCATTTTCTGGGGACTTAGAAAGCAGTGACTGCGAAGGCCTCGTTGAGGCGTTCTGCCAGCTTGCGCCACATAATTCTGTTTTTTTTTTTGTTGTTTTTTTTTGCGCTTGTTTTTTTTTATTTTTTGAACAATTCAAATCAATCATTTTTTTTGGTCCCAGACTTTTTCTTTGTCATGCTCCTTTTTTTTTTTTTGCCCTGGTAGCTCGAGAGCTCGGACGGCGCCACTTACGTGTAACCCGTCTTGAAAAGAAGCGAGAAGGTGTTTAGTTAGTTTCTTGTATCTCTGGTTTTACAAAAAGTTCATCTAGGTTGTGGCTTTCCTGCGGTAACGAAGAGCTGCAAGCCGCCGTCCAGTAAGGGCGCGTCATCCTACCCGTAAAGCGGAAAAAGAATTGTTTCCTTGTTGTCGATAATAGCGCGAATTGTTGGGGAGTTCATTTTGTCGTCTGCAACGTCGTCTGCTATCGTGCAATCCAGATACACATCCAAAACGTGCGACTGCAGAGAGTGTGCGCAAGGTGCAGAAATGGCACTGCACTTTTTTTAATCGAACGGCGCGGTGAATCCCCTCAGGGAGACGCTCTCAGATCGAATGCGCTCGGGGCTACACTTCTGCACGGGTGAAGGGGGTGCAGGCAAATCGAACCCTGTGACTGTTTCGTTGAAAAATGGCGAGAAATAAATGGGAGAGGGCTACAAGCTCTTTTTCCTCCTTGAGGAAGTGTGCAAAGCTATTCATGGCTTTCAGTGACGTCACATCGCATCATTTTGACTACCATGTAACAGGAGGAGAGGGAGCAAGGCATCCCAGGCAGCACACGATATTGGGCCAACATTGGAATTGATGGGACAAAGAGTGGCCCAACAATGGCCCAACTGAGCCATGTGTTTACCAATATTGGAATTACCTGGGCCAATAATGGACTATCATAGCCAATGTTTTTCCAATATTGGTGATGCACTGGAATAAGCTGTCCAATAGTGGACTGTGAAAGCCAATGGCTTGCCAATATTGGGTAAATGCTGGCATAACCTGTCCAATATTGGACTGTCAAAGCCAATGGTTTTCCAATATTGGATATATGCTGGCATAAGTTATCCAATATTGGACTGCCAAAGCCAATGGCTTTCCAATATTGGATATATACTGGCATAACCTGTCCAATATTGGACTGTCAAAGTCAATGGTTTTCCAATATTGGATATATGCCGGCATAAGTTATCCAGTATTGGACTGTCAAAGCCGATAGGTTTCCGATATTGGATATATGCTGGCATAAACTGTACAATATTGGACTGTCAGAGCCAATGGCTTTCCAATATTGGATACATGCCAGCATTAGCTGTCCAATATTGGACTGTTAGAGCCAATGGCTTTCCAATATCGGATGCATGCTGGCGTAAGCTGGTCAATATTCAACTGTCAAAGCCAACAGCTTTCCAAGATCAACTCATGCTGGCATAAGCTGGTCCAATAGTGGACTGTAAAAGCCAATTTAGATTTCCAATTTTGGAAGTATGCTGACTTGTGCAGGTCATATTGCACTGCCAAGGCCAAGGGCTTTCTAATATTGAATGTATGCTGTCATATGCTGTTCAATATTGGAGTGTTAAAGCCACAATTTCCAGTATTGGAAATACAGGTATGAAACTGGGCAAAGCAGCTTTGGAGAAATTTTGGGAGCAGAAGAAAACTATTTTCATGAGCTACTTTTAGTTTTACGAGAGTCTATCGCGCCATAAAGTCATATATTAAACTCGAGTGAAGTCTCAAGAGGGTTGCTTCGACTGCCAGTGCACATGTCATCAGTGTAGGCAGAGCAACGACGTAGCAATCGCGACGCGAGAGCATACTGCGCCTCGATCTGGCCGGCCGCGCTCGCTCTGCGGAAATGTGAGCGTGGGACTCTCGAGCCCCGTTAGCTTACTGATGCTGCAAGACGCTACTTTGTTGTCGCGAATCATTTGCCCTTCGAACGGTCGCGAAGCCGTTGCGCCCGGCGTACCCTACGCAGCATATTTCAGAAACCGTTCGCGCAGCATCGCAACCTTCTTACTGCGAGCGTCGGTGATTCATTGTGTGTCGAAAGTCGTACGATGTGCTGTTCGAGGTGTCTTTTATGTGCAACTCTTTCGTAAAAAAATTTGAAGTTTAAAAACGCGAACCTAACAGTGTACAAACAGTTTTAAATTTATTGATAAAAAAATATATTTATATATTTATAGATATATTTGTGTACATCGTGCGCAAAAAATGGTCGCGCTTAGTTCTTCATTCTAAATTATAATGTAAGTTATACGACGCAAAACATACTGTCGTCACACTTGCCCCGTTTAGAACCACTTTTGGACTGGACAGTTTCTTTAGAAGTTCGAAAGCTGACCTTCAAAGAGCTGTCCTGTTAAATCGGTTATGACAGCAAGGTAGACGCTATGCGTGTTTAAGGCCAATCCTGTCTCCGGTTAGGGTCACGTGACTACTGTTTCAAAGCTGGCGATAAGGCAGAGCACGGAACCTGCCTAAAGCACAAGGTCACGCATAACTTCTACTGCACTATCAACCTTGGGTAGAAGTGACAAATTCTCTCGCTCCGTTCATTGTTGAGATGCCCCTGAAGATAAGCCTTTGTAAGCGCACCCCACCCCCGTTCTGGCCTGCTTGCTTTGTACTCCTTCTCTCTTTTTTCTCTCTCTCCCTAGGCTGAAGGCGCGGTTGCTGTGCGTACTCGCCGGACTTGAATCCGCTCTCTGTTCGCGGGTAACGGCAGAAGTGTGATCATGTGGTTTGACGGATGACACATTACCCGTTGACAAACTCGGAATGCCTGCGTCGCAAGGACCGGACCTAGTTTCGCGCGTGATGCGGCCTGCGGGGTGCAGGCCCGCTGTGGATTTCGCTTCTGTGGTAAATGGTATCTCGTTCGAAAAGTCCTACCCGTGTCGATTTCTTCAAAGAGGCCCAAGACATTCTTGCGAACAGTTTAGTGTCCGGTTCGGCAAATGGCAGCGTGTGCTACATTGTGTTGAATCTTCACGGATCACTTCCTTGTAGATTTTGTGTTTGAGTGGTTGTTCTGCAGTGCCCGTGTTGACATATAAGTCGGATTACATCTTTCAAGTACGGTATTTTCAACGTAAGTGTGCTGCAACCTACTTGGTGATCATTGTCCGTTCTTGTATGGGTAATCTTCCGGATATCCTCTAGAATTGGGCAGTGCCTATCCCCTGGCAGCCGGGTAAATAATTTTCCCGCAATCTTACCGACAGTCGCCTGCCATTATCTGTCTGAAATAATGTCACAACCGCAGGTAGAATACTGACTTTTTTATTCTACCTGCGTTTCGCAAAAGCACGTTTCGTTGCCACCTTTCTGGTCGACATTTACGTTTCATCGACATTCGTTACGCGAATTGCGCGCTGTAAGGGCATTTCGTCGCGCGTGTATTCCTGAGGCGCGTGCTCACCGAACCAGCCCACCCTTTCACGCCGCTTCATGCTAATCTGAAGCGGTTCATTGCAACAAAAAAAAAAGAAAAGAAAACATATTTTGAGTTTTTTTATGAAACATCGCGTGTTGATGAAACGATCTGTCTATGAAATGTAGTTCGATGAACTGATTGCACCGCCAATGAGGGGCGACTAGTGGTAGAATTTTGGCGAAACAATTCTGTCAGCTGCCGGGAGACTGGACACTACCCAAGAATTACCCCGGTTGTTGCTTGCTTTGCAGTCTTTTTAATTGTATCACAGCTGAGTAGTACCTCTTCACATATTACGAATTGCTGAGATTGTGCTTGTCTACAGAATAAGCTGTGTGTAATAAACTGTGAGGAGATTTCAAAACAATCCCTTGTGTCTGTTTACCTTCCTTTTTGCAAACAACTTGGCGAGGGCACTTGCAAAGAGCTGGGCGAGTGCAACGATGGCCAAAAATCAGCATGACGGCCAACATTGGATCGGGTCGCGCTTCCAGTGTTGTCCAATATTACGCCGGTCTTCGCCAATGTGGGAGCACCTTGGCTGGAACCATGGTTTAGCGATGGCCCAACATTGGCACCAATGATGGGGCCGACATCGGCTGGAACGATGGCTGAACATTGGCCCAACATTGGCACCGATCACTGGGGCAACATTGGAAAGGGTAGCGCTTCCAATATTGAGGCCGGTCTTTGCCAATGTTAGGCCAATGTCGGACCGACATTGGTGTGCTGCCTGGGATGTAGTCGGGCTAGTTGGTGGTACATACTGTTTGGAGGGAACAGCGCGAAAAGGACGTAGGACGAGGTCGAAGGACGTAGGACGAGGCTTCGACCTCGCGCTACGTCCTTTTTGCGCTGTTCCTTCCAAACAGGAGGAGGGGGAAGCTGCTTTTGTAAGAATTTTGAGTGACGGGTTAATCTTCTATAACCTTCTGGGAGGAGAATAGCTACGTCTGTGCAAATTCAAGAGGATCCTGGTAAGAAAGGAGCTCCTTCTCCTCTTCTCTAATTGTCATCGGAGCGCTCTTTGGATGACGTCACGTGCAGGCCATCTATGAGAACCCCGAGATGTGCGTTTTGGATGGGTGTGATGCCGGATGGTCACTTGTTTTGCCCGTATTTTCCTCTCCGGTTTTTGCTTCCCTAGATTTCATTAAATCTAGTGAATGCAGTGGCAACCCCCACCCTATCATCAGGGAACCAGGGCTTGGTAGTAGTTTGCGCGAACAACAAGCGAAATAGGAAATTGGAAACAGGGCGCAAAAAGACGAAAACAACGAGAGAAGAGCACGGGACAAGCGCTGTCCGCGCTTTTAATAAAACTAAAGTTTTATTAAAAACGGCTCAAACAAGAAAACACCACACAGCCAACCAACGCCGAAACAACCAATGGCGTGTCGCTTACCATGCATCTATAAAATCGATCTTTTTTTTGTGCAGATAAACCGAAGGCTGGCTGACGCAGTGCCCCGCGCCAGCTTTTTCGATAGCATGCGCCTCCAGCACCTATCTTTGCACCTCTGTGCACCCCCTGCCAATGATTAAGGTATCCTGGAAGACGGGGTGACACGGGCAGTCTCTGCAATGTACGTATAAGTGACCTCCTGTCATTGACCGCAAGGAACTTGCATGCTCACGCATTCTCTCGTTGACGCAGCGTCCCGATTGTCCTATATAAACTCGTCCGCGTGACAATGGAATTTTGTAGATGACACCCACAAGGCAATCCACGAACTTGTTGACATGCTTAACCGTACATGACATCTAGTTACTGCTTGCCTGGTTTTCGCGCGAGCAAAGCTGTGCTAATTTTTGAGGCGCCGAAAAAACCATTGGCACATTGAACCGGTTAGCCACTTTTTTAAATTATGTGAAACCTTATATATGGGACAACCTGAGGCCTTTGTTTTGGCTTTACTTTTGGTTCCTGAGAACCGCTCTTGACTTTTTTCGAGAGTGTCTGAGAGACACCAAGCAAAACCGACAGAGGAAATCCTGCTCCTAAAAGTAGCTTGACTTGAGCTCCATAGCTGTCAAGCATGGCATGGTGACCGGACCTGTACAGTGAAGCTTGGAGGCATGACTTGGCAATGTTTCGTTTCACAAGTTTAGAGTGGGCGAATCGTATGGCAGGATTTCCTTCTTGGTTCGCGGGTTGTAGCGCCAACACACATGTTGCCCAGTGAATTGCAGCCGTAAATCCAAAAACTGCAACTACTGACCGTCTTGCAGTACTGACCGTCTTGCAGAAACAAGCGAAAGCGTAAAGTAATATCGGGAACCTTATACCGCACAAGGAATCCGTCAAGCCAAGTGCGATTGAAACGTTTTCGAATTTCATAGCTTCCCACATGACCAGGACTTTCGACGGCAGTGGGTTTCATTAATAAAAAGCCCTCTGCCAAATTCTCGAATGCGCTCTCAAACTTTCGTGCCTGGCGTGGGCTCCGAGTTCGATGCTGTACCGTCGTTCAACATGGGATACGATCGCCAAGTCAGTACAACTCCCTTTGAAATTCGCTGGTTCAGTTTCTAAAAATTCTCTTGGTATTATTTGCGGTTCGCATTCCCGCGACGACGTTTACAAAGAACAAACTACGTGCAGTCGCTAGCCATGACCATGATTTGCGTTTCAGAAAGGATTGTTTAGTAGGTGAAGGCTCATTTTTGTTACCGAGCGTGGGTTTTCGTATTGGTTCCCTTAAATCGCGATCTCCAGCACCACAGCAAATAACAATTAAATTATGTTAACGGGCCCAAAGCATCTGCACGCTTTTTATCCTACACATGTCTGCGCAACGTAAGTGGTCATAAACATCAACTTCGAATGCAGCAAAATGCTGAATTGCTGATAGATCCAAGTTTTCAGTGGGGCTATTTAGTCGCTCCTGTATTCAAGTTTCGGCAAAAGACGCACCCGTCGACATGGGATTCTCAATTAAATCTTTTCTACGTGTAAGCATCGGTGCATCGCAGGCCGAAGCAGTCTGCGATCATTTCCGCGATACTCTTATTTTGCGCGTCTTTCGTTCTTGTTTTGGTAGACGCGAAACGACAAAATCTTTATGAGTGTACTGCACCTACAACCACAAAAAAACCTCAAGGGAACCGCAACTTGATTCACTGTGAACTGATGCAGCAATCTTGAATACTCACCTCCAATTTCGATCGCTGGCTCGTTCGGTGCCGCCGCGTTCGGTGACACTGCTGTACGCATCGCCGTACCCGCGGAAGCCATAATACCGAGCACGAAACAGGCACAGAGTTTTTAAAAGCGTCAACCTACATAGTATCTGACAAGTCCACTTTGCGGCAAGTATTGCTAGCGTTTTACCGCACCCAGTCAATCAGCGGCACACCATGGAACGCTTTCACCCAGTTCAGAGCGGCTGTTTAGCCTAACTCTCGTCTGATGTCCCTAAGGCAATCAAGATAGCGCTGCCCGCGATTTTGCAAAAGTGAGCAGATCTCTGTAGTGCATTGCATTGCGACTGACGGCTGTCAAAGTCTAGTGATAACAAAAAGGAGAAGCGGCCGTCGCTTTGTGGTACCACGCAAGTTTCACCCACGAGGGAACTTAAATAAAATCCTGGCGGCGACGATTATTTTAAAGTTCATATGACGCATTTCACATCATCAACCCATTCCTCTCACAAGTCCTTCCTCCCTCCCCCCCTCCGCTTCCCAAAACCAGGTGTGACATTCCAAACCTCGACTACGGGACACTACTTTGTCTTACCCTTCCTTGCAGTGCTATCAGGCGGTCAAAACTGGAGAGTTTTGCAGGGTCAAAGCTGCAAAACTGCAAAACTGCAGTCCAAACTGCAAAAGGGAGGCTGTCAGTGCAGCTTAGCTGCAGTGACAATCTCGCGTAGACCTCGCCTCTATTGTGTTTCGAATGCTTATTTAATTTGATTTTGTTATGTAGCGCGTGAAAGACCAATTTTTTTGGCACACCAGAAAAAAAACCATGGCGTTCTGGCTTTCTTTGGCACAATTAGCGCATATTTGGACCTCCAGTGGCTATAGCTAGAGGAAACTTAAACTTTGGCATACCCGAAACCCCCAAATTAGGATTTCGTTTGGCAGTTATTGTTCAAATATGGTACTTACTTCGGTACTCCTGTGGCGGACCAGAAAAAAGCGAAACTTTGGCACGTCCGGAATCCCCAAATTAGGATTCACTTTGACAGCTATGCTTAAGCATGGCACTTTACTTTGTCACTTACTTTGTCACCAAAAAAAAAAAAAAGATATCTTTGGCATGCCATAGATTGCCCAACCAGGGCTACAGTTAGAAAACCTACTTTTACGCTGACAAGCACCATGGAGCAAAACCTAACTTTGTCCAATATAGGCCCTTATGTTTGCCACAGTTCTGCCGGTGTTGGGCGTTTCTCTGGCGTGCTAACTGGGTTGTTTCCGGTTGTTTTTTTGTTTTTGCTTGATTTTTATTAACCGTAGTGTAGTGCGTAATTTAAAAGACTCACCCCAAGGACCAACTGCGGTAGTTCCTGAAATTTACTTATGCGGGATTGACATGCCTCATTGATTCCTTGGACAAAAGACATAGTGCATGTTCCTAAAAAAAAAAAAAAAAAACGGGCATATTTGCCAAAGGTATTGCGGTCACATCTGCACTACTACCTATTTGAGCCACCTTTCCCATATATCTAAGAACGACTTGAAACCTAAAAGTTCTTAAACAGGTTAAACTACCTCGTGAACCGCGAGGCATCGGCGATGGGCAGCTACCTCCCCCAGGCGCCTAAGGTACGCACCGAGTTTCGCCAACAAGTTCGCCGAGTCGGATCAGCAGTGGACCTCCCGGAATTTTTATGTTATGCTTCCTTAAGTGCGAAGCGAATCTCTGTAATGTGCGATTTTCTAATGTTTTTGCTTGCTCGATTTGGTACTCAAGGTTCGTTTCGCAAAGCTCCGTGTCGTCTTGCTCCGTGTCGTACAACGTGCCAAGCGGGCCATTACGTGCCGTAATGGCCCGCTTGGCACGTTGTACGGAGATGGTCGATCCACTCTTGCGGTTAAAGACTGGATCAGAGTGCGGCAAATCTTGAGCCCTGATGTTGCAGGACTCGAAAAAAAAGAACAAAAAAAGAACGACGAGACAGCAGAAAAAGAACGCAGACAAAAGATTGGGGGTCTCTTTTGCTGCGACGATTGGAAGTTGCTTGAGCGCTTGTAGACTTCATTTGTTCTTATATAATGCGCGATTCATGTTTTTTTGTTTTGTTTTAGTAAGCTAGAAACAAACCAGGTACAGATCTGAGAGGCAATGTTTCATTCATTCTTAGTGTATAATAAGGCATCGCCAGCGACATGGGCTCATCGGGACCACCTACTAGGACCACCCATCTCCGTGTTTGCCCCGTCGTTCTTAAGCGGTCCGAATGCATTTACCTCTCTCTTTAGATTTTATATTAGCTCAGCTTCAGTCGCTAACTCGCCGCATTCTGTCGTTTCTTACGTTGCGCCATCTGTCGGCAGCACACTGAAGTAGGCGACCACCTTCACCGCGGTCCTGCAATCATCCAAGCACGGCGGCCCTTGGCAGAGTCGGCGCTGTCGCTCGTCTCGAGAAACTTTATTTGTGACGTTTCGTTCGTGCCGGTGAGCATCGGCAATTTAGAAGCATGGCGGTACGGGGGCATTTCTAGAGCGTATCTCTCACGCAATTACTCTGTAGAGAACCAAGGATCGTCGCTTGCCCATCCAAACAAAAGGTAAACATAGAGGAACCGGAAATATTATTCTCCCCATGTCATGGCTGCCTGAAGTGGCCCAAACATCCTGTATTAAAATACAAAAAGTTGACGAGCACTCGAACAACTAAAACTGGTCGCGGTAATACGAGCACGCCGAACATTTCGTTAACTTTCTGTCTCCGTTTTTCTTTCACTGTTTTCCTCGTAATTTTCCTCGCGGACCATCGATGTCCGCGCTTTCAATCCGCGCGTTCTCGTCCTGGTTTTGCACCCTAGCATGAAGATTGAATTGTGAAGGCCCATAATATATTTCGCAAAAGAAACTAAGCAGCGTGGCATTTGCTGGTTTATCGTAACTATGACCATTGAGCGGCACCGTCTTGGGGATTTACGATTACTCGAGGTGAGATAGGTACTTCTTAACTGAAAGGAAAGCCAACATTATTATTTTGTGGCAAAAAACAAAAACGTTGTAAAGGTTTTACAGACTTTGATCTGTTCGCGTTGAGTAAGACTGCAAACCCGGTGTCGTTAGCCTGCATCACGCAGTAGTTTTTTCACGAAGAAAAGACAGGGGAATATTTCTGTTTATATCAGAACCCGGAGGGATATTTCTTTAGCGCCATTTGTCGAGCTTTCGGAGCGGAAATTGATGTCTACGTGAAATACGTCGCAAAAGTGGCGTCGCGCTATAATGCCACGTGTCTGGTACGCTTTTACATCAAAAGGCTACGACTACGCACTCCTAGTTCAGGAGTCCGTAGTCGTACTCCGCATAGCGAAATGAGGTTGCCTTCACTGGCAGCTTGCGAGGTTATACTGTAATAGCACCGTCTGTCATCCGTAAAACGTCCTGCTGTTTCACCGCCCTCGACCGGTATGCAATCGGCGGAAGTAGTTATTAATTGTGGCTCCCTCGGCAAGCAGGTGGAGCTTGCAAACCGTGATGAGGTAGTTGCCCACGCGCTTATGTGAATAGGCAGGTTCGGGCTGAATTGCTCATTGAACGCTCCTTTTTTATCCCTTTCGGCTGGCTTATAGCGGCGCACAGATTGCTAAAGCATAATTGAAAAAAAGACAGTTTGCTGACACCCTCTATAGCGTGGTCCTTCATTGCATAAGAGTCTTCTCGCATCGGGCATACAAAGAAGTATCTGCATGCATCTTCGAAGCATGTATGAAGTAAGCATGACACATACTTGAACACTTCCCGCAGGTAATGATGTCATCATGTCTGCAACGACATCGTGTCTTTTGTATGATGTGTATGAGCAGCGTGACTTCTGCTTAAATCTACACTAAAAATAAAAAATACAATCATGTCTCGTTAGTATGGACTCCGTTAGTACGGCTACCGCGCTATATGGACATCATTTTCGGGGACAAACTGGAAAAATACATGCAGTTTTGTCTCGTTAATATGGACAACTCACATTGTGGACGATTTTCGGGGGGAACGGAGGCGTCCTTGTTAACGAGACATCACTCTATATGTATTTTAAAAGTGCTTAAACGGGACACGTACGTTTGGCTCTAAAATTTCATCGAAAAAATACACACTTTTTCTTTTGCGGAATATTCATGACGGTAGGCGCACATTAGGTGCAACGCACCACCCGCTTTCGGTAATGGCAATAGAACGGTAGCCCCGCCCATCAATACATGGGTTCTACTGACGTCACAACCCATACTTTTGACCACCATGTAAGAGGAGAAGAGGGAAGCTGATTTTGTAAGAATTATGAGTGACGTGTTAATCTTCTATAATCTTGTGGGAGGAGAATAGCGACGCCTGTGCAAATCCGGGAGGCACACAAGAGAGTCCTCATAAGAGGCGAGCTCCTTCTTGCCCTCTTCTCTGGTGGTCATTCGAGTGCTCGTTGAATGACTTCACGCGCAACCCACGTACACTGGATTGTCTCTGCCGCTCGGCTGAACGCGTTTTCAAGCATAATGTCTCCCTGTCGACGACGTCCGGTAGTCTGCCGTCTGATATCTTCTGCTAGTCTCTGAGGTGTGGAACCGCGTCAGCCATGGAGGAGGGAAGAAGAGGTTAACGGCTCAAGACAGCCAATCGAGTGAATCCCAAGTGAAGCCGGAAGTAGAGGTCACGCTCGGTAGGAACACCCTTAAGGCCGTCCAAGTCCGTTCAATTGACCCAGTTCCATCCCACTGACCCGTCCAATTGACCCGTCCAATTGAACCAGATAGCCGGCCTTGTGGTCCGTGCATTGGCCGAGGGACATGAGCAAGACAAGGGAGAGAGGCAAGCTGTTTTGGGAAAAAAATCAACCATGGCAAACCCAAAAGGAGAGGCCAATCATAATTATCAGGAAGGGCGTCGTAGGAGATCTGAAGTATAATTTCTCGGAGGAGCAGTCTCGTAGATTGAAGGCCGTGTTTTTTCTTGAAATACAACCCTACCGAAAAACCCAGTATAAATTTTCACTATCTGGATTATGGAACTGGAAATCTAACTGGAATTGTTTCTGGAAAACTAAAATCTAGATTGCAGACGAAGGAATACTTTTTGGAAACCTGAAATCCCGATAGAATCCAGACAAATTTCCGGTACCATAATCCAAATAGCTAAAATGTAGACTGGGTTTTTCGGTAGAGAAGGGACGACAGCAGCCTTGTACGCGTTACCGGAAAGAGTAACCGATTACGATTACAGCTACTTTATAGAAAAAATTGAACGCATTAGAGTAATCAATTAGTACGTCAGAAAGTAATTAAAAAATTACCTGAAAGTATTTGAATATTCCTCGCGGCATTTTTTATCTTTTTATTAGGAAATGAACAATACATATATATGTACAAAGTGGTTACTTTTTGAGCAGAGCAAATAATTAAAAAGTACCCGAAGACTACTGAAGAGGTTCCATTTTATAACTCGTGTGAAAGGACGTGATCTTCTTCGCAGACATGTTGAGAACAAAATAAGTTCTTGCCTATAGAATTCGTCACTTTCTTTAGTAAAAGAAATAGAGATAGAAAAGGAGAGAAAAAAGGGGCTAAGAGACGGATAAATGCACAGCCACATGCTACACTAGTAAAAATACCGATCTACCCTACCGAAAAAAGCAGTATAAGGTTTCGCTATCTGGATTATGAAACTGGAAATTTGTTTCTAGAAACCCGAAATCCAGATTGTAGACAAAAAAAAAATAATTTCTGAAAACCTAAAATTCAGATAGAGTCCAGATAGAATCCAGATATATTTCCAGTTCCATAATCCGGATACTAAAAAATTATAATGGAGTTTTCTGTAGGGTAGTAACAAAACAAATCCTAGATAATATACCCTGAAGATCTTAGTACGCTTTGTACAAGCACGCGCAGGTGAACTCTTTCGAGATGGAAGTGGGCTGGGGGGGGGGGGGGGGGGGGGGCGATTCTTTGTCGTGACTAGATGAGGTCTATGTACAGAACACAGTCGTCAATGCCGCGGCAAAACGGGATTGTTAAAACCTGAACAGAGGAAACGAGGCACTCTTGACGCACTACAGAAAAAATGTCGCTGGGCGTGTTTAAATTTAATCCTTCACGTATCTCGTTATCTTTTTTTAAAGTTTTGTAAAGGTAAAAGAAACTGTTCAATGTTAAAGCATCATAGACAAATGGCGCACGGGACGACATAGCGATTTTTTACGTAAAATAACGGAACTCAATAATTATAGCTATTTCGAAAACTTATTTTTGATTACTGCTAATTGACTACGTAAGAATATAAATTAAGTTGCAGCCAGACTTGTACCGTACGCATTACAAGTAATCAAATTACTTGTAATCGATTACTTTTTGGAGTAATTTTGTAATCAGTTGATTACTTTTATTAGGCAGGAATCACGAGAGTAACCTGATTACTTTTTGAAGTAATAAAAATTGCTTCTAACCATTACTATTTTTCCACGGGACCCCCCCCCCCCCCCCCCCAACCCCACCCCTCCTCCACACACCTTTTTTGTCTGAAATGACAAAAATAAAATTTGCTCCTTTTTTCTGACGGAAAAAAGAAAGATTTTTGCGGAGCTGTAGGAAACGAGGTAAACTAGTTTGTATGTGGACTATGATCTGTTTCAAATCCTGGAGCTGCGGCTCTTTTGTATAACATGCGAGTTAATCCACATGTGAGTAATAAAATGAGCAACGGAAACTTTGAGCGACAACCCATGCTTAACCTTAACAAGATCTAGAACCCCCTCCGCTTCCTCCCCCTCCCCCCCACCCCCCTCCACCGACGAGCGCCCAAATAATTAAACTCCTTCAAACGAATTCCATGCCTGAGTCCGCACGCATTGTGAAGGTGCAAGAACCATGAAGAGGGAACCCGTATTTTTCTTCTTCAATACTTGTGCAAATGTGAAATAAAGTTTGGAAGAAGTTCATCGTTATGAGCGCTAAAGATGTAAGTTTTCACACAATAAAGTAATCGGAAAAGTAACGGTTACTTTTTAAAGTAATCTCCAATTACTTTTGCTGTCGAGTAATCAAGTAATCTATTCGAATACTTCTTAGCCAAGAGTAATAGTAATTGTAATCCATCACTTCTTTTTAGTAACGTGTACAAGACTGGTTGCACCGAATGTTAGTGCTGAAAAAAGTAATTCCAGTGTGAGAAGTTGCAATAAATTGCAAGTGATTACAAGTAATCAGTTAGTTGTTTCTCGTTAGTCAAACATCTGGTCGATAATGCCGAACTCTGGGAGGATATTGACTGGTTGCTTGAGTCAACTAAGCGAAGTGGAGATTGCTCAGTAATAATTCACGATGCAAGAGACTCCTTACCTAACGGACGTACTCATGACGAAAGTGCCCGACGGGAATTTTTTTTTCGATATTTATTTCGATGCATCAAAATTATTTCTTAATTTAGTCGACGTTGAAAAGTCATTCTTCATAGGTTGTTTTGAAAATACGCTGAAACGCCTATCGTTGCGTCAAGTTTTCGTTTTTATTTTACTTTCTTATAATCACTATTATGGATAACTGTCTAGTTCGTGTTTTTTTACAATAAACCAATATATAATCTTTTTTTTAGCGACACAATCACTTTATGCTACGGTGCCTGGAAGGCGTCACTGTCTCGTCCGTGTAACGCGTCCAAAAGAAGCGGTCACTTAATTTCCGCTCGGTGACGTATCATAGAAGTGTCGTGCTGTCGCCGTCCGCGAACTTGCTGGCGTCACGGCAGCAGAGGGGTATATGGCAATAAAGCCCCTCTCTCCTGAGAAAAGTACGTGTTTCATTGTCATAGAAATGCTCGAGACAAGTGCCGCCGCCACTTCTGGGAACAACATGGCGTCTGAAACCCAGCTCAAATCTGCGCTGTGCCGCCATGATCTTCCCAAGGGCTGCACGTTACACGTGCCTCGTGTATCGACGCACCTTGCGGTACTTTTAAAACATGAAGAGGGTTTATGTAGCAGACGTCTGTTCTGCTCCAATTCAGGCAGTCCAAAGAAGCTTCGGCCGCCAGAAGTTGGGACACTCCGATGACAGCTACGCTCGCGTTCGCTCCTGCTTTTCACCAAGACCAACCGCCAGGATCGCGACATCCAACAGTATGACACTCCGGCTTCTCTGACGTTATTTGTTTTCTCTTCGGGAACACTTTTGGTGTGGGGGTGTGATAGGATTCTAGACACACCGGTCGGAGATGGGCTCCAGGCATTCTGCTTATGTTAATGTGAGAATATTTACAGTATTTGAAAACATTTTAACATATTGTAATCTAACGAAGTATTGCACCACTGTGTTTTTGCCTTGTTCATGCAATACCAACTCAGTGCGGAAAATGAAAAAAGTGGTCCGGCCGAGTTGGAACGCGTACACGGATTTAAGTGACTGGTACGGCAGAACGGCCCCTAACTTCGCTTTCATTTTGTTTAGTTTTCTGTTGCGGATTTCATTTGTACATGGACAATATTGTATCCCCTAGTTTCTTTACTGTGTCCAGATTAAGCCGAGATTTACTACACTTGTTTTTCGCCCCAAAAACTCGAACAAAAAATAAGTTCTTGCAACTTTAAAACACTAAAGTTTTACAACATGAAAAAGAAGTCAATTAACATTCTAGGAAAGGCGTGGTAGAAGATTGGGAGCATTGCCCCTCCGAGGAACATTCCCGCTTTATGTGGTGAACTAAAATACTTAGATGTGCTTGAAGGATCTGTAGGGTTTTTTGTTGTTGTTGTGTTACGTAGACCTCTTAAACATCTGAAGAATCCTTTGTTATCTTCATGGCAACCGATTTTTGTAGGAACTACTTTGCACAGCGAATGAACTATGTTCAAACCTTGGTTTTGTCTTCAGTTGGCACTATGCCGTTTTTGACGCCAAGTGAAGTCGCGCGACATAACGGCGTGCAACTTTGACGCCACTTATTGTACTGAGAAGTTGCACAATCTTTTAGGAGAATGAGAGAGAAGCCTTTAATCTACTACTTTAGCGCGCCGGAAGTAACGTAATATTACTAAGTAACTAAACGCAGTTTGTATTGTCACATGTTTTCCATCCAATCTTTCGGATCCCAGAGCATTTCGTGTTTCACAACATGCCCGCACTTCTGCACGAAGGCTTCTTCAATCTTGCGAGAGTTCTCTTTGCTGAAGTGGTTCCTCCAGTCTCCAACGACGCCTTTGCGGACCAGAACACTGGGCGGAGGAGGGGCCCTATCCAGGGGATAGTCCGTCTGTGCCGTCCACCTTTCTGGAGGATTGCCACCCAAAGCCTTCTTGTAGTTTACGTTCAGGTACTCCTTCATTGCTTCCAGACTGCTCATGTCAACGACTTTCTTAAACTTATCCGAAGCCGGATTTAGAAGTTCGGGGTCGTCTAGGTCCAAAAACTTGGCGATTTGCAGCACTGACCCAGCGTGATCCCTCGTGATGCCCTCGTAGGTGAGGCACAAGACGTTTTCAGCGTGGGCATTACAGTACCAGGACGTCAGATGGCTGAAATAGTCTCCGAACGTCGTTCCACCGTTTATAAATATCTGGACGTACTCGTCAAAATTAGCATTTTCAAAATTGTAGATTTTGGTTTCTTTCGTGTGATGATAGTAAGATGTGCAGCAGTCTTTGGGGTTCCTGGCGACGTAAATGTACTTCGCACAAGTATGCTGGGGCAGCAGATGGTGTTCGAGGTGGGAGGTGATGATCCGGGGGCGGGGAAGGGAAGCGATGACATCTTTGCCGACCATTTCAAAGAAGGAAGTTGAAAGGCTATAATCGATCTCCTGGGATGAGGCCCTGCCAAGCAGGAGCTGAACGATGCGCTTGATCCAGTTGGTTCCGCACTTCGGGAAGGTGTCGATAAAAATGTCTCCTTTCGAAGGCTCGTACTTTAGGCAGGATCGAAAGTTGTCTGGATCGAATCCCAGTGGAAGCTTAGTACCGTCCACAACTTGAAACAGCCGCTTTGTCGCCTCCATTGTAATGTCGACTTCGTGTACTGGGAAGAAACTGAGATGAGGTGGTTATTAAAGGAGAGTCAACCTTCGAATTTGTGTACTGCTTAAATGCCAACATAACGCAACACACTTTAAATATATAAAAGACAACATGAAGGTATTGAAGTATATGCAAGAAAAACATCAGGCGTCTCATTCAAAGACCTTAAGACGAAAGAAAAAATTACACATAAAAACACACAAGGCGCTACTAGCCATGGGCGTACCAACCGGGAGGGGAGGGGCAAGGGGGGCGCTTGCCCCCCCCCCCCCCCCCATTCTTATAGTGGGGAGCAAGGCATGAGTTTCCCCCCCTCCCCCTGAAACAGCCGCCACTAAACAGAGCAAACACTGGTCGACGGTGCCCAAGGGAGACTAAGGGCACCAACCCCCGGCCTCGGGGAGGTGCGGGGGGGGGGGGGGGGGGGGGGGGTCTGGTTTGCCCCCCCACTCAAAAGAAAGTTGGTACGCCACTGTTACTAGCTCTACTGTAAACCGACGAGCATGTAATTGTTATGTATTCGAGGCACATCTTGTTGATAGTAGCAATGATGCGATGTCTACACTGCATGTTTAAGCAGAACAATTTGAAACAGTGAAAAATTAAGTATTCTACTTATCTTCCCGTGCACTTCACATTTCCAGTTTGATGAATAAAATAATAAAGTAAATAAACTATTCCTAAATTACTTACTCTGTAGCATTAGCTTAGCTATTAGATTGCAACCCTGGTCTTAACTAAAAACACTTGTGAGTTCATCCCGAGAAAATGCAATTAATAAAATGAGTATACTTGAAAACTCCAGTTAGTAACTACTCCCCATTTTTAGAAATTACCAGATGAGCACCCCAGAGTCTTGCGTTAAGTCGTCTGTTGTCAATAGAAAAAAAGATTTTGAATAGCCTAGTTCTTTGCGTTGTCAATGGCAGATTAGGCGAAACTAGGCTGAATGTTTCGCATACTGAGTGATCTCAGCAGTGCAGCATGTTGATAGGTTGTTGAAGATGACGCTCAACTGTGTAGGCTGAGTTTCGAGATCAGGTGTGCCCGCGCAGTTGTCACACATCTGCATTAGCAGCGATAAGTTAAAAAAAATAAAAGACATTTACAATTATCTGTCATGCAAAATTAGAGCGCAGCTCTTTAGGAGGAGGATGGGAGGATATGGAAGGGAGGGTATGTCCCTGCTCCCCCTCCATGCCCCCCCTTCTCCCTTCGAGCTCCCCTCCCATTTAGTGGGAAATTTTTGCTAAATTTCTAGCTAAATTAAGCGAAAATTTTTCCACTAAATTTATAGGGGAAATATTCCCTTTAAATTCGGCGGGGGGTAATTAGCAAACATTTTCTCGCTAAATTTAGCGGGGAAACTGAGCCGGCTGTGAGGTCACGTGACGTCAATTGCCCTGTTAAACCCAGCGGAAACATTTCAGCTAAAATTTTGACGTCACGTGATGTCACACGTGACGTAACGTGTGACATCATAATGGAAAACCTTTCATAATGCTACGCATAATAATAATAGGCAACGTCGGCGCCAGCGTCGGCGACGTCGACGCCGACGCCGACGTCGCTTATCCCGGGAACGGGTGCCTAAGAGCTGTGCACTAAAACGAATTGTGTATTTTGTGCATGCTTATACACTTAGTGTGCCTCAACGGACGACTTGTCTCTGAGCTGTAGATGAGAAATTTAGCCAGTGGAGCACAACCGCTACCCCGAGTCTTTAACGAGCACCACGCTTTAGTGATACACGACCGGATGCCACTACGACGCTCATCCAGATGAAAACTGGCCGGGGGGGGGGGGGGGGGGGGGGGTTGAAGCAAGGATCACTCTGTTCTGCAGCGCGAGCTTTCTCTCCACCTGCTCCAAGCCCACTGGGCTACCGATCCCCCTAGCGATAAATTAAGTGTTGCTAGAGGAATACAAAATTTGAAGTTATTTTTTTGGTTCACTGAGATGTAATTGCTTGTAAAACGTTAACGTGCACGACTAATGATCTACAGTAGGTGGCTACTTGGGCCAGAAGGTTTGTTGCTAAGGAAGAGCAGCCCTTTGCCTTGTCCCTCTTACCTTGGTCCGTGGGTTATATCGGCGCGGCTTTCCTTTACCAATAAACTCTGGGAAACATCTCGGATAACCATAACGTCTCTAAGACTTTTTCTTGCATGTGGCAGAGGAGCAGGCCCAGTGAAGTTAAAAGTTTTTTCTTAGAGCGCAGCTCTTAGGCGCCCGTTTCCGGCTTGAGCGCCGTCGCCGTCGGCGTTGGCGTCGCCGTCGGCGTCGCCGTCGGTGAAATTGCGCGGTGCATTATGGGTAAATTTCCCCGCTAAATTTAGCGGAAAAATTTTCCCGCTAAATCTAGCAGAAAAATTTCTCCGCTAAATCTAGCGGAAAAAATTCCCCGCTAAATCTATCGGAAAAATTTCCTCGCTAAAACTAGCGGAAAAAATTCCCTGCTAAATATAGCGGAAAAATTTCCCCGCTAAATTTAGCGGAGAAATTTCCCCGTTAAATCTAGCGACAAAATTTCCCCGCTAAATCTAACAGAAAAATTTTCCCGCTAAATCTAGCGGAAACTTTTTCCACCTAAATCTAGCGGAAAACTTTCCCCGCTAACTCTAGTGGAAAAATTCTCTGGGGGTCACGTGACCTCGGGGGGTCACGTGTGGACCCCCTTCCCCAAGGTCACGTGACGCCACCAAGGTCACGTGACCTCAGGGGGGGGCACGTGGCCCCGCAAGGTCACGTGACCCCTCCCCCAGATCATGTGAGCCCCTCCCCTCCCGACGTCACGTGACCCCCTGAGAACACGTGACCCTCAGTACCCTTCCTTCCTCCTTTTCAAGAGCTGCGCTCTAATTCGGCGTTACAGGGAGTTGTAAACGGCTTTCACTTTTTTTTCCACGGTTCTTAAGTTCGTAGATTTTAAAAGACTTAAGAAATGTGGACATGACTACTAGATCTAGTTGCTACGCTTAATCCCCCGACCGCCTACACTGTAGTCAAAATTACACGAGCATGAGCCCAACTTCTACATAAACAAGGCCGGACGACTGAATTTTCTGCGTCACCTAAAGAGGCAAACGAGGAGCAATGATTCGACATAAGTGCTTCGTCAGGGTAAGGCAGAGCTTCAGGTCCTCACTGATTGAACCCGACCCTTAGTTGAACGCTGACTCATGTCCAGTCCGCGTCCTGCATTGAACATTCAGCACTGCGCCTTGTTATCTGCAGTTTTTTTTTTTTTGGTGAGCTTAGCTAAGCACGTGCTTTTGTTTGAAAGAAATAATAACTATGGAGGCACGCTTGAAAGTTCCACAGTCGCACCCACTTCTACGGTGCATGGAACGCGTCTCCGTGTGTTTAGCGTGGTGCTCCGCCCGTGCATTGAACGTGGTCCCGAACTGCCAGCAAATGAAATCCCAAAAGCCTGAGTGTCAAGCCGTCAGATCTCGTGATCCTGCCGCTTGGTCGTAGGAGTTCCAGCGAAAAGGACGAGATAAGTGATGAGCCACTCCAGTCCGCGAAGGTGGATGACCAGCGAAGCTGTTTAGCACACGACACAGACGTGACGCAGAATTTTTAAGAAAGGTAAGAACACATTTGTGCGCGATCTTCATCGGTGGTGTTTGCCACCCGCCTCCGCCGCTTACATTCTCGTTGCCGTTCCCGCCATTGCACTTCGTAGGCGCGTTGCTTTTCGGGATTCCGGATTATACGCGACCTCCACATTACGACGAGTGAAAAGAAGGGAAAATGGAGGACAGCAACTTGTTCCAGTGTTTATTTTTTTTTTTTTTTTTATATTCGCGTGCACGACTATCGCCGCCCCGAGGAGCTGGAGCAAACTAGACACGCGCGACGGGTTTGCCCCCAGCGGAAAGTAGACACGCCCGACGGGACCGCCACCCCGGGAGAGCCGAAGGAAACTAGGCACGCAAGTGCTTGGATCGACGACAAAGAGGGGTGCTGTGAGGTTTCGTTGACGCACATAAAACATCCACAGAACACTAGCCCTATACAGCTTTGCTGGAAAAGGCGAGAGTGTCGCTGTCGTCATGCCGCCCGAGCTCCTGGCTTCTGAATCTTGTCGGAACTAACTCGACAGCGACGTGCAGCAGAACAGGTGTCTGCCACGTCCAACCCCGCTGCTGCGGCACCGCCAGGATCGCTGACGCCGACATCATGACCCTTATATGACGTCATTTGAAGTAAATAGATGAACCACTTTCTCGAATGCGGTAAACACACCAATTGGAGACGCATTCCATTCACGATAGGCGACCTTTTGTTAGCGCTTCAAATGTTTGCGAGTGGAAGTACTTGTACCGTTATTAAAGACTCGTTCAAGGAACCGATATATAGATGTAGTAGAACGTACGAAATGAAATGCGTGGCTAGTAGGGGAGCTCGTGCCGTTAGAGGAAAGCGCGGATGGGAACGCGCCTGCGGTGCCCGATATTCATAGTGCAGGCTATGAATATACGGCGTCGCACTATATTCATAGTGCGACGATTGGAAGAACTGCCTAAGATCGCAGCCATTTTGATCTAATAAGGTCCGCTCGGGGGCGGCCATAATACGATTATGACTCGTTAGCAAGGCGTCCTAGTCGGATTATGGCCGTGCCCAAGCCCACACCAAGCGAGCAAGGTGGCAGCGCCGGAGGCCGTACCTGCAAACGGGTATAGGGCAGTACAGCGAAGCGCTTTTTCCCTACAGGTAAACCGCATTTCACCACGTTGATGACAGCGTCCGCCACTCTCTCCCTTAGCTGGCATGCAGACGCTTAGTCATTGGCGTTGTTTCTGGCATTGGTGAAACGCACAAGCATGGCGTGTGGCTCCGTCGAAACCAGGGCTAAGTACGACCACCGACGTATTTGAGGTCGAAAAGTCGTATGCTTACTCCGTCGCCCCAGTGCCATCTATTGCAGTCATTGTAGCCGCTAATGGGTCCACTTCTTGATCGCCTGCTCATCTTAAAGGATATCTCTGTTGCAGTTGCTCGACATTGGGGTTATATCTGATTTTAGTGCAGGAAGTGTCCTTGAATGCCGATTTGTAATTTTAATGCGGGACTATTAAAGGGGTTCGGAAACGAAATTCCAGCGCTAGTTTTTTAGCTTTAATGTGTGCATGTTAGAGCATAACCTCAAAAATACCAGTCTTTTGTTGAAAGACACAAGAAAACTAATTTTAATGATAAACGATCTTTCAATGTAAACCTGTTGGATGCATGTGGAGCCACTTTGGGAGGTAATCTAGCAACGTTGGGGAACTTGCTACGTAGAAATGACGCAGAAAGTTCCATTGGCGCAGCGCCGCTCGTTGGAATTCAACATTTTCTCTCTTAGCTTTCCTCAACTCACAAATCGCGCATTGTACCAAACAGTTTGTGAAGACGGAAAGTAGGGTCTCCCCCTTTGCTCGGACCTTCGTTTGTGTATCCGGACACAGCCATTCTCCCCTTAGATCAGCCCGTCGGTCACAACTCGAACAAAAGTTGATTTCCCCTCCCCGTTCACCCCTAAGCTGACAGTGCTGTGGAAGCTGCGTGCTCCTTGGCCCAGCCACAAGCTCGTCACCCCACGGGCACCTCAAACGGCTCGGTTGTAGTGCGTCGTCGCTATTGACACCATCACAACACTGACAACGCCACCAACGGCAAAGCTCATAACCACACCAGCCATGTTATATTGCACCGACGCAATCCTGACATGTAGATTACGCAAATCGGGTAACCACAATTGACACGAATATTGTTTATTTTTCATCCTCCCAAACGAGAACATGGAAAGGGAGAGGAGAGAGACGGGACGACACGAGCGAGAGAGGAGGCATAAAAAGAGGGAGGGTGAAACCAACCTTTTCAGTTCAACCAATTCCGAAACTATACGTAACCTCACGTGACAAGACTCGCTGGCACCTTGGAAGGCAAACTTGCGAAGGGAGAGGGGGAGAGACAGTGTTGGGACGGGCTTCTCCTCTCCTGATCACGTGTTGTTTACAAGTTTCGCCCGCACGCTGACTAACCTGGACTTGCGGTTTTTCTTTTGTCTTAGGCAGTGTTGCCAGGTCTACTGATTTATCAGTAGATCTATTGATTTTGTTCCGGGTCTACTGGTTTACCGAAAAAGAAGAAAATCTATTGACTATCTTTTAGTACACATATTAAAAATCTATTATTTGGCCCATTCAGTTCCCAGGGTGGACCATCAAAGGAAACTCGTATTTTTTTAGAATTAAAAACGAAGCACGGGCTAGACGGCCCAGAAACCTTTCCTATTTGAGCGACTTAACCGTATATTCGTATATATTCACCCAGAGCGGGTTCGAGCAACGTTGGGTTCGACAGTGAAATCCGGGCCAGAGCCATATATGGGGAGAGTTTGGCCAGTCTATGATCTCGCCACCGTAACGTCGCCGTCCCGAGTGAGCCAATCAGCCTGTGGCGCAGAGCGAGAGGCGTGAGCGCATGCGCGTGAAATCTCGGCTCCTCCCAGCTGAGCGGGGAGGGCCGCCATTTTCATTCCTTCGCCCGGCGGAATTTTTTTTTTATTTATTTATTTACAATTACCCTTAAGGCCCCAAGGGGCATTATAGAGGGGAGTGGTTGGTTAGTACAGTTCTAAATTTCGCGTTATCGGTGATGGTGACGATGTCATCGGGAAGGCCATTCCAGTCCACAATAGCTTCTGGTATGAGCGAATGTTGATGGGCTGCTGAAGTGGTCTTGGGGCGGGCGATCTTGCATGAATGATCCACTCTTGCAAACATGTAGCTGGGCGGGCTGAGGAGAGACTGTCGTAATGGTTCAGAGTACTAAATTTTATGAAGAAGGCAAAGACGGGAAATTCTGCGACGAACGGAAAGGTCAGGAAGAGTTAATTGAGATTTCATTGCAGTGACACTAGAAAAGCGAGAGTAATCAGAAAGAATAAATTTAGCAGCACGATTTTGAACACATTCGATTGCGTTGGTTAGGAAAGCCTGATGGGGATGCCAGATAGCTGAAGCATACTCTAGTTTAGGGCGAACAAGCGTGACGTAAAGAAGACGTTTGAGGTTAGAAGGAGCAGACTTGAAATTGCGACGGATATGGCCAAGTGAACGGTTTGCATAGGATATTGTCTTGTCTACATGAACATTCCAGGACATATTAGTGGTTAGATGGACGCCAAGATACTTGTACTGTGCAGCAGTCTGAAGGGTAATGCCGTTGAGTGTTAAAGAGTTTAAGGGCTAGGAGGAGGAACGTGTGAAGCAGAGGTGCATGCCTTTGTTAATATTAAGAGACATTTGCCATGTGCGGCACCATTCAGCAATTTTGTTAATGTCGTTCTGGAGTGCAATATGGTCGTTTGGGTCTTTTATTAGTCTATAAACAACGCAGTCATCAGCGAAAAGACGAACAGAGGACGATAGGTGAAGAGGGAGATCATTAATGTAGATTAAGAAGAGTAAGGGGCCAAGCACAGTTCCCTGCGGAACACCGGAAGAAACGGGAGAGAAAGAGGAGGACGTGCTGTTAGCGAAAACGAATTGAGAGCGATGAGTAAGGAATGATTCAATCCATTGAAGAACAGGAGGGTCCAGTTCTAGCGAACTAAGTTTAAAGAGAAGGCGGTTGTGTGGAACTTTATCAAAAGCTTTGGCGAAATCAAGAAAAACAGCGTTAGTTTGATAGCCAGTGTCAAGATTTTTAAACAGGTCGTTAGTGAGAAAAAGTAGCTGGGTCTCACAAGACAGGTGTTTCCGGAAGTCATGCTGCGCGTTGGTGAAGAAGTTGCAGGAATCCAGGAAGTTAATCAGGTCGTTGTAGATGACGTGCTCGAGGATCTTGCAGGAGATGGAGGTGAGTGATATTGGCCGATAATTTAGTGGAGATGTTTTACTGCCGGACTTGTGGACCGGAATGACCTTACCAATTTTCCAGTCGGAAGGTAACACACCTGTATCAAGGGACTGCTGAAATATTTTTGTGAGGTAAAGGCCGGATGCAAATTTAGTGTTACTTAGAACCTTCGCATTAATACCGTCTATGCATGGGATCGACATCCAAATTTCGGTTCTTAACTTTTATTTGGCAGGTTTGGCAAGAAAATAATATAATGTTATTCCTCGTCGGCTTAAAAAGCTAACGAATTAAATTTCTGCACGTTCGAACGCAAACTTAGGGTCAGGTGAAAAAGAAATAAGCCCGTAGTAGACGACGCGTAGCCTCGACAGTGCTCTGCGCCGACAGCGTTGCGTCAAAAACATTCCACAGCCCAGTAAGGAAAGACGGCAGCTTGCAGAGGACATGAAATGGACATTCACGCGTGCACTTCCTGGAACGCCTTGTTTTAGTTCCGTTTCAATAATAGCGACATGTGGATGTCTCACTGTCGCCCTCATCTGTTGATCCCAAAAGTGGCTCAGTCTCAATTTGAAAGAATAATCCTTGAAATCGCAACACTAGTCAATGCTGATATATATATATATATATATATATATATATATATATATATATATATATATATATATATATATATATATATATATCTTCACGGTGCCATTTTACTTTCTTTTTCACAAAGAATAACTCGAGAACTGGTCTTATTTTTTATATTTTATTTCTGTTTATTACCATGTTATTTTTGCTCTATAGTATTTCTTCGAAAAATGGTTTAATGGAAATGGCAAAACACAAATTTCGTAGAATCTACTGATTTTTTGCAAATCTACTGACTTTTTGGAGATGAATCTGCTGACTTTTTTTTTCTCCGTCCGGCAACACTGGTCTTAGGTC
Organism: Ixodes scapularis; assembly: GCF_016920785.2. Taxonomy (NCBI): domain Eukaryota; kingdom Metazoa; phylum Arthropoda; class Arachnida; order Ixodida; family Ixodidae; genus Ixodes; species Ixodes scapularis. The sequence goes on from NW_024609857.1 coordinate 166,268,753, forward strand.
CACGCCATCGTCGGCGCTGGGCGCTCTCGTGTGTGGTTGTTTTGAGACTTGTTTCCTTCTTCGCGTAGCTTTTTTTGTTGTCATCGCAGTATCGGGTAGTTTTTTGTGTTCGCTTGATACTAAGGCATTTACGTCCACTCGCGCAGCAAGTCCTGCAACGGTTTGAGTGACATGTGTGGCAACTAGTCCACGATGACACTAGTCATTATCGATAGACCCTCTCTCGTCAAAGAGACTTCTAAAAGTTCGTGTTCAAATGTTTTCGTGGCGAATAGAGCGGGTCTTAATAGATACGATCGAAAGGTGACAAACAACGTATTTATGGGCTTTGTTGGTCATGCAGGACGCGAGCAAAGTGCTGCAGTCGATATTTTTTTTTAAATCTCGTGATAGAATGGAATTTCGTTCTTCGTCGTCATCCACGTGCTGTTGCGTCAACATTTGTAAATATGCTTGGTAATCTAGTTTTTACTGGAAGGTGAATAACAAGTTTGTGATCATTGAAAGTGCGTTGTTGCTGCTTATGTGTTTATTTACACTAATTAGGGATGTCGCGAACCACCCTAGGTTCGATTTCGAAAGGTTTCGATATTTGCGAAGCGAACTGAGGTTCGATTTCGAAAAATTTCGATATTTTCGTACCGACCGAGGTTCGATTTCGAAAAATTCGCAACTTTTGTCCACAGCGGAGTTTCGAATTCGAAAAGTTCGAAGCTTTCACGGTTTCTAAAATTTCGAATTCGAATATTTCGAATATTTTTTTACTTCAAGTTCGATAAATTCGAAGATTTCGAAATTCTTTGTAAAAAAATTCGAAAACTTCGAACGCTTCGAATTTTTATAGACATGAAGTTCGAACAATTCGAAGATTTCGAATTTCTTTTTGCATAAAGTTCGAAAAGTTCGAAGGTTTCGATTCTCTTTTAACGCTAAACTAAAAAAAAAAGAAAAAAAAATTTGAAGATTTTGAATTTTTTTCTAATCCAAGTTCTGAAAGTTCGAAGTCCGATTTTCAAGTTTTTCCACAGTTTCAGTTTCAAATAACGTTTTCACGACTCACTGGTTTTCACAAAATCAAGTTTAGAAAAGTTAAGGTGTGATATCTAGATTCTGCGAAGTTGGTCAGGCAATTGAATGATACGACGAGTGTCCCGGACGTGCTAGAATATTTGCCAGTGCAGAATTGTGACCGCCAGCCCCGGGGGGGGGGGGGGGGGGGGGGGCTTTTAACCTGCATCACGCAGTAGTGATTGCACGAACACACTGTTTTACGAGACTCTTCCAGTTCGAAACGGCCAGGGGCGAGCAGGAGGTTGAGGCTCAGAAAAACCGTGAAGCGACCTGGCAAACTAGCTCGCCACCCCTTGCACGCTGGTAGTAATCCGATCCGGTGAAGTTTATAATTGTCCTGGAGGTTTATTTTCTGGGACTGAGGAATCGCCTCGCAAAAAGCACAAAAGCCGACACAACTCGAGGTCGAGGAGCGTTCTACCATACAAGTGGCGTCGGAAGAGGAAAAACGGGGGGAAAGAGGGTAGCGGGGGAAGGGGGGGGGGGGGGGAGGGGGGGGAGGCTTTAGCCTCCTTCTCCCCCTTGCAGGTATTTCGGACTGTTAGAGAAAACAATACGGGGAAAGAGGGCGTGGTCGAGCTTATTTTAATCTGAAATTATTTATGCATATGTATAGCTAATGTCGCTCTTCTCTGCATAAAAGGTTGCGGAGATGGTCATTGTTAGAAACTCGTTGTCAGAAGGCACTGCTCGTCACATGCTTAGTGGTTCGGAAGTTCAAAGCTGTCTTTTCGACCTAAACACCTGTGCCGATAGTAACAAAAGAAAAAAAAAAAAGAATAAATGCGGGAATAAAAAGCAGGAGAAAAAAAAAAAAACTATCAAGAATTCGTCGGAAGTGTTCTATTCTTGCATATTCAGAGGTTCAGAACTTCGAAACAAGTTTCTTTTACCAAAATGTGTACAGGCTAAAAGAAACACGTCCCAGGAACGCGAAGCGAAAAAAAAAAAAGTTTTCTTTTAATGACGTGCTGAACTTGAACACTACTAGAAATCTTCTCCCATGAGTTAATTTATTCCTTAACGTGAAAAAACAATAAATATATTATTTTGTATTCTGCAAATGGAAATGATATGTACTGTCTGTGGTGCTAATTTAAATGCGATACCTCAAACAACTTAGACGAAAATAAATATCAAGTTTAGGTCATAATTGCATGCAGATACATGTTTGGACATTTCTTCGAAACTCACGTTGAATAACAATAATCACATCTTAAGACGGCACTTACCTCGGCTATCATAGATCATTCTTAAAAAAAGTATAACTTATCTACCATGAATAGCTCCGGCTGCAGCATGCTTCAAATCTGGCACAAACGATAATCGTCAAAAACCCGTCGCCCTTCCTCGTCCCTTCGGGGATCTATTTCTTTAAACTTAAGCATGCCAGAACATTGAAATAAACGACATTGTCTTACGTAAGGAACGCAGCACCGCGTGTAAAAGTTCGAGAAAAAAAATTACGAATGTACCCCACTACTTGAAATCAAATGAAACCGTCCGCCGGTCTTTCGAAGTTCGACGAACGTCGAACTTTTACCCTAAAAGTTCGAAGTTCGTCGAACTTCTGACTTTTCAGAATTCGAAAGTTCGAAACTTTTCGATTTCTCTTGATAAATAAGTTCGAAAGTTCGAAATTCATCGAATTTTTTGGTCAGTCAAGTTCGAAAGTTCGACAGGCATCGAACCTTGCAGCGCAATAAATTCGAAAGTTCGAAAAAGATCGAATTTCTTAGCGTAATAAGTTCGACGGTTCGAAAAGCGTCGAACTTCTTAGCTTAACAAGTTCGAAAATTCGACCTCCGTCGAATTTTACGATATAGACAATTCGAAAAATCGAAATCTTTCGAACCTTTCGAACCGCTTGATTCGATCATCGAAACTTCGATTCGAAAAAAGTTCGCGGCATCCCTAACACTAATGTTATTTTGTTGCCTTTTCCGAGTTTATACTAGAATCTTAACTGTCTTAAGATAATCGTATTTTTGTATGCAAAAGTTATATTTTGTTTTAAGGCAGCTTGAGCCCATAGAGAAAAGTAAATTAGTTGACTGTAGTACCCCTGCCACACGGAAAAGTTAATAGATTTTCATTAAATGATATAGCATTTAGTCAGTTCCCGGTCTTGAGTGATATACGAGCGTCACAAGCTGATTTGTCGACCCCATAATTAAATGATATAGTATTTAGTCAGTTCCCGGTCTCGAGTGATATACGAGCGTAGCAAGCTGATTTGTCGACCCCATAATTAAATGATATATATATATAGTATCTAGTCAGTTCCCGGTCTTGAGTGATATAGCAAGCTGATTTGTCGACCCCATAATGTCATTCGGTCGAAATTACATTAATTTGGCCATGTGGCCGGGGTGTAATGCCCGAATTCAGTGACAGCACGCGATAACAGTCGCTTACATGATCGTAAGTGACACTTGTCTAGCCGTGTCCGCGTTTACTACGTCTACCTGATCTTTAACTGTGATCTGTTTTGCTGTGTGCAATCACTGCGTGTCTCGCCATTTTGCCGAAGTATTTCTGTAAAAATAAGTAATCCTACAGCAATAATTGCGTGACTCAATGTTTTCGACTTAAACAAACAATCACATTTTTCTAAAGGCGTCTTATACTCATACCTCGTGCCATTTCGTACCGATTATTTGGCGGTGCAATGTTTTGCCCGTGTAATAAAATGTTTTCTAGACCCGTTGCTATGTGCAGCTTTCATTATAGCTAATAAGACACGCGTATGTGACTAAAAGCGCGTTACGAATGTCGATCCACGCGCGTTGCCTTCGCTTCGACGCGCGCCCCCATGGCCTTCCGTTGCGACGTCATGAGAAGAGCGCTAAGACCGTATTTATAGGAGGTGTTGGTTAGTGTATTGTTGGGCTGACGTTTGTTTGTGTCGTGTGTGTTTACGCTCAATGTATATGTTCAGCTGATGTTTGTGGTGTGCATAATGTATCTACATGTGTGTATGATAAATGTGCAAAAAAAAAACGAAGCGTAATGGTGGCGTGAGCAAACAAAAATATTTTTGTAGCACATAAATTGGGCGGTATGAATAGTCCGTTGCAACTCAAGAAGGTAGGGCAAGGGTAAGACGGGCCGGGAACGAGGAAGCAGACGGAACGCTAAAGAGAGAAGGGGTTTTCCCCCTCTCTTCTCCAGCGTTCCTTCTGTTTCCTTCTTTCCGGCCCGTCTTACCCTCGCACTACCATCTTGAGTTTTAACGGACTCTAGTGCCAACGCTCGAAGTACTCTTTAGGGATACGTGCGATATCTGGCGGGTGCTCAGACGACACTGCCAGTACTCGATTGACATACGCGATGCCCGTTGGATTGATACTCAGCGGACTCTCTAAGTACTCTGTAGATGCACTTTGATATCTGGTGGGACCTCGGACGACACTAATGGTACACGATTGACACGCGATGCTCGGCGGATGGTCAGCCGACGCTGGCAGTACTCCAGCGATATTGTGCTGGTACTGCCCCACTTTTCAAACGATATTGTCTGTAAATCGTGTGGGTGGGAAGAACCGTATATTCGGAGTATTTGCCAACAGTATTGTGTAGATATTCGCCCAATATTCCTGTGCAGCTTTGGACGTCACAAATGTGGGGAATCTTTTTTCTGTTTTTGTTTGCGCCAGATATCCCATGACGCATCGCGCACTCCGTTCGCTTCTCTTCGAGCGTTTTCTCGAGTGCACCGTTTGGAACGAAAAACATAGCCAGTCGTTCAGAATACAAACGTCTGATTATCATTTACGGTTATTATCCGTCATGCTTGACTCATTTCCGGACGACATTTGAATGCGGAGGGCAAGTTCGTCTGCTTCTTGCGCAGGGGGTAGCGGTGACGTCAGAACGCCGAGCCCTGATTGGCTGATCGCGACCCCCTATCTGAGCATCGTCCGCTCCTTTGCAACGTCGTCTGCTCGCAACGTTGTCTGCGTCTGTCTTACCTTTCCTGCAACTTTCAGAATTTCAGAGGCCAGATTCACGAAACGATCTTACGCCAAAAATGTGCGTAATACAAAACTTAAGAACAAATTAGTATTCACGAAACGAAATTTTCGTAAGTTTCGCGCAGGTTACGACGAAATCCTACGACAGCTCCGAAGCTGTCTCACGCACTTCTTACGATCAAATCAGCATGGCTGACAGCGTCGCGGTCGCGACGACCCACGGACGTTATTTTTCTACGTGCACTTCTCACGCGTCCCAACTTCAAGCAGCAAGAAAAAAGTAAAAAGTACTTGAAACAGACCACGACGAACAAGAACGCTGGATCCACAAACACCCGGGAAAAGCTCCAACGGCCACGATTCCACCGAACGCGACCAAGCGAGCACGGCAGTTAGGCCTAGCAGGCAGTCCGCGACTCGGCGACCGTCTGCCCACGACCGGCTGGCGTGCTGAATGGAATATGCCCGCGCGACCCTTGTGAACCCTTCGCGTATTATACTTTGATCGCTGACCTCAATTTTAGATTAAGAGGTCAATTTCTTCCTCTTGTTATCTCCTTGTTTCCCGAGGCAACGGTGACTCTCACCGGTGAAAAAGCGATGAATCTCCGACAGACGCAGGAAAGGTAAAGCAGAAATCGCTTTGAGCAGCAGACGTAAAGCAGACGACGCTAACTGCGCCAACCCGCCGACGCCGTTAAAGAGTGAGGAGTCTCGCCGCACACGAAAGGAGGGAAAAAGTAATTGGGAGGGAACTTGCGGACACTAACACGCTCACTCTCGGTTTTTAGCAAACAAACCTCGGCGCCTCGGGACACCTCGCCAGTGAGTCCTTTGACTTCTCTCCTTGATGCACGTCTGCTAGTTGTTATTTGGCCTGCCCTCTCTGAAAGGCGAAGTCGAGCTTGCTCGTAAAGACCTGCACCTCCGAAAGTCGCAGGAAAGGTAAGACAGACGCAGACGATGTTGCGAGCAGACGACGTTGCGAAGGAGCAGACGACGCTCAGATAGGGGGCTCGTGATCAGCCAATCAGGACTCGGCGCTCTGACGTCTCCGCTACTTCCTTTCTCATGCGCAGAAGACGAAAATGAGCCCACTTGCGAGGCGTATAGTTTAATTTTCGTTTCCGTACCCCTTTAATAAGCTACTGCTAAATTTTTTTAGCTGTGTATATTCTGGCCTGGAATACTTTTCCTCGCTAAATTTAGCGAACATTTTACGCTGTGTTACCTATTACCAATCCAGTTTCCCGCTAAATTCAACAAAAGATTTACGTCGTGTGACTTATGCACTAATTCAGGTTACTCACTAAATTTAACGAAAAATTTACGCCACCTGACTTATGCTCCATTTCAGGTTTTCTGTTAAAATTAATGGAAACTTTACGTCATTTTAATTATGCACCAATTCAGTTTCCCTGCTAAATTTGGTGAGACGTTTAGGTCGCAACCCTCGCATCAATTCGAGTTCACCGATAAATTTAGCGGGAAAATTTACGTCACGACTTATCGACCCATCCAGCCTCCCCGCTAAATTTTGCGGGAAAATTGACGTCAAGACCAATTCACCAATTCAGGTTCCACGCTAAATTTAGCGGAGAAATCGATGCCACGGTCTATGCATCAATTCGGTTTCCCCGTTAAATTTAGAGGAAATAGCGACGCGTGACCAAAGCACCAATTGAGGTTCCCCGCTAAGTTTGGTCGATAAAATCATGTAATGTAAGCTGATGTCACGGGGCCTACAGTCAAATTCAGTTTCCCCTCTAAATTGAGCGGGCAACCTACTCCTGTGTGCAACGGTTAGAGCTATCGCATTCCTTGATCAACCCTCTGGTTTCTACATATTTGCTGCCCTGATTTGCTTTCCGATGCCTTGGAAAGTTTTCCTAGATATTTGATATCAAAGTTTTGTTTCGGGGATCTACGGCGAAACTGAAACTACCCTCTTTAGCATGATGGCAACTTTGGTGGTCAGCTGCATGGTCATCGTGTGATGCAAATCTCCTTTCGCAGTACCGCAAAACGTACGACTCGCCTAGTCGCTAGAGCAGCTCCGATAAGTCAGGTAAGACGCTACACTCTAAGAAAAAAGGGAGGAGAAAGGTAGCAAAAGCGACTGTTCCTCCTTGTTGCGGACAAGTTGCCCAGAGAAGGGAGGAACGGCGGTTCAGATGAAAGGAGGAGGGCGAGTTCCTCCTTGTTCAGTTGGCGCAGGGGTAGAACATCGCGCTACTGACCAAGTGGTCAACGGTTCGATCCCAAGAAAAGTGGGTTTTTTTTTTTTTTTGTAAAGTTTTTTTTTTTATTTTTGTTTACCAAAACACACATAAACAAACCCAGACCGATGAAAGGAAAATTAAAGTCCTTATTATTCTCCGAGACGTTTTCCTCCTCCAGGCAGACCGGAGAAAGCTTTCGCCCTCCCGACCCATCTTCTTTCGGTTTCGTTTTTCGAGCACATCGCGCACGTTGTTTAATAAATTAATGTTGAGTTGATTGAGCTTCAGCGGCAGCGAAGGCCGCCTGTAATCCAGTCTTCTAGTCCAAACGTGCAGAACATTTCGGTTGCATTGACGTTTTTACCACTAATTTTATCAAACGAGCTAACGAAGCCGCTAGAAACAGCGAAGTTCCGGAGCAGTGCCAGAAGCGCTACATACACTGGGTAAGACGGCCGTCTCCAATTTGCGGGACACACGCGGAACTACAGCAGCGAAACCACGAGGAACTGTGTCGACGTTTTCGACGTTATGGAAATCGCGAGAACTGCGTCCAAGGAAGGCAGGTTTTCCTGCCGGCTGCCTGGGTGCCTTCCGTGCTGAGTTCGGTTCCGTTGTCCCGTGCCGAATGCCAACCGGCGTTCAACGTGATTCTTCCGCGTGTCAGCAACATCGTCAACGTGGTTCTGTATTTCTTCGTGTCAGCGACATCGTGATGGCAGTGTTGTGGGTTGTGAACAGAAGACTGGAATTATCGCCGATGTGACCGTGTGTTCGCGTATCAGTGGTGTAACAACAAGATGAGATGACGTAAACTGTCGGGCATTGATGCCGCTGGTCGGGCCGTTATCGGAGGGGCCGGGGTGTCGCAGGATGACATTCCGCTTTACATTAAAGAGTTTAAAACCACTTGAGGGATTAGGTGCAGTCGATCGACGTGTGGATAGTCATGTTGGAACGCTGGTCTAAACGGTAAGCTCCTATCGTACAGTGGCCAATGTGACTGTCGGTCCCCGAGAGCGATTGCGCTCTGGGGAAAAGAGAACACTACGAAAGTATGACGGAAAGTACGTATATTTATAGTGGAAGTTTAGCATAAAAAAAAAAGACAGGCAAAATCGAAAAAAAAACAAAAAAACGCTATCCTTTATTTTACTGTTTAAATATATTACGGTTCCTGTAGAAACTGCCCTCTAAGTGGCGCGCTGGGATGAGCGCTAGGGGTCCATATCACAAGAGCGAATGACATTTTAGCGAACGGCGACATTTGAGCGAATGGTCGTTTTAGCGAATAACGGGGGCGCGCGTTAACCCATCCGTCGCGCTGCGCTTTACGCCGCTTCGCGGCGACAGTCTACGGCAACTCATTACAAAAATATGAACTCACTTGGCCCACCCGAAAACGCCGCTTCGCGGCGTCCGACTATTCGCTAAAGTGTCGTTCGATGAAACGTGGGCGTTCGCTAAAACGTCATTCGATCAAGTGAGTGCCTCCCGGCTACGAAGGGCCATGCGGGAAAACAAACTCATGGCTTGGAACCACATTGGAGCGGCTCGATTTATTGGCTTTCAAATAATTATGGCATGATCGAGCGTCTTCTTTTTAATAAGAGGTTCATCCCCTGAGCCATTAAAAATAGCCTCAGATGTATGACATTGCTGGAAAAAAATGAACATGTTCGGAATATTTTTTTTTGCTTAGGGAGTCACCGAAAAATTCCGTACGTTCAAAACGACCACTATAAAAGACGGAAACGCAGGGCTCGGTAGTAGTGATCGGGGTAGTGTGCTGTTGTATTGGTGTTTGTATGTGCGATGCCTGTGTATGCGTTTAATATATGTTGACCTGATGTTTGTAGTGTGCGCAACGTGTCTACATGTGTTAGAGATTCCGAAGAAAAGGAAACGCAATTGTGGCGTAAGAAAATAACAATATTTTTTTGTAAAACATGAATTGGGCGGTACCTAGCGCCACCTAGCCTAGCTACGTGCGATTACTCTGCTTGACCCTGCCATCTGGTGGCAAGCGATTTAACATCCTTTTACGCTACGCGGCTACGCCATAATTTTGTGTTACCGTGCTGAGATAAGCCAAGAGGTTGCTTCGGATTGGCTTTTTTTTGAGAGCGGCTTTTGGTTTTGCGGGCGAATAATTTTCACTCCTCCGTGATGTGCGGTTGACGCAACGGTTGACGAAGGAATTGTGGCTCGAGGAATATCAAAGGTAGGACATAAAGTGCGCGAACTGAGTAGGGGTGTCGCGAACCGGCCGAGGTTCGAGTTCGACCAGGTTCGCCTTTTTCGAACTTTTAGTGGAAATTTCGGCGAACCTTGTAGTGAGGTTCGACTCGTGTGCGCATGCGCGACAGGCTGGCCAGTTGGCTTCGGATTGTATGGTGATGGCTAAGGAACAAATTAAAAACAGCGCTGAATGGTTATTTCAGTGAATAAAGTACAAAAAATTAAGTTATTAACTTCTTCAGTGATTAAAATTGGTTTCTTTTAATTGCAACTGTTCATTAAATAAAATAACCCTTTGCATAAAAAAAAATTCTCCAAACTTAGACATGCTTGTATTAAGGTCTGGCCACACTGTCCACAGAGTCGAACCGGTCGAATCTGGCGAAAAGTTCGAAAGTTCGTCGAACCGGTTCGACCCAGTCGAACCCCGAAAGTTCGACCTAAAAATCCGGTTCGACAAAAGTTCGCGACACCCCTAGAACTGAGTGCCGGTTGTCTCCGTTGGACATCGCAGTGCTGACGATGAGAAGACTGAGTGACTGCATGCTTTCGAAACGTAAGTTTCTTTACCTGCAGGGGTAAAGAAACTTCGAAAATAAATACAGTTCGCGGAAAGCTCGTGTTACGTTTTTATTTCCTGCTCCTCTCGCTTCGTGCAATAGACTTAGTGTTCTCGTTAAGCCTTACCGAGCTCGATTTGCTCGATTCGTGGCCGCCATAATGAGATGCAGTCGACGGAGGAACTTTTCCTCCCCTGCTTAAGGGACGAAAGTTTCTCCCTTTCTGAAGGAACATATGTGTCAAGAGCGTTCCTCCCTTTAGGGAGGACTATACTGACCCTTTTTTCTAAGAGTGTACGGTTGTTTTACTGCTTTGCTTTTTAGATATCAAACATCTGTAGCAAATATTATTACACATTCATAAGGTTGTTGGATCAAAAACCAGCTTACCGCGATGAACGCAAACTTAGAACGAGCCGTCACTTATATTTTGAAAAGAACTACAAGCTCGGTGGCTTGCAATGCATATTGCAGAAGCGTCGGGGAAGCTAATCGTAAGCTCACGTTGAGCAGGAACGAGCTAAACTATGGACGCCAGTAATTGCCACCTTTTGCACCACAACACACTTGAACGAGCATGGAGTCAATAATCTTCGTGCGCGATCGCTGAGGAGTACTTACAAAAGACGGCCGCTAAGACATAACTTAAAGAACAGAAATCGTTCGCTGGGGAGGCACATATCGCAGCAGAAGGATACCGCGAAAGAATGGGGTTCAAACAAGCAACCTGCTTGCCCAGGCCATGGAGTTTTTACAATAGAGTCCAGACGCTCGAGGCTCAGCTGGCGCTAGTGTCTACGGGACTTCCGGTTCCAAATTGAAGCGGACAGTAGCAACCAGCCTACTTTTACAGCCTTCCTTTGAATTCCTATGGGAAAACGTACGTCTTCGCCAGGGAATAATATAAACAGCGTAGTTGCTTTACTCGTAACGCGTACTGCCACGTGCCACGTGTAGCTTTATTCACATTATAAAAGTGTGATTTATTTTGTTATAGTGCTTTGCTTAATTACTGAACGACGTTTAAGTTAGCAAGAATTGAGGCACAGGTTTATTTTGCACAGCATGATATGTCAATACAAGCTATAAATGCAAGCAAAAAGAACAAATAAAGTGCGTACTACCAAAAATAACGGTTTGAAATCAATCCGGAGACAGTCCGGTAAGAGACTTCGGTTTGCACGAACCGGAGGCTAGATTCACAAACTTTTCTTGCAACAAAAAAGTTTCTAAATTTATCTTACGACAAAGTTACGAACTTTTGAGTATCCCCGAAGCAAAATGTTCGCAAGTTTTGCGGAAGTTCTGCATGCCATCGTAACTTACGCAAAACTTACAAACATTGTGCTTTGGGAATACTGAAAAGTTCGTAGCTTTGTCGTAAGATAAATTTACGAACTTTTTTGTCGTCAGGAAGTTTCGGGAATCTGGCCTCTGGATTTTTCGACTCCGGCTTAAAGGGAAGCTACGGAGCTTCTTGGAAAAAATGAGTTAGAAGTGAATTCTAGTGTATTTTTACCCCGTGAACCCGAATACCCAAACCATTTGCTGCGTAAGTATTGTTAAACGCGAGAAAAACGCGAAAGACAGTCGCTGTCCGTGACGTCATCGACGGCTCTTTTGGCTGCCCAAGGCTAGGGAGGCGGGGCTTCAGTCCAATTTTGAAATTGCTCGTATGGCTCTCCGGCGCGTCGCATTGAAATATAATTTTGATATCTGTTAATCTAAAGGCCAAATGAACGCGATTCAAGCGTTTTTTCTCAAATGTAGAAGTGCCCCATCTTCCCTTTAAAGGAGTCATGAAACGATTTTCCCAGTTTTTCCTGTTTAGCTTTCCTCCTCAACATATAAATCGCGCATTGTACCAAACAGTTCAAGAAGACGGAGAGGGGGGAGTCCCCTCTTGCTCGGACTCTTGTTTGTCTACCCGGACACAGCCATTCTCCCCCTAGAAGATTAGCCCGTCGCTCAAAATTCAGACAAAAGTTGCTTTCCCCACCCCGTTCACCCCGAAGCTGATAATGCTGTGGAAGTTACTTGCTCATTGGGCCAGCCACACTTTCGCCATGTTATTACGCTCTGTCGCGCATACCCACCACAGAGAATGAGGTCAGGTGATAAAAGGGAGGCGGCTGATTGGTCCGGCAAGCGCCTAGCTTCCACCACAATGTCAGCTTATGGGTGAAGGGAATAAGTGAGGTCCGCCGTCGTGTGACGTGCGTTTGAGCCCGGTGACGCGCTTTGGGGACCGCTGATGTATCACAGTGAAAAGGCAGAGAGCTTACGAAGGGAAGGAGGTAAGAGCTAGTCCGCTGTGTTTTCAAGTTTTCGTACCGAAAGTCAGGGTTTTGACTTTCTACCTTTTGTCTTTTGGTCTACAGAACGATGTGCAATTAGTAAAATACCAATCTAAATTTGTTTATCTCAGCTCAAAATTCGTTTCATGGGCCCTTTAAAGTCAAACTGGAGAAGATCCGGATAGGCAATCTCCGGTTTGTACAAAGCGGACATCGACAACACCACTTAAAGAGCGAACCGGAGACATTCCAGACGGACAATCTACGGTTTGCAAAAACCGGATGTCAACAAATCAAGTTCAAAAGTAATCTAGAGAATGTCTGGACTGAAAATCTCCGGTTTCCACAAACGCTACTTTGCCAAAATCAATTGAAGATGAAATATTTGTACAAGTCTAAACAGGTAACCTCCGGTTCGCACAAGCCAAATATTGTCCAGTTGAAATGGTGTACGGCTGCCGCGTTTCGCTCCGATTTCCTATAGACACTACGTGCTAAATGTTCCTAACGGTCAAATGAAGCTATAAGGACTTAACATATAGTAAAATTAGAAGTTTAATGCCTTTTAAACAAAAGGTTGGTGAGCCTTTGAGGTATGGTAACGCATAGATGGTTCATATTGTACATGAGCAAGTTCACGAGTGCAGAATCACTGCTCACCTGGAACTTTTAATTAATTCACAATAAGTTACCTCATGCCACTAATATGCTCATTAAATACGAAAGTAAGCACACTTATTTTCATGTGCTAAATGATCTTCACTAACAGCATGAAGCTTGTCACGTGCTAAATGAACTTCACTAACAGCATAAAGATTGTAATGTGCTAAATGACTTCACCAAGAGCACGAAGATATTAGAAAATAATAATGCATTATTGGGTTTGTCAGTCAAGTCTTCGAGCCATTTATTTACAAACGTATTAAAAGGCATAAAAGGAGCACACGTACGTAGGGAAGCATGAAGGTAAAGGCTGCAGTATGACCAGGAAAAGTTAACAATAGTATGTAGCAAGCTCACATTTTAATCGTTTTCAGAGCGTGTACCTGCGTCTGAGAAATCGGAACACGCACTTCACTTTCCAGTAAGCCTGCTTCTTGCGACAATCATGGACGACATCATCGAAAACAAGCAGCGTCTCTTTGAAGGAATGGTCGTGCTCAACTGCGATCATGCCATCCAGTGCATCGTTGCACGAGAGCCGAGGGCGGACAGAGTCCGCATCGTCCCGTACCTGCTGCAGTACTCCACGCTGCATATACCCAATCATAGTCTTCTCTATATTCCGAAAGCCTGGCAGTTCGATGACGGAGCCACAGAATGCCCTGTTGCAGATTTTGAGCACGAGGATCTGGTAGCACAGAGCATTTCTCGGGCAGTCTGGTATTAAGCGTACAACGTTTGCAGCGGTGAGGACCCGAAACATGGTTTTCAAACCCGGCGAGAAAAGAAGCCGTAGCCCGAGGAACGCGAGAACCACGAGCGGGCGTTCCATTGCTCGGACAAGTGTGTTTCGGCGTCTCGCCGCAGCGGGGCGCCCGTTGCATGGCTCTTGTCTCTCGCTCTACCTTTTCACTTTCGGTGGCCGCGTCACGTGACGATCTGCCAGGTTTTGTCAGTATATAGGAGGCCATGACCCGATCTCAAAGCATGCTTCGACCACTGCGGTACGCAGCGAGTCCGCACCATATTTCGGAAAACTAATACGTACCGTGCGCGGAAACGATGCGGCGTATGCTAGGCCAGTGCCAGCGTCGGAGTCGCTTGCCACAAATCAATTGTTTGTTGGGATGATAATTGATTATAACAAAAGAGCGCCTCCCTATAGTTCGATTTCCTGCTCAACAGTGATGCAGCCTAAAGAAAAAAGGTTCCAACTCGTACTACACTGGCTAAATTGTTATTTACGAGGTTGAACCGGTGCACCCAGATTGCATGACCAATAAAAAAAAACGTGTACAAATTTAGAATGTTCAATATGCATTTTTTTAACCTTAATCACTATAACGTTATGATGTGGGTACTTAATCTTGAGCAACCAAAAAGCCGCAAGAGAGTGACTCACACTGACAATACAAAGCATCAGATTCCCCAGTGTACACACCATTTCATGTAATATCATTTTCTCACCGGAGAAGTCGCACCGATATGGCTGGTCTGCCGGAGCGGGAAGGTGTGTTGTGCGTGTGCGTATATGCGTAGATAGATGGAAAAGGGCAGGTGGTTTAACATGACGAAGCTCGCGTATAAGAGAGAGGCAGTAAAAACGAAGCAGGGAGGATGCTCGTATTTTGTATTTATTTGCTTGTGCAGGTCAAAGCTGGCAGGGCTGGAGATGAAAAAGGCATTTCTGCCTGACGTGTCCTCCCGCATTTTGCAGTTCACCAGTTGTACATAAAAAAAAAATGATAACCGCACAGCCATCGAGAAACAACAGACATGCATGACTCGCGATAAAAGCACACATTTAAAGCTGAGGCTCCAAGGCGGCTATGAAAAATTGACGATAAAATCAGGTGTTTGAATGGCAATTTTTACGTCTGGTTGCTTCCTAAACATATTTATTATATGTGAATGTATAGAGGGGAAAATGGTCTACATCTTGATATAAAACATGTATCAGTAGATTAGATATCTGCTTGTCAGGGACATGTGAAAAGTGACGTTTTTGACCCCGTAAGGTTTAGTAGTACAAATAGGCATGATGTAATGTTGGACCCAATTGGTTCTAACTTTAATGAGGTCTTGATAAAAAGTGCTCTTATAGTGGCCCTTATTTCATTTTCATTTTTCATTGAGAGCTTTATTACTTGCAATATGCTTAATGAGAGAAAAATCACGATCAATTTCCAGAGCTGCTCAGTTTTTACGTCTGAAACTTGTAACGTTATTAATGGCTATAGTATCATATTGTGTGACAAATGTCAGTAAGTTTGATGCTGAATGGTCGTTGTGAGGCTCGCGTGAAAATGAAAAAAAAAGCAAACTTCAGCAAACATTTTGTAGTACAAATGCAGCGCTTTTAGTTTTCAACACCAGGTATTCGATCTCCTGACAGGTAAACTTAGACATATATGCTCGTTTGCATATCGTGGCCCTGTAAAAGTTAGCATTTAATGTTTCTCACATCAAATCAGATTTTATTTCCTCAAAGGTATCTCATTTGAGATACATTGCATGAGGGGGGAATAAATACAACATTCAATGCACATTAATAAAGGTTAAACAAAGAAACAACAACAAAAGACATTCACTGAACACACTTTACAAATGGGAATTACAAATGTCGCGAAATTTATTGGTATTAGTTTCATGGACGATGTGAGCGGGTAAGGAATTCCAGTCGACAATCGCAAGTAAAAAGGGGGAATTTCGAAACTTGTTAGTTCTGAAGAAGAGAGCCTAAATTTTTAGTGGATGATCGCGGCACTTTGAAATGTAAGATGGATCATGGAGATAGAGGCTACGAAATTCGGATGATGATTAGCAGATGCCATGAAGGAAAGCAAAACGGGCTAGTTTGGTTTTAACGGTTAGAGGTTTCAATTCCAGGTTGGTTTTAATAATACTGATACTCGAGGTTCGTTAATTGTCATGCAGGATGTAGCGTGATGCCTCGTTTTGAACAAATTCGAGCTTGTTAAGAAGGTATGCTTGATGAGGCCACCAGATGAGGTTGGCGTATTCGAGTTTGTGTCGCACAGATTCTTTGTAGGCGGTAAGTTTGCCTGTCTGCGATGAGCAGAAATGGTTGCGTTTGATGTATCCGAGCGATTTACATGAACTTAAAATGATGTTATTGATCTGATCGTTCCAGGTGAGGTCCTCTGAAAAAATTACTCCTAAGTACTCGTATGTTTGAACTTTTTCTATGGCTTTGTGGTTAATGAAATAATTCCTCTGCGTGGAAGAAGGCTGACTGGCAAATATTATAAATATTGTTTTGTTAGTGTTCAAACTCAGTTGCCATGTGCTGCACCAAAGTGAAATCATGTTGAGGTCTTGCTGCAGCAGTGCTTGATCGTCTGGGTTAGTGATGCGCCGGTAGATAACACGATCATCTGCAAAAAGTTTTATGGAGGATGTTAAGCTAAGAGGAAGGTCGTTTATGTAAATAAGAAATAAAAGCGGACCCAATACGCTGCTCTGAGGGACACCTGACTTTACTGATAATTTTGAAGACTTACTCTCTCCGACATATGCAGCCAGCCTGTTTACGATTCTTAAGAAAAGTGGCAATCCATTCTATAATAACAGGATGAATGTTAAGTTGAGAAAGCTTGTACAACAAGTGTTCGTGAGGTACGAAGTCGAAGGCTATGGCAAAATTAATAAATATGGCATCAATATGTCTGGAAGAGTGAATGTTTTCCTGCAAATTAGTAAAAAATTCAAAAAGTGGCGTTTCACACGAAAAATCTTTTCTGAATCCATGTTGGTAAGTAAAAATCAGGTTATGGTCAGATAAGTAGCTTCTGACAAAAATTGTTAAACTGCAGGTAAATATACACCTTTTTTCGACACAAAAACGTGATTTTAATATGTTTTATTGCAGATATGTTTTACCGCTTGAAACATAACGTTACTGCAAATAAGATAGATTATTACCGCCTATACAAAGTGCCAGAATCTGATTTCAGTAAACGTTGCTCAGTTTTCTCGAAGATAGCAAAATACGTAAATGCAGGTTCTATTGGAGTGCTTATGGCCGACTGTGGCATTCGTTTAGTTGTTATAAAAATAAAGAACTTGTTAAAAAAATAAATAGCGTGGCGGTGATTTTGTCGACATACAGACGCTCTTAAGGAGATGTGCATGGGCGCAGACATGATTGACCTTCACTTTCTCTTCCTCTCATGTGGTACACTTCACGTCATTCCTGTGCTCGTGAGACAGGTTACTGAGGGGAAACGGTGGCCGAGCGGGCAAGCGCACACCAGCTCGTTGCACGTGGAGCGAAAGCTCGTATTGCAGAACCCAGGAATCCTGAGTTCAATCGCCACCCTCCGCCCGTTTCTATCTGGGTGAGCATCATACAGGCGTGCGGTTGTGTATCACTACTGCGTGGTGCACTTTAAAGACCCCAGAATAGCAGTCGTACTCCACTGGCTAAATTGCTCATATACAGGGGGTAACAATGTCGTGGTGTTCTGACACACTAAACTCCTGCTATATAAACCACGAACAGCTAATTTGTTTGTGCTTCTTTCAGAAATATTATTGAGTTCTATACACAACAGCGCTATGTACAAAAGGTTGTCTTTGGGCTAATATGTCATTGCCCATTTTTGCGGTAGGGCATCTCATCGAGGTGACAGAAAGTCATTTGTTGCGACTCAAATCTTTTTCTGAGAAAAAGGGTTTCATAAAACCAATATCTGTGAAGTGTGCTACCAGAAGCAGTGCACGATGGGGTATACCGTATAATTTCTATTAATTTTCCTTTTATTTTTTTAAAAAAGTGTATTGTTAGATGATCAACGTTGACTGTGGAAGTTCTACAATGCGACGACACAAAGCTTCCACGCTTGTTTTACAGCTACCATGACTCGTGTCGTTTGCAACTAATGAGAAGCAGCCATGATCGAAACTCGTGAAGTTTCCTAGCGCTTCTATTTAATTTTCGCTACTGCCTGCAATCAGTGTTGCAAAATGACATTAAGCGCGATTATCAGTGTTGCCGTGCCATGTTCGGCCGGGCTAGAGAACGGCTTTACTTGTGCCCTTCATTTTTGAGGAATAACAAAGGTAGGACGTCAAGTGCGCGAAGTAACTGGGTATCGGCTGTCTCTGTTTAGCATCGCAGTGCTGACGACGAGAAGACCGAGTAACTGCTTTCAAAACGCATATCTTTACCTGGGGGGAAGCTCGCTTCGGAAATAAACACAGTTCGCAGAAAGCTCGTGTTTCGCTTATATTTGCTGCTAATCTCGCCCAGTACAATAAACGTATCGTCCTCTTTAAGCCTTTGTGAGCTTGATTTGCTCGATTCAGGGGCGCAATAATGAGGTGCAGGCGTAGGAGGAACTTTGCTACCCTGCTTTCAGGACGAAAGTTTCTCCCTTTCTATAGAAACAAAAATTACAAGTGCGTTTCTCTCTTCATAAAGGGCTATGAATACACTTTTTTCTAAGAGTCAGTGTCACGAATACTTGCCAATGCCCGTATTACGCCACTGCGCCGAGAGCTGGGGATTGTCCACCGTTCTGGTGAGAAAACAACATGCCGCCGAACGACAATTTTGTTATATGCAAAAAGCATGGTGGAAGTTTGAAGTCGTCGCCTTCTTACTCCAACAGAGCAAAGGTTCGCAGTCTGACATCGGGATGAATTTTTCTTTCATCAAGAGAAATAGGAGCAGCGTCGGACTGTTAACTTTTACGTTCTAAGTTTAAGAATGCAGCGGCTTCAAGCATTCACCATGCTTTTCACGCACATCTTAAGCTAATTGAACTCATCGTTTGTCACCATCCTCCTTTCTCCCCGAAGGGAACAGTTTGGCCTCGGCTCTGCAGAGTACGAGGATTAGCAAACGTCCGTGACGTGACCCACATAACCTCAAACCACAGTGACATATATTTCTCTACGTGGAGAAATATCTGTCTTGTGAGTACGCCAGGGGAGCAACGTCGGACTACCAACTTCGACGCTGTTCGTGTAAAAATTCGACGACGTCAAGCTTGCCACATGTTTTTTTGGACACATCATCGACGCCATCTTCTTTTCAGGCGGAAACAATGGGGCAGTCCTCGGTTCTCGATGAAGTACGGGCCATATTGAAAATCGCTCTGATGGGACAATAGGATTTTTTTAAAGGGTGTGAAGGGGACTTCAGGAATTTCTGAGATGTTTGATGGGGGCAACGATATTTCCTGGTGGGTTCACTGGCCCCGTCAGAGGCTCTCCTGAAATGTCTAAAGTGCCCTTTACAATGCCTTGAAATGTCTGAAAGCCTGTCACGAACATTTCTAATGGGGTCGGGAAAACCTTTAGGCTTCTTGAGATGTCTGTGGGCAACGGCCTAGGTGGAAAAAGACACGTTTCGCAGAATTAATGAACATAGCTGCTTATTGTACGCTACGGGGAAAAATAAGTATTTGAAGAATGCCGATCGTGTGTGTGTACGGGCAGATATTTATTACTGCTCTTCTATCAAATACGAGTGGGCCCCTGGACCCGTCTGTTACTGCCCGGGTGTTCGGTCGCCAAAGAAGCCACTGAGGGCGACCGCCCCGTGTGGAGAATCGACGAGCCGCGGGCCGAGTGGTGTTGGCCGAGCGGCGTTTTGAGGCGAACGCAATCCTGTCCGCTCGAGGCGAAATCCGTGCAACCATGTTTAAAAAAAAGAAAAAAAAAGAAAAAAAAAAAAAAAACAAGCCGAGAGCAGTGCGCGCTTTCCACGAACAGGGACGCACGCGGGAGCGACTCGTTCCGGGAACCGGTCCCTCCACGGGGGACTGTCCCCAAAAAGCAATCGCCTCTCTCCGCCAGGCAATGGGGAGAGGGTGATAGGCTGCCAGGCCAGCGCTCGGGGGAAGGGGGGAGGGGGGAGGGTGATGTGTGCAAGCGGGGGAGGCCATAGCCATTTTCTCTCTACTCGTGTGCGGTTCCGGTTATCTCACGAGCCGGGATGTTTGGAGCGGACCAATTTCCTCCAGGAAGGTGAGCATGCAAGGTTTTGAGGGCTCGCCCCTCGGTCTGTTTTGATCCGTGCAGTTTCCTTCTTGGTACCGCAGGTCAACCATAGTTCGGCGCAGGCCGCCTTCAGCACCGCTCGAGCGCCATTGTGTTCAGCGCGTTCAAGGAGATGGTGGCCGGTGTCGGCTTACTCGCTGCAAAGCCTGGCAGTCGGGGTCAGCGTCCCACCGCATGTTGTGCCTGCGCACCGGGATTATGGCACTGTGGGTTTTGAGACGGTGGATGACGGCCGCTGTCCGGACTTGTTCCTTGCGCCTCTTCGTCCGTCCGACTTCAGACCAGCGAGCGAAAAATACGCCGAAGACGCCGGCGCGATATCATCATGGCCGAAACCGTGACTGTGCTCGGGATTTCTCAACGGCGGCGGGGGCTGCTCACGAGTTCAGGGTTTTTGCTAAACGTGCTTACTGAGACTGTGTATGTGTCCGTGAGGTGCACCTGCTCGGTTATATTAGCTGAACTACCGTACATCAGGAATATACCCAGCGGCAATGTGAGTACTTTGAAATGTATTTTTCTTTGCGATAAAAAAGTCAGTTGTCCCTGTTTGATGTGATCTCTTTCGTCTACAGCTCCTTGCGCCGGGTTTGAACAAGCCTTGCTTTTTATCACCTTTTTGAGTTATAATATGCATGTAAAACTAAATGTCGGCAATACATTTTCAATGTTTTGACCTGCATTTTTGCCTATGGTTCACAGTCATTTGGACGTCTGTAGGGTTGATGGGCTAAAGGGTCTGACGGGTTGAAGGGTTGAGGGGCTAAAGGGTTTTTCTATGGGGTATCCTTGAAAGGTTTTTCTGTAGGGTATTTTTGAAGGGTTTTGAAGGCCTGTGAGGTCCCATAATCCTTCAAGGCTGACGGGCCCTTTAGAAATATTTTCAATAGGGGGGTTAGCAAGCATCGTACCAGCATCCCCAATGTGGCGCACGTGACCTCGAAGCGCGATCGTGTTTGCTTCTCTCCACGGAAGAAATCTCCGTCGTGTAAATGCACTGCTAGGAGCTTCATTATGAGAAATATATGGCGACGTGTGAAAGCCGGTTCTCGCATGCAACGCTCCGCAAAACTAACTTTGACCTTGCAACAATTTAGCGTAACATTCCCTCCAGACACGCGGTACTTGCATGCCGACATTGTTCGGCAAAATGTTTACTTACATTCGGGGAAGTTACGTAGATAACTCGACGACGATCTGGGCTAAAAAACGAACCAAGGAAGCACTGTACTGTCCCACAGTGTATGCAAGTTTTTATTTTAAAAAAAGATGACACAAAGATATGATCTTCAGCGAGCCATTATGCTTACCGTGCGTGAAAAAAAAAGCAGTTGGAAAAGTGCGAAATTCTGATACGGGCATCTCCGCGCATCGATAATCACTTGTTTGCCCCAAGTGCCCTAGTATCCAGCAAAAAACTTCCAGAGGTTATAGTAATACGCTTTTTATTCTCATAAGACAATTATACCCTATTGAAAATCGCTCTGATGGGACTTCAGGAATTCTTTAAAGGGTGTGAAGGGGACTGCAGGAATTCTTGTGATGTTTGAAAGGTGCACCGATATTTCCTGGTGGGTTCGTTGGCCCCGTCAGAGGCTCTCCTGAAATGTCTGAAGTGCCCTTTACAATGCCTTGAAATGTCTGAAAGCCTGTCGAGAACTTTTCTAATGGGGTCAGGAAAACCTTCAGGCTTCTTGAGATGTCTGTGGGGCCACGACCTAGGTGGTAAAAACACATTTCGCGGAATTAGAACATAGCTACTTATTGTTCACAAAGGGAAACAAATAATTATCCGGCGAATGTCGATCGTATGTGTGTACGGTCAGTTTTTTATTACTGTTCTTTAATCAAACACAACTGGGCTCCTCGACCCGTCTGTCACTGGCCGGGTGTTCGGTCGCCAAGGGAGCTACGGGTTCGATCGCCCCATGTGGAGAATTGACAAGGCGCGGGCCGAGTGTTGTTGGCCGAGCGGCGTTTTGAGGCGAACAAGCATTACTTGTTGCACTAATAATAATAAAAAAGGGCAAGCCGAGAGCAGCGCGTTGCCCTAATTCAGGGACGCTGGGGAGATTCCAAGGGCGAAGCGGCAGCGACTCGTGCCGGGAACCGGTTTCCCCGCGGGGGACGGTCCCCAAAAAGGAAAACAAAATAAACAAAACCACTTTGCTTTTTACCAGAGTCGGAAGTCCTCTCTTTTTCGTCATCGCCAAAAACACGAACAGGCAACTCAAATCCCCCCCCCCTTTTATAATGCCTACACACACACACTGCGCTTCTCTCCGCCCGGCAATGGGGAGAGGGTGCAATACCGCCAGTTCCGGACAGCACGCTTCTCCAATGGACGGCGGGAGAGAATGGTGTGAGGAAGCCGAAGAAGTCAGGAGGCCGCTATATCCATTTTCTTTCCGCTCGTGGGCGGTTTGTTTCTCACCGCCATGGAGATCTGGAACGGACCGGTTTCCTACATCCAGAAAGGTAAGCACTGCTTTGAGGGCTCGCCCCTTGGTCTGTTTTAATCCGTGCCGTTTCTTCCTTGATTCCGCAGGTGAACCCCAGTTCGGCGTTGGCCGCCTTCACCACCGCTTGAGCACCATCGTGTTCAGCGTATTCAAGGAGATGGTGGCCGGTGTCGGCCTACTCGCAGTGCCTGCGCACCGGGATCATAGCACTGTGGGTCCTGAGATCCTGGGACGGTGGATGACGGCCGCTGTCTCGCCTTGTTCCTTGCGCCTCTTCGTCCGACCGGCCTCAGAAGCATCCAGCGAGCGAAAAATACGCGGAAGACGCCGCCCCGACGACATCGTGGACGAAACCGTGACTGTGCTCGGAATTTCTCAACGGTGACGGGATCTGCTTGCGAGTTTGTGGTTTTCGCTAAACGTGCTTACTGAGACTGTGCATGTGCACGTGAGGTGCACCTGCTCCGTTTTATTAGCTGAACTACCGTACATCAGGAATTTACCCAACGGCATTGTAAGTACTTTGAAAGATATTTTTCGTTGTGTTAAAGAAGTTAGTCGTTCCTATTTGATATGATCTCTTTCGTCGACAGCTGCTTGCGCCCGGGTTTGAGCAAGCGTTGGTTTTTATCGTTTTTTGAGTTTTATGCGCATGTAAAACTCAATGTCCGCAATAAATTTTCAATAACGTTTTGAACTGAATTTTTGTCTATGGTTCACAGTCATTTGGGCGTCTAAAGGGTTGATGGGCTAAGGGGTTTGGGTTGAAGGCCTGTGGGGCTGAAGGGTTTTTCTGAGGGGTATACCTGAAGGGTATTTTTGAAGGGTTTTGAAGGCCTGTGCGGTCCCATAATCCTTCAAGGCTGATGGGCCCTTTAGAATTATTTTCAATAGGGTAGTAGATGGCATATTTATATAAATGCAGGCAAGGGTTTAAAATCAAATTTTTAATTTTTATAAGAACACATGAAAGACGTTTACAACTCCTTGTAATGCCGAATGAGAGCGCAGCCATCGAGGAGTAAAAGAGAAGGGTATGGAGGGGACGGTACCCTATTGAAAATCGCTCTGATGGGACTTCAGGATTTTTTTAAAGGGTGTGAAGGGGACTTCAGGAATTTCTGAGATGTTTGAAGGGGGGTACCGATATTTCCTGGTGGGTTCACTGGCCCCGTCAGAGGGTCTCCTGAAATGTCTAAAGTCCGCTCTACAATGCCTTGAAATGTCTGAAAGCCTGTCAAGAACTTTTCTAATGGGGTCGGGAAAACCTTCAGGCCTCTTGATATGTCTGTGGGCAACGGCCCAGGTGGAAAAAACACATTTCGCAGAATTAATGAACATAGCTGCTTATTGCACGCTACGGGGGAAAAAATAAGTATTTGGAGAATGCCGATCGTGTGTGAGTACGGTCAGATTTTTATTACTGCTCTTCTATCAAATACGAGTGGGCTCCAGGACCCGTCTCTCACTGCCCGGGTGTTCGGTCGTGAAAGAGGCCACTGAGGGCGACCGCCCCATGTGGAGAATTGACGAGCCGCAGGCCCAGTGGTGTTGGCCGAGCGGCGTTTTGAGGCGAACGCAATCCTGTCCGCTCGAGTTAAAAAAAAAAACAAGAAAAAAAGAAAGGAAAAAAAAAAAGCCGACAGCAGTGCGCGCTTTCTAGGAACAGGGACGCAAGCGGGAGCGACTCGTTCCGGGAACCGGTCCTCCTACGGGGGACTGTCCCCAAAAAGCAATCGCCCCTCTCCGTCCGGCGATGGGGAGAGGGTGCAGGGCTGCCAGGCCAGCGGTCGGGGGGAGGAGGGTGGTGTGTGCAAGCGGGGGAGGCCATAGCCATTTTCTCTCTGCTCGTGTGCGGTTCCGGTTATCCCACGAGCCGGGATGTTTGGAGCGGACCAATTTCGTCCAGGAAGGTGAGCATGCATGGTTTTGAGGGCTCGCCCCTTGGTCTGTTTTGATCCGTGCAGTTTCTTTCTTGGTACCGCAGGTGAACCATAGTTCGGCGCAGGCCGCCTTCAGCACCGCTCGAGCGCCATTGTGTTCAGCGCATTCAAGGAGATGGTGGCCGGTGTCGGCTTACTCGCTGCAAAGCCTGGCAGTCGGGGTCAGCGTCCCACCGCATGTTGTGCCTGCGCACCGGGATTATGGCACTGTGGGTGTTGAGACGGTGGATGACGGCTGCTGTCCGGACTTGTTCCTTGTGCCTCTTCGTCTGTCCGACTTCAGAGCAGCGAGCGAAAAATACGCCGAAGACGCCGGCGCGATGTCATCATGGACGAAACCGTGACTGTGCTCGGGATTTCTCAACGGCGGCGGGCGCTGCTTACGAGTTCGTGGTTTTCGCTAAACGTGCTTACTGAGACTGTGTATATGTCCGTGAGGTGCACCTGCTCGGTTTTATAGCTGAAATACCGAACATCAGGAATATACCCAGCGGCAATGTGAGTACTTTGAAAGGTATTTTTCTTTGTGATAAGGATGTGAGTTGTCCCTGTTTGATGTGATCCCTTTCGTCTACAGCTCCTTGCGCCGGGTTTGAACAAGCGTTGCTTTTTGAGTTATAATAAGCATGTAAAACTAAATGTCGGCAATAAATTTTTAATGTTTTGACCTGCATTTTTGTCTATGGTTCACAGTCATTTGGGCGTCTAAAGGGTTGATGGGCTAAAGGGTCTGACGGGTTGAAGGGCTGGGGGGCTAAAGGGTTTTTCTATGGGGTATCCTTGAAAGGTTTTTCTGTAGGGTATTTTTGAAGGGTTTTGAAGGCCTGTGAGGTCCCATAATCCTTCAAGGCTGACGGGCCCTTTAGAAATATTTTCAATAGGGTATGCCCCTCTTCCTCATCCGTACCTTGTCCACCTCCCTCCTCATCTACTCCTCCCATGCTCCTCGCCTCCTCCCGCTTTTCCTCCCCACTTCCTCCTCCTCTCCTCCTCCTCCCCTTTCCTTCTCCCTTCCTTCTCCTCCCTCGTCCTCCTCCCTCTTCCTCTTCCTCCTTCCTTTTCCTCCTCCTCCCCCTCTCCCTCCGCCTTTCTCCCGCGGGTGCATTATGGAAAACGTCCCATAATGCAACGCGCGCGTCGCACCGCGCGGTTACGCCAACGGCGACGGCGATGCCGTCGCCACTCAAGCCGGAAACGTGGGTCTAAGAGCTGCGCTGTAAAAAAAAAATGTTTTTGGAGAAATTCCTGAAACGAACGACCGCGGAAACGGCAAGCTTGGCGGCTTTTTTTGCTTTGAAGTTATTTATCATTGAAGCCGACAAGGCGAAAGCTGTCGTTTCTTCCAACTGCTGGAGAAGGCATATTTGGGCGCTTGCTATCTTTGCAGTTTTCACACTACTGCCCTAGAACTCTTCTGCGACACTTTCAAAATAGATTTTACTACGCTTAATTAATTAAAAAAGTATGTTAGTTGTTTTCTTAAGTTTTACATATTCCTTTTGGAACAACCACTTTCCAGTCGTCCTGGAGAGTTTGGTTTCTGTATTAAGCCTTATAAAACGTACCCCTCGTTGGAAACTGGAAAAAGGAAATTGGAGTCATTTTAGCCTAAATTTGAACCTGAATCCTTGCATCTTCCAGTCCTTATCTCATGATGAAGCCACGTCATACATTACAGAACATAATTAATGCCGCTTTTCGTTCCATCGTTCAGACTTCCTGTAAATTTGCCAAAAAAATGTAAGCCATGGTGACATGAAGATTGTTCCACCACCAAGAAGAAACAGGATAAGGCTTGGAGCGTATTTCGGAGAAATTCGACATTTGTGAACTTAGTAGAGTTTCAGCAAGATAGAGCTCAAGCTTGTTGGACTAAGAAGCAGGCCAAGCGGAATTCTCGGAGAGGATATCTGTCCTCTTTTAGAAACTGCGTCCCAGCAAAGCAAGTGTGGGACCGACTTCACAAGGTCGAAGGCAGATATCGCTGTTTCATAGTTCCTCTCTTTTCATCTGCGTCTACATTGCACGACCAAACTAGTCTGTTAGGCGCACATTTGGCAGCCGTTTGCAACTCCTCGTACTACTCTTCGGCGTTTTTGAAGTTTAAGTCGCATGCACAGAGAACGAGAGTCACCTTGGCAGGAGGAGCCTCCACACCCTGCGATCAACCGTTCACAATACTGGAGCTCCAAATTGATCTGAATGCCCGGAAGCGCTCTTCTCTAGGTCCTGATCGTATACATTACGAGATGATTTGGCATTTATCGGAGGAATCACTCTCAGCTCTCCTCATTTATTTTAATGACCTTTGGAAAGATGCATACTTCTCTACCGAATAGAAACAGGCGGTAGTGATTGCGCTACTGAAGCCTGGAAAAGACCCTTCCCTTCCGTCAAGCTACAGGCCGATATCATTGACGAGTTGCCTGGGAAAAACGTTTGAAAGGTTAGTTAACAAGCGTTTTGTTTACTTTCTTGAACAAAATCATATTTTGGATGT
Organism: Ixodes scapularis; assembly: GCF_016920785.2. Lineage (NCBI taxonomy): Eukaryota > Metazoa > Arthropoda > Arachnida > Ixodida > Ixodidae > Ixodes > Ixodes scapularis. The sequence goes on from NW_024609857.1 coordinate 166,295,721, forward strand.
AAATCAGTGCGGCTGTCGACCTGGACACTCCCCGACCGTCCGCTTAGATCGGCTGGAGTCTGTTGTACGGGAGGCGTTTTTGAATAGGAAGCATTGCGTATCGGTCTTCTTCGACTGGGTGAAAGCTTACGATACCACTTTGAGACATGACATCCTGCGTGACCTTTTTATATATGGAGTACGTGGCAGATTGCAAAACTGCATTTAAAACTTTTTACGTGATCGCTCTTTCCGTGTACGGCTAGGCTCAACACTTTCTGATTTGTTTGTTCAGGAGAGCGGGGTTTCTCAGAGTGTAGTCCTGAGTGTCACTCTCTTCGCGGTAAAAATTAATTCTCTTTGTCAGGTCTTACATTCTTCCGTATTGTACATAATATTCAAATTTCTGTGGTATCTTGTAATATGTCTAGCTGTGAAAGACTGCTGCAACTAGTTCTAAATGAAATGACTCAATCGGCTGATGATAATGGTTTTTAGTTCTCTCTAAAAAAATTAATACAATATGTGTTTCTTTGCGGCGGGGGCTCTGGTCAGATCCAACTTTCATGTTAAATGGAAATGCCATCAAAGTTAGAGCCGAGAATAAGTTTCTGGGAGTGATATTTGACAGCAAGCTTAGTTTTGTCTTCCATCTCAAACGGCTCAAGCAGAAATGAATGAAGACATTGAACATTTTTAAGGTAATTTCACACAAGTCTTGGAGTTCTGACAGGAAGTGTCTACTTCATTTGTACCTCTCCCTTTTCGATCGCGCCTTGATTATGGGTCTGTTGATTTTGCGTCTGCTCGGCCGTCTGCCTTAAAAGTGCTTAACCCTGTGCATCACCTTGGGTTGCGTCTTGCAACCGGTGCTTTTAGCACGTCTCCTGTTTAAGCCTGTATGCTGACTCCAAATTAAATGTCCGTTAAAAAAGGCGGCAGTATCTCAGTCTGGTTTGTGCCTACAAGGTGATATCGGAACCAAGCTATCCAGCCCACAGTATATTCGAGAGTCAAAGTTCTGTCGTACTTTCGACCATAAACCAACCGTTGTTCGACCCTTGAGCCTTAGTTTTGAGAACCTCCGTCTCTCCCTTAACCTGCCATTTTCTAGAAAGTGCATGCCGTACTGCCCTATGGAATATCAAGCCTATAGCCTGTGATTGGTATTGTACACCATTTAATAAACATAACGTTTCTCCACTACAACATAAATTCTTAGCTCTGCAAGAAAAATACAGACATTACTTCCACTTTTATACAGACGGTGCTAAGTCCTGTATGTATGTTCGCTCCGCTGTTTGTTAAATTTTTTCCCCATGTTCCTCGACTTAACAATGCCGCCAGCATTTTACTGCCGAACTCTATGGTGTTCTAGCAGCACTTAATATAACTAATAACTACCGACCGATATAATCAGGAGCAAAATTATGAAAGCCATTATTTCTGTACACTCTGTAAGTCTTCTTAGTGCCGTATGTTCCGTTACAACAAACACGAATAAGTTGACTCAATTCGTAGAGGCCAAAGCTCAACGGGGACTCACTGGTGGGAATGACATCAATATTTGTTGGATCCCGAGCCACGTGGGCATCGCAAGCAACGAGTTTACAGATAGACTAGCCGCCTCTTCACAGAACCTTTCACGATAGAATGTCCGCGCACCTTACCAAGACCTCAAAATGTCTGTAAGATTCTCACCTTCACGGCTATGGTAATGTGAATGGAAGTTAACCGATAATAATATGCTTTATGCCATCAAACGAGGACTTGGTACATGGGGAACTTTCTATAATAAGAATTGTTTCCACAAAGTCCTCCTGTGCCGCTTGAGAATTGGCCACTTGTTCATTACTCATGAATACCTGCTTATCGATTGTTCATTACTCATCAATACTTGCTTATGGATCGAAGTTTTATAAAGAGGAGGCGTAAATCATCTCATTGGCGATTTTTACTTTCCCCCTCTTTTCGACCAGAGCGATTTCAGTAATCATCTTTCCAGTCTTGAAAAGAGAATCGACTTTTCAAAATATCACGTGCATATCTACGGCGATTTTAATCTCCCAGGTATAGACTGGTCATCTCGCAACGCCACCAGCGGAAACTTGCAAGCCTCAAAGAAAGCTGTTTCCTTGATGAACTTTATTAATATTAATGGTTTTATTCAACTCAATCACATTGCAAACAATGCTGGGAATATTCTTGATCTCTTTATTTCAAACAGCCCCATTGAATGCATTGAAGCCGCCACTGACGCGCGAATTCATCCTGATGTTTTTCATCCGCCTTTTTGTGTAACCTACTACCTCTTGCAAGATCAGTGTTCTAGACAAAGTTATTCCAAGTACAATTACAGTGCTGGTGATTACCTGTGATTATATGAGTTTCTAAGAGATCATGATCGGTCAACAGTGTTAAATTATCAAAACGTGGACACTGCTACGAATTCCTTAACCCGCACTGTCATAAATGGGATGGATATATTCATCCCAAAGCGTTCATCGAAACGCTTCCGGTATCCCCATTGGTTCTCAAGATAATTAAAATACTATATACGCAGGAAAAGGCACTTCCATAAACGTTATCAACAAAGCAGTGTCGATTAATGGGACAGAAAGTTCAGTATTTACCTGACGCTAGTTAAAAATTTATTCAAGTATGAGCAACAGGTTTATAAGCAAAGAATTGAAAGCTGTCTATACCGAAAGCCTGACGAGTTCTCGATATTTGTAACGCAGCATACAAAATTAAGAAGCGACAATATATGTCTACAGGGCGACACTGGATATTTATCGTCTCCTCTAGACGTGGCCAATATTTTTTGGGATCATTTTTGTGAATCCTACTCCTCAGATTCGTTTTCGACTTATACCCCTTCTGACAATACTGCTTACCATGATTTTCTGACAATTATCTCTGTTGACACAGTTGAAGTTCTAGAAGCGATAAAAAAACTGAAGTCAAAGTTGTCAATGGGAATGAATATGATACCAACTTTTATTAGCAAGGGGTGTGCACACCTAATAGCCCCAATCTTAAATCACAAATTTAACCTCTCGTTGAAAAGTGCTGTTTTTTCATCATCGTGGAAAATGTCTGTTGTCACACCAGTGCATAAACGTGGTGATGTTTGTAACGTAAATAACTACCGACCGATATCTTTGCTGTGCGCCTTTTCGAAGGTATTTGAGATGGTCATCTACACTCGTGTTTCGTAATATATTAGACGGAAATAAAGTAGTGCTCAACATGGTTTCTTAATGGGACGCTCCGTGGAAACTAATCTTTGTTCATTTCTTTGTTACTCAGTTCCTATAGTTCTTTCTCAAGGCCAGGTCGATACTGTTTATTTTGATATGACAAGAGCCTTCGACAAAGTTAATCATGATTTACTATCGCTGAAGCTCTCATTGCATGGAGTATCGCCGACCCGTTTGAACTGGCTTAAGACTTACTTAACTGATCGTTGTAGCAGTGTGAGAATTGCGAATAGCTATTCCGACATTGTTATCCCGACGTCTGGGGTCCCCCAAGGATCTAACCTCGGGCCCCTACTGTTCCTTGTATTCATCAACGACATTGAAAAGTGTATTAAAACATTCACACTGGCTTTTGTTTGTTGACGACATTAAGATATTGAAGAATATAAGTTCATTTGACGATGGCAGTGTATTGCAAGATGACATTTTACGCATATCTGAATGGTGCTCCGCAAACCTGTTGGTGCTTAACAATGACAAAACAAAAATCTTATCAATGTCTCGTAAACGCGATATGTTATTTTACTCTTATGTTCTTAAATCAGCTACCATCCCACGAGTCACCGGCGTCCGCGACCTTGTTATCGATTTTGACACTGGACTTTCCTTTTCTTATCATGCTTCAAAGATTGTTGCCTCTTCTGTCCGAATGATGGGTTTGCTATACCGCTTATCATGCAACTTTAAGAATCATTTATGCCTTGTCCGACTGTTCTTATGTCTGGTACGTGCAAAATTGAGTTTGGTAGTGTCGCATGGAATTCGCTGACTGCCACTGATCCGTGACGGCTAGAAAATGTGCAGAGACGTTTTATTCGTCTTGTTTATGATAACTAGTTTGGTAGAAGGTTCTATTATAACTACGACGACATTCTTAAGAGGCTATATGTTTACAGAATTTATTGAAGCGAAGCCTTTCTCGTGATATTTTATTTTTGCATAAAGTAATTAACGGTCACATCGACGCTGCTCTTTTAGGCTCAGTGAATTTTCATGCTCCTGCTCGATCTCGTAGACATCGTTCCTTGTTTTACCCTCACTTTCAAGAAACATTGTCGCCATTAACCCGCATGCAAATCTCTGTGAACAATGTTGACTCGCCAACTTTGGACGTTTTCAGTTATTGTACTACATGCACTTGTACCATGTATAGGACAGCTGTCTCATGAGATACTGCTTAATCTCTTTTCTCTTATCCAATCGTGGACAGTTGTGCCACCATACCAAAACCTAACGGTTGTTCTAGGGCGTTCAGGAAATAAGCTATTGTTATTATTATTATTATTATTATTATTATTATTATAGGTGAGGAACCGTCATTATGCGAGCACTGGGGAGAAACATCATCTGTTCTGCATGTGATCTCTCTTTGCCGTGGCTTCCTACAACAATACAGGACATTTTTCCCTTAGTTTTTCAAGTAGAAAATCTCATTTTAGCCTTTCATTGTTCTGGGGAGCAGCCTCTCATATCATTTGAACGTCTTTTAGCTTTTCTAAAAGCTACTGGTATTTTACATAAACTATAGACAAGTTCTAGTCTAGTCTTAGTGTACTTTTACCAATGTGTTTTTAGCTTACCCAGTTTGGCGCATAATGGCCATCGGATCTCTTGCGCTATAAAACCCGCAAACAACAACTAGCCTGTCAGTCACTTCTTCCCACACTTTCGCCACTGGTGTGCACCGAACCGATGTCAGTCACTTCTTTCCGACAATCGCACGTGTCGAACGACGATCCGTCCTTCTAACGGAAAGCGCAACACTTCTTATACACCGTTCGTCAGTCACTCGTTTCCGAGAACTTCGCTGTACCCACGCTTGGCGTGTCTAGACGTCTTCCGAACACGACAACGTGGAGTCTGCAGCAAAACCGGTGTCCGGTGACGCTCCTTCCATCTGACAAAAAACACGCCGCTTTTCACTTTCTTGACGGGCACACACCGTTTGTCAGACACTTCGTCCCGACAGTTTCACTACACACACGCCTGTCTAATCTTTTTCAGACAACGGCACGACGTAGCGAAGACGGTGTTGCTTGAAAGTTTCTTCTTCAACGTGGTCGCACCTCCCCTTTGCTCACTTAAGGCGATTCCTTTTCTTTTCTTCCGAAATAATGGTCGATGCGTCGTCCTGAACCCAAAACCTGTTTGTTTATCTTAAGTGCGCAGGGTGACCACATTTCTGGGACGCGCATAGTGTGGATTTTGGGTGAGGAAAGGACACACAGATGTCAATCTTCAATCTTGGTTATGAAGCAAAGAAAGGGGGAAAAAACTAGACAATTTCTATCGAAAAATACGGCAAAAACTTCGAGTGACATTTGGTGAACTTCCAGTGACACCCGGTGAAAACTGGTAAGCTTCACCCGTTTTCACCCGAAACCAACGTAGTTTACCAGCCTTTGCTGGAATATTTGCCGACAAACAGATTTCGGCGGAACTTCACCGGCAGCGGGTTTCTAGATTTCGCTGGAATGTCATCGGCAGCCACTTTCGTTCAACAGACATCCCGGTTTTGCTGGATATGTTACCGGAAACGAGTGACATCGTTTCCCCGTTTACCGAAATTCACTGGAAACCGACGCGAGGGGAGGGGGAAGCCGAGACGAGCCAGGGACTCGGTGTGTAATTATGGTGCCCAGAACGCACCAAGGACGAGTCCCCACGCACTCTCCCTCTCTCTCTCTCGCATTGGGTTCGTGGGGAAAATGAGGGGGGGTCTTTTTGCTTTTTTGAAGAAAGCCGGTTTCTTTGTCCGTCGACCAGCAGCGGCCCGAACGGATGCTCAGTGTAGGCTTCCCGTTCCATGTGTGCGACCTGTATCTTCCGAACAGCTGGGTGTGGGGATAAAAAGAAAATATCTTTCACTGTTTCTTACGCCTCATTGTCCGTCAGCCTTCAGAACCATCCAGTGAGCGAAGAAGTTGCCGGAGACGCCCTGACTGTGCCCGTGATTTCTCAACGGCGGCAGATGTTCGTTCAGCGCGTTCGTGGTTTTCACTAAACGGGCTACTGACAGTGTGTGTGTGTGTGTGTGGTGCACCTGCTCGGTTTAATTAGTTGAACTACCGAATATACAGGAATTTACCCAGCGGCATTGTGAATACCTTCAAAGATACTTTTTCCGTCAAAAAACTCGGTTGTTGCTATTTGGTCTGATGGCTTCTTTCTACAGCTGTGCAAATATTTGTTTCGCTGGTATCGACCCTATGAAATAAAGACATGGAACATTCAGGCCTGTATAGACTAACCGCGTTTTAGTTGTTACCAAATCCTCCAGCATCTGGTAAACATACGTCACACACGGCTAAGTGCCTTCCTTTGACGTCCGAAAAAAAATGCGGACTTTTCATGAATTTTGCAAATCGGGTGACTTCTGCTGAATTCCGGCTTTACTGGAAGTGAAAAACGCGAATAATCCAGTAAATAAATTTTTGTTGGAAATGAAATTCCGGTGAAAAGATTTTTCAATAGGGATAGGCACCCTGCGTCCGCTTGGAACCGCTACCGATGGCCAAGCAAACAGCGCTGCGCGCGGCCACTTTTGAGTCAGCATCGCGATAGCGGCAGGCTCGGCAGGGTATACGAGCGATGAAAACAGGCGCCCCGCGGGGCCCGTTTTCACCGAGTTGGAGTTGGGTTAGGTGCTGTGTGCGTCCCAAACGCTCTCGTGCGAATGTTCTAGCCGCCTGCGAAGTTATTGAACTGCCAGGGGTGACAAGGAAGGTGTTGTAAAACCACCATTTCAGCTAGCAACAGGCGGGTCTGCACGAGCAACAACGACAGCACCGAGAAGCGGCGGTATGACTACGAGCGAGATTGGTTTGGTGTTGGTGGTTTGAGTTCAACGTGGGCATTCTGTTTGCTGGAACGTTACTGCCACAGCCGATGAAGGGGTTAACACGAGGGATGTAGAAAGGATACCGAGGCGGTTGACTGTACCGGGGAGACTTTTGGCGTCGTCAGGTTGGTCGAGCCAGCCTTTCGATGCTGCCGGGAAACGATGAAACGTGTTTTGTGTCTCGGAATTCCTCTGCTCGGTTAGTATTTTGGACTGCGTTGGCAGATATTTACTCTCGTGCATGATGTTTTTAGGAAGCACGGGAATAACGCTTTGTCACTGCTCATTTCGATGTCACGGTAATAAATTGCTTTCGGTGACGCTTTCTTGGCATAAAGTCAATAAAACATCTCCGTGTTTTTTTGTTTTTTTTTCAAACGAGAGTGCCAAGTTTTCATGCAAGGTTGTCGCGTCTCACACAAGCGATTTCCGCTAGCCTTTTCTGTTCAATCTGGGCATCTTCGGGCCCCCAACCCGGCGTACAGGGGTCCGCATACGTTCCGCGGTATGTTTTCTTCAGGACTGACCCGCCGTGCGCCTCCAGTTGTCTCAGCGAAGTTTGACAAGTTGCATTTGAATTTCTAATTGAATGTTTACACAGTGTACAAAGTTATTCACTGGAACGATTTCGATATGTATATATATATATATATATATATATATATATATATATATATATATATAGATATATATATATATATATATATATATATGGGTGGTTTCATCTCAAATCGTGCAGGCAAAAAGGGTCGAATTTTTAATTTCGATGAAAAAAATATATGTTATGGCGCCTTTTCTAAAACCGCAGTCGACACAATCCGCAAGTTCGGCGGATTTTTTGTTCTCGACTTTTGAATTTTTAAAGATGCCGCGGCGAAAAGCAGTGTTTTTCTCACCCGTCGTGGGTCGGATGTTTCACTTGATCTCCCGCCATGGATTTTCAGTCCACATTATATTATCTTTTTTGAAGCACTCTGTGGACACATTTAAAAGGCTCCAATACCATGAAATAATTTTAGGCCTTTTGCTTTTTTTCTGTAAAAATGTCAAAAACCCCTCCTAGGTCAGTTGTTGACGAAATTTGACAATTAATTACTGGGTTACACCGATATTTTTATGTCCACGGAGAGCCCAAAACACGGTCTTTCTATTTATTATAAAATGCCTTGGCTGTATAAAATATCCTTTGCGGTACGTTTACGTTAATATTATGCAAAAACCAAAAAGTACCATTTTTGAAATTGATTTCCTCAAAAAACCCATTTTTTATTTTTTTTATTTTTTGTTTAAATGTAGATATGATAGTTGTCTACACAAAAATCAAGCCTAGAAAGTGTATATTTTGTTTGTATGTTCTACATTTAAGCATCAATATCGTACAAAAACGTGTTTTTACGGCTCGAAGTGGACTTGCGAATTGCGGGTCTTCACTAGCTTGGAAATAGTTTTTTTTCTTTTTTTTTTTCAACGTTCCCACGTAAAAATGAAATACAGTATTTCCACCCTGATATATTTATTGATTATTTAAATTTTATTGTAGGCGGCAAGCTACATTGGAGGAGTTCCAAAAAGAGAAAGCAACACTTCTTAACACACCAGCAGGTGTCGTAAATTTTTAACGTGTAGGAGTCGGCAGACGTCTTATTGATTCGGGGCCCTCATTGGCCTGCATGAACGTTCCGCCCTTTCGGAGTCAGCAGATGACCACGACCTTTCGCGCTCGCTGTGTTAGATGGGACGGCCCGTGACAGTAAAGCGAGCAGCGCACCCTGTGTCACCAAAAGTGAAATGGTACGATTGTGTCGTTGACGCGGCGAACAGTGACAGCCACCCAGGAGGAGTCTGTCAGAGTATTGCACAAGGGAAAGCAAAGGAATCGTTGCCTGAAAGGATGAGGACACCACGGCCTTACAATGTCGACGGTCAACAACTGTTCTGCCAGCCAAAACAACGCCGCGTGCGCGCTAAAACCGGCGGCGCGGGACGGAAATCGCGCAGACGCACACAAGAAGATGGGCCGGTTTCGTTAGGGATGTGGGGAAATTTAAAACCAGCCATCCGTGCATGCGTGAAACGATACCGCATGTTTGCCCTAGCTTCGAGCGCCCTGTCCTTACCTTGAAACGGCCGTGCTCTCTCTCTCTCTCCGGGGAGATCCGATAGCACCGAGGGGTTATCTATTAAACTTGAAGAAGAAAACGAGAAGGGAGTGTTTAAGTTTAATTATCCCCACCAACCCGCTCGTTCTGTCCTTATAAAGGGTTATCTCTTTTGGAAACAGCAAAGCCCGGAGACTGACATTAAAACGAGCGTGTTGGTAAATATACTTGCGTTTGTATTCTGCCCGGAGACTAGTAGGGTCGAAGTCAGCCTCCTTGTCAACTATAACCGTTTGTGAAGAGTGGGCTTCTCCCGAGATGAAACGTTAGCGCCAGTTGACGTGTTCTTTTGAAAAAAGTGAAAGCCGTTTACAAATCCCTGTAACGCCGAATCGGAGCGCAGCTCTTGAGGAGGAGGAGTGAAGGGTACTGAGGGGAGGGTAGACCCCTCCCCCTTCTCCTCCTCCTCCCCTCATTCTTTAATATGCTCCGGGGGGGGGGGTGTCACGTGACTTCGGGGAGGGGGTCACGTGACCTCGGGGAGGCGTGACCTGGGGGTGACCTCAAGGCCACGTGACCCCAAAGGTGACCCCCACGTGACCTTGGGGTCACGTGACCTCAGAGGGGTCACGTGATCTGGGGGTCACGTGACCTTGAGATGACCTTGGAAGGGGTCACGTGACCTTGGGGGTCACGTGACCTCGGGGGTCGCGTGACCTTGGGGAGGCGACCACGTGACCTCGGGGGTCACGTGACCTCAGAGGGGTCACGTGACTTGGGGGTCACGTGACCTTCAAAGGGTCACGTGGGGTCATCTTGGGGTCACGTGACCTTGAGATGACCTTGGAAGGGGTCACGTGACCTCGAGGGGTCACGTGACCAGGGGGTCACGTGGGGTCACGTGACCTTGAGATGACCTTGGGAGGGGTCACGTGACCTTGGGATGACCTTGGTTACGCCGACGCCGACGCCGACGCCGACGGCGACGCCGACGGCGACGCCGCTCAAGCCGGGAACGGGCCCCTAAGAGCTGCGCTCTAAAAAGGGAAGGGGAAAGAGAAAGTTTGAGTAACTGCAGAAACTACTTCGAAAGCTCCTCTCCCGATATGAAGCTTGAAGCACAGTCTCGGTTACCTTCTCGCGCATCGCCTGCTCGAATCTATTCTTCACTTTCTTTCGTACAGCCACTGTTCCGCACAGGTGTCGTGGATGTGCGTAATAGAGGGAGGAACAGATTTGAGCATCATCTGGACGCCGTCATCATGCCAGACTTCAATGTAGTGGGACCGACTCGTGTGTGTTTCTTCGCCCCGCTGAACTTTGTTTCTCGGGTGCAGTTTTTTCTGAAGGTTTTTTTTTTAATGTTTTCTTACTAACTGTTTGTTAGCACTGTTCAGTTGTTGGGTTTATTTCGTCATGGCGTAGCGGCTTGGCGGTGATGTAGAGCGTGTTCGCACGCATTTGGTTGCGTCCCGTTTAGGGAATGCCCGGAGCAGTTGGTTTTTGTTCTTGCCATGTGCGGCTGAGTTTTCCCGTCTTTATTAAATTATTGTTTTAGAGCGCAGCTCTTAGGGGCCCGTTCCCGGCTTGAGCGGCGTCGCCGTTGGCGTCGCCGTCGCCGTCGGCGTCGGCGTAACCAAGGTCATCCCAAGGTCACGTGACCCCCAAGGTCACGTGACCCCTCCCAAGGTCATCTCAAGGTCACGTGACCCCACGTGACCCCCTGAAGGTCACGTGACCCCTCGAGGTCACGTGACCCCTTCCAAGGTCACGTGACCCTTTGAAGGTCACGTGACCCCCAAGTCACGTGACCCCTCCGAGGTCACGTGACCCCCGAGGTCACGTGGTCGCCTCCCCAAGGTCACGTGACCCCTTCCAAGGTCATCTCAAGGTCACGTGACCCCACGTGACCCCCAGGTCACGTGACCCCTCTGAGGTCACGTGACCCCTCCAGGTCACGTGACCCCCAAGGTCACGTGGGGGTCACCTTTGGGGTCACGTGGCCTTGAGGTCACCCCCAGGTCACGCCTCCCCGAGGTCACGTGACCCCCCCTCCCCGAAGTCACGTGACCCCCCCCCCCGGAGCATTTTAAAGAATGAGGGGAGGAGGAGGAGAAGGGGGAGGGGTCTACCCTCCCCTCAGTACCCTTCACTCCTCCTCCTCAAGAGCTGCGCTCCAATTCGGCGTTACAGGGATTTGTAAACGGCTTTCACTTTTTTTTTTGTTGTTTTACCTTTACGTGTCGTCGACTTCTTTGTCTGACTCTCCACCAGGCGTGGACCTATCGCCTTGCCACCGCTGGAACCTAAACACTTTATTTTTTTTTTACGCAATTTTCGTTAAGATCGGAGTTGGGCAATTTAATTCCTCTTTATTTATTTTTATTTCCTACCCCTCTTCATGACACACTCTCTGTGTGTTTCGGACCGTTTCTGTGTCACCACTTTTGTGTATTACGGAAGTGAAAGGACATTCCCTGGTGACCTGTGCGATGTACGGTGAACAAGCCCCAGTGTTTGGTTTCGAAAAAATTGTATATAATATATTGACGATGTGGTGACTTTCCTTGTCTAAGTAATATGACAGCTAATAGCTAGTCGTGCTAGTTTACTTTGAAAGGTTTACAAATCGAAACAATACAACGTCTGTGCCTTTTGGTTATTGAAAGTCTACCAGGCCTGCTGATTTGGTTAGATATGTATCTCATGGTTCCCGCTCTTATCCAAGCGTACATAAATATTCAGTACCACAAAATCCGTTTATAATTGATTACAAAAGGCAGAAGAAAATTCAAGAAAACTTCTTCACAATTCATAGAGACGCATGGGTCGCTATGTCTGACTTAGGTCTTGCAAAACAAAGACGTCTTTTCCGATATTGAGGCCTAAATATAAAACATGAAAACGAAATATACACTTTCTAGGCTTGATTTTCGTGTAGACAACTATCATATCTACATTTGAAAAAAATTAATAAAAAAATAAAAAATGGGTTTTTTGAGAAAATCAATTTTAAAAATGGTACTTTTTGGTTTTTGCATAATATTAACGTAAACGTACCGCAAAGGATATTTTATACAGCCAAGGCATTTTATAATAAATATAAATAGCGTGTTCTGGGCTCTCCGTCGACATAAAAAATATCGGTGCAACCCAAGTAGATCGCCAGTAATTAATTGTCAAAGTTCGTCAACAATTGACCGAGGAGGCGTTTTTGACATTTTTATAGAAAAAAAGCAAAAGGCCTAAAATTATTTCATGGTATTGGAGCCTTTTAAATGTGTCCACAGAGTGCTTCAAAAAAGATAATATAATGTGGACTGAAAATCCATGGCGGGAGATCAAGCGAAACATCCGACCCACGACGGGTGTGAAAAACACTGCTTTTCGCCGCGGCCTCTTTAAAAATTCATAAGTAGAGAACAAAAAATCTGACGAACTTGCGGTTTGTGACGACTGCGGTTTTAGAAACGGCGCCATAACATATATTTTTTTCATCGAAATTAAAAATTCGACCCTTTTTGCCTGCACGATTTGAGATGAAACCACCCATATATATATGGGTGTTTTCATCTCAAATCGGGCAGGCTAAAAGGGTCTAATTTTTAATTTTCACGAAAAAAAACATATGTTTTGGGGGCATTTCTCAAACGAAGGAGCGCGCAAACCACATGTTTCCCAGACTTTTCGTTCTCGAGTTACGAGCCGTAGAAGCCGCAGTGGCAGGAACTAGTGTTTTTGCCTGCCGTCGCAGGTCGCGTGTTTGACACCCTCTGCTGGCGCTAGTGTTTTTTCTACACCCGTTTAACTTTTTCCCCTCATTTAATAGGTATTATAAAGATACCTTGACGTATTCAAATATTTTTAGGAATTTGATTGTTTTCTAAAAAAGCATGTCAAACTCGTCACTGCGGTCGCTTTTTGGTCACTTTTGACAGGTCATTACTTTGCCTGTACTTAAGGTAAATTTTCTTTCGTTGGCTCTACAGAAATCCCAACGCAAGCCCATTATAGATATAATAATATCATTATGATCTCTAGACCAGCCACTCCGCTACCTTTACGTAAACGTTGTAAGAAATAACAAATGTTGAAAGTTTGAGGTCGATTTTCTCAAAAACCCCATTGTGTAAATTTTTATTTTTAAATTCGTATAGACATATTAGTCGACTACAAGAAAAAACAGTCTAGAAATGTAATATCTGGTTGTATGTTTCCTATTTCAGCCGCAATGACGTGAAATGTGTGAACATTTGTTATTTTTCGACAACGCTTACGTGAAGGTAACGGAGCGGTTACTCAGCAGATCATAATGATATTACTATATCTATACTAGGCATGCTAAGGGCTTTCTATGGAGCCAAAGAAATAAAATGTACCTTAAGTACAGACAAATTAATGACCTGTCAAAGTTGACCGAAAATTGACCTGAGTGACGAGTTTGACATTTTGTTTAGAAAACAATAAAACTACTAGAGATATTTGAATACGTCAAGATATTTTTATAGGACCTACTAAACGAGGGGGAAAAGTTAAAAGGGTATAGCAGAAAAACTAGCGCCACCAGAGGGTGTCAGACACGCGACCTGCGCCGGCAGGCAAAAACACTAGTTTCTGCCACTGCGGCTTCTACGCTTCGTAACTCGAGAACAAAAAACCTGGAGAACATGCGGTTTGCGCCGCCCTTGATTTGCAAAAATGTTCCAAAAGCCGGGATTCATGATTAAAAACAAATACCTCCGACTTGCATAACAATACCAAAATGTATCAGACGTTTCGTTTCCTATACGGGAGACATCATCAGTGCGGCCTCATTTTGAAGCCAAAAGATCCAACCCCTCCTGAATCTCAAAGTGGTACTGTATATAAAGTGAACTGTCAGGACTGTGACAAGTGTTACATCGGAGAAACTGGCCGCAAACGGAGTACCCGCCTCAAAGAGCACAAAAGAGACGTGGAGAAGGCAACACATGCCACAAGATCAAAAACTGAACTGGTGGACCATTGTCGGACGACTGGTCACACTTTTGACCTTGCGAATGCTGTTACCCTGGCACGCGAACAACGGTGGCGCCCCAGAAGATTTCTGGAATCATGGTGTATTCGCAGTGACCCATCTGCCTGCAATTCTAACCGCGGCCCCCTCCCCGACGTGTACACCGACATCCTGAAATAACCTTTCATTTAACTTCCCATCCAGGACGGACGTAAAAAGAAGTTGAAGCGAGTGCAGACGATGATAATGTCTCCCGTATGCCATGGACGAAGAAGTCGGCAGAACCAGCGCTACGGATGAAGAGAAAGAAGAAGCGTTGGATTTCTGGTAGCTAGTCGGGTGTTCCCAGGCCGCACTGATGATGTCTCCCGTATAGGAGACGAAACGTCTGATAAATGTTGGTATTGTTATGCAAGTCGGTGATATTTGTTTTTAGTCCTTCATTTGAGAAATACCCCCAAAACATATATTTTTTCGTGATAATTAAAAACTGGGCCCTTTCAGCCTGCCCGATATGGGAGGTTTCATCTCAAATCGAGCACACTAAAAGGGTCTCATTTTTAATTTTCACGAAAAAAATATGTGTTTTGAAGGCATTTCTCAAATGAAGGAGGGCGCAAACTGCCTGTTCCCCAGATTTTTTTATCTTGAGTTACGAAGCAAAGAAGCCGCAGTGGCAGAAACTAGTGTTTTGGCCTGCCGTCGCAGGTCGCGTGTTTGACACCCTCTTCAGGCGCTAGTGTCTTTCCTACACCTTTTTCACTTTTTCCCCTCATTTAATAACTACTATAAAGATACCTTGAAGTATTCAAATATTTCTAATAATTTCATTGTTTTCTAAACAAAATGTCAAACTCGCCACTCAGGTTGATTTTTGGTCAACTTTGACAGGTCATTACTTTGTCTGTATTTAAGGTAAATTTTATTTCTTTAGCTCTATAGAAAGCCCTAAGCACGCCTAGTATAGATACAGTAATATCATTACGATCTGCTGAGTAGCCGCTCGGCTACATTCACGTAAACTGTGTGAAAAATAACAAATGTTCACACATTTCACGCGATTGCGGCTCAAACAGAGGACATACAACAAAAACATTACATTTCTCGACAGTTTTTTCTTGTAGTCGACTAATATGTCTAAAAGAATTTAAAAAATAAAAATTTACAAAAATGGGATTTTTGAGAAAATCGATTTCAAACTTTCAACATTTGTTATTTCTTACAACGTTTACCTGAAGGTAGCGGAGCGGCTACTTGGCAGATAATAATTATATTATTATATCTATAATGAGCTTGCTTTGGGCTTTCCATAGAGCCAAATAAACAAAATTTACCTTAAGTACAGACAAAGTAATGACCTGTCAAATTTGACCAAAAAGCGACCGGAGTGACGAGTTTGACATGCTTTTTTAGAAAACAATCAAATTCCTAAAAATATATGATGCGTCAAGGTATCTTTATAATACCTATTAAATGAGAGGAAAAGGTTAAAAAGGTGTAGACAAAACACTAGCGCCAGCAGAGGGTGCCAAACACGCGACCTGCGAGGGCAGGCAAAAACACTAGTTTCTGCCATTGCGGCTTCTACGGCTCGTAATCGAGAACAAAAAATCTGGGGAAGATGCGGTTTGCGCCCTCCTTCATTCGAGAAATTCCCCCAAAACATATATTTTTTTCGTGAAAATTAAAAATTAGACCCTTTTAGCCTGCCCGATTTGAGAGGAAAACACCCATATACATATATATATATGTATATACACAGATATATATATATATATATATATATATATATATATATATATATATATATATACCCGTATATATCTATATATATACATACAGGCTGGTTCACAAAAGGTGGACAAATTTGATATTGCGAAAACTACGCGTCGCAAAAAAAGAAAGAAAACGCTTGCGTCGTTCTGGTCCTCGGCCCGGGGCCTATTTAGGAAAAATTTTTAAAGTCTGGGATAATTAAGTTGTTAATTCCTTTTGCGTAATTAACTTTTTTTATTATTGTGTTTAAGGGCAAGGTTTCAATTAAAAAATTGCTCAGCATCATCAAAAACACTAAATCAACAAATTGCTGATCGATAGTAGGCACGCGAGGCACTTTACGGCTTTTTGAAAAAACGCACAAATTCGATGGGTTTTGAAGTTACGGTTTGCTATCGGAGCGCATCTCGGCCACGACGGCACCGCGCCCCGTGAAGAAATAGTAGGGAGTTGTAGTAGATCGTTTCTCTCCTCCGCTACGTTATCCCCGAGGGAAACGCCGCAGATGCGCAGGCGCGCCGCCAGCCTTGTCTGCATAGTTCAAGGTTTCGTGGCGGATTACGGAGCGCTATCCGGGTGCTTAGCGGGCTGCGGGAACGGTCTACTACAATTCCCTAGTGACATCAGCCTTTGCTGCGTCGCGCGATGACAGCGCAGTAGAGGTTAGTTGCACTATTTTTCCACAGGACGCGGTGCCGTCGGGGCCGAGATGCGCCCCGATGGCAAACCGAAACTTTAAAACCCGTCGAATTTGTGCGGTTCCTCAGAAAACCGTAAAATGCTTCGCGTACCTTCTATCGTTCCGCAATTTGTTGATTTAGTGTTTTTTGATGACGCTGAGCAATTTTCTACTTGAAACCATGCCCTTAAAGGGGCCATGAAACAAATTTTGGGATGGGAGAAATTATTTTAAATTGGGACTTTACTAATTGCAAATCGGTTAGTTGGCCAAAAGAAAGAGGGTAGAAAGTCAAAAGCCAGCTTTTCGGTACAAACATTTGCAAATATAGCGGACTATTTTGTACCTACTTTCCTTCGAAAGCTCTCCGCCTTTTCACTATGATACATCCGCGGTTCCCAAAGCGCGTCAGCGGTGCCAAACTGACGTCAGCCGAGCCCAGCTCACGGATTGGACACGAGAACTGCGTCACTCGGACGTATGCGCTCGTCAACAATAAATCCGACGACGAATATTCGGATTTGCGTTGTGGCCAATGAGTGCCCTGGCGGAACTTATCGTCATTGGGAAATGACCAGTTCTATAGTGTGCATAAAAAGCACGGTGGAAGCTAAGTCATCGCACCGGTGCCGAAGAATGTCACGGCGACGTGATTTCACAATTGGCATTTGAGTTGAGTTAATCCTCAACTCAAATGCCAATTGTGAAATCACGTCGCCGTGACATTCTTCGGCACCGGTGCGATGACTTAGCTTCCACCGTGCTTTTATAGGGATACTGAAGCGAAACTTGAAATACACCTATTATGGTCAGAAATAGGTTCAATATGATCAATGATATTCATAAATCATAATCGCGCGTTTGTATTTTGAACGGATGGCTATATTTTTCACCCTGATGGGCCCGATTGGGCGCGCGCTCAAAAATCGGCCATCGGAGAGCGCGATGCGTCTTGGGATATTGGGCGCATTCGTGACGTCACTTGTGCCGGTCGGGAAAGGCTACGGCGTGAATGTTGTGGTTACGAGCGTTGCCACTTGGTGGCGCGTCGACGATTTACGACCTGTGACAACGTGGCCGTTTGAGATGTGCAAGGGCTGCACGCACGCTGCACCACGGGACCACGGCAAGTCGGCAACCACGGCAGCACTGACAAAACCAGCTCCGAGGCCGGATTCTCAAAGAGAATTCACGACGAAAAAAGTGCGTACGACAAATTTGAGAGAAAACCCGTGCTCTCGAAACGAAATTGTCGTAACCTTTGCGCAGGTTACGACAGAATCCTACGACAGCTCCGAAGCTGTCTTACGCACTTTTTACGATCAAATCAACAAGGCCGACAGCGTCGCTCAGTTTACTTGGTATCGGCCACCAACGGACATTTATTTTTCTTTGTGCTCTGCTCGTGCGTCCCGACTTCAACCAGCAAGAAAAAAGGAAGGAGTACTTAAAACAGACCACGACGATCAAGAACGCAGGATCCAGAAACACACGAAAAGAGCTACAACAGCCACGATTCTGCCGACCGAGCGAGCTCGGCAGAATATAGTAGGCCTAGCAGCAACATCGACTCGGCGCACCGTTGCTCCGGCGGTCCTTGGCCAAGACCGTCTGTCCATGACCGGCTGGCCTACTGAATGGAATATGCCCGCGCGACCCTTGTGGACCCTTACCGGATGAGTAGTTTGATCCCTGAACTAAATTTCAGAGGTCAATATTTTCCCCTTGTCATCTCGATCTCCTTGTTTTCCGAGACAGCGGTGACGAACGCTGTCGTCGAAAAGGGACTCTCATTGATTCTATCTCCTTGTTTTGTGTGATATAGAGCTCAAATAAACGCCATACGGATTACCTTGGTAACTCGGTATGTACACTCTGTTATTAGTATGCCATTTTTATTCTGACTCGACGCTACGTCAGTGTCGAGCTATAGCAGTTCGTGGGAGCTACGCGATGTCGGTCTAACCTTTCTTTGCCGAGTGTCATGTCAGTATCGAGTTGCAATCGTAAAATATCGGTCCAGAAGCGCTTACCGAAACGCGGTCTAACAGAGCGAATCCAGCACTTCGATCAAACGCGCGTGTCCGCTCCGAGTGTGAACAGGTATTTGGCATTTGCGTGGCTCTTGCTGACACCCTCGTAGTTCAAACATATCCTTTTTAACGTCGGCTTGCAGCTCGCGACTCGCAGCAACTAATACCGGCCGTGCCAGAAGCATGCTCGGGCCGTGTCGTGCAAAGAGCCGCAACGAGAACGAGCTCACTGTGGCCAACTACGCTTTGGCTTTCTCCGCCAAGGCTTTGCAAACGCGTTCAGGCCTAGGCGAATTCTGCCGGCACGCCGTATTGCCGCAGAACGGCGCTGCTATTTCGGCACAAGTGATGTCACGAGAACTTCCCCCCATCCACCAGATGAGAATTTGAAATCGTTTAATTATGTTTAAAATTAGTTCTCCTGTGTTTTACAACGCAATATTTATATTTCCGAGGTGGTGCCTGTCCCTAGCCCATATTTATGCAACAAGATCGGCGCTAAAATTTCGTTTCACTACCCCTTTAAAGCTAAGGTGGAAGAAGTAGAAAAAACGATCCATGATCACCCCTTTAAAACAATATTAAAAAGTTCATTACGTAGAAATAATTAACAACTTAATTATCCCGGACTTTAATAATTTTCCTAATTAGGCATGCCCCGGGCCCAGGACCAAAATGACACGAGCCTTTTTTTGTTGCGACGCATAGTTTTCCCAGTATCGAACTCGTCCACCATTCGTGAAACACCACATATATATATATATATATATATATATATATATATATATATATCAGTGTGTCGAACCGAAAAAAATACGGGTTCGGTTACGGTTCAGGTAAATTTATTTTGTTCCGGTTCAGTTCCGGTTCGATTAATTCGATCCGCGAACCGGTTTGGGGCGCTGAACCGGTTCGGAAATTATAAATGACAAATTGCAACATCAAAATAAATTACAAATAAAACATCTGAAATCAGCACATACGAAACGGGATACATCGTAGAATAAGGCTCAGGGATTTCTACCAGGAATGGTTTCTTTATGTGCACTCAAAGGTTACCTCACCGACGTTTACCCATTCGGACTTCATCTAATTGGGTCCGACGCAGTAGCTGTAAAATCCGCGACCTCCTGACAAACCCACTTACAAGTAGAACTCGCTAACTATCCCACCACCTCGGCGTGTAAGCAATTGAAGGAACAGTGGGGAGAAAATACAGCTTTCTTTATTTGAACTAGCCTTCGGTAACTCAAATTAGACCCTAAAGAGGTTTTCATTAAACAAGATACGGAATATGAAAAACACTTCACCGAACGCAACGCCAGAAGGACGTAATAGGATAAATATTAAAATAGAAGAGTTCGCTGTCTCACAAATATGATATAGCTTCTAAGTGCCTATACGAAACCGGATGCATTATTATCAAACTCCACAGCCTTTTCTTTTCTCATTCCGATGGAAGCAAGCTTCAAGAACTCGCGTGTTCTAGAAACGTGCTATGAAATGAGCACACAGCAGCATTTAGGATTTACGAGATTGTAGGAAAATAAAATCCTGTAACGCGATTTTTTTTTGCACAGCTTTCCAATTCTCTTTCTTCCGTGCAAGCCGCGACCAGCGCAATACTGGTTCCTATGTCAAGATTCATGGATGCAGCGTTTATATTCCTAAGACTGAGTGGAGAAGAAAAATATGTAAGCTAAGTGTGTGTCAGTTGACGGCACTTAAAAAACAAATGGCATTGATAGCACATTCATTGTCAACAGCGCGTGGCCGAATCGTTTTGACATGAGCCGGTAACCGTTACTTTTCTTTCCGGTTCAGTTCCGGTTCGGGTTTATCGCGATAACAATATAACGGTTCGGGTTCGGGTTCAGTTGCGGAAAAAATACCGGTTCGGTTCGGTTCCGGTTCGACAACCTGATATATATGTGTTTTTTAGTTTTAAGTAAAAATTTTGTGCTCGAATAACTCTAACGTAATTAGCATTGTACATATTCTTCTCATTCAATCTCCTTTTGCTGCCCAGTGAAAGCTTATATAACGTATCCAAATTGTCTCCGTGTGATTACTTAACTCCTCTCAATCACAACCGACATGACAAGGTGTTGGCGTGGCAGTGAACGTCACCAGGGCTGGGTCCAGCCCTGGTGACATTGTGACCATGGTGGAGTGGTAGTTGCAGGCGTTGCGGAACCTGGTTCAGCCGAAGGTTGGGACCAGGTTTTGCGTAGAGCTGCAGCAAACGTGGCTGCAGCATTATCTATCATAGCCGATTTCGGTTTTTGGAGAAAGCTGAAAACAATGTCCGTTCAGAACGGCGTCTTTTTCTTTCATCCTCAACTGACGTCAAGAAAACGGCAGCAAATCAAGATGCTGGAGGTCTATGGACGACAGTATTTTCCAGAAAGGCGACCAAGAGAGCTCGCCTGAGTGCGCATCCAGTCCCAAAGACCGGACAGAACTCGCCAGCCCCTAAAGCTCGCGAGCGCTACGTCGTCGCTCTGCGTCCGCGCAGCAAGATCGACGTCACAGCCCTTCCCAAGAGAGGACTAATGGAGGCCATTACATGCCCTCTCGGTCTCAAGACAGAAATGGTCTCCATCAAGACCACCAAGGAAAGCAACACCATCACAGTCCTGACGGAGTCAGAGGACACAAAACGGGCACTACTGGGCATCAAGGAAATCCAAATCACCGATTAACAACCCCTAGCCGTCCAGGCGTACGAAGCCATCGGGAATTGTCAAATCCGCGGGGTCATCCACATGATAAGAAGGCAACGCTTCTCTCTTAGCCAGACTGCAATCCAATAGGCCAGCGGTACTGGCAGCAGCGGAAGCAGAACCGGCCTTATCACCTTCCAGGGACCTCATCTCCCTCGAACCGTTTGGTACAGACGAAACGTCCTGGAAGTATATCCATACAGGCCACGAGCTGTGACATGCAGCAACTGTCACAAGATCGGTCACAAGCAGGACATCTGTCCCGAGTATCAGGTTGGCTCCACGTGTGGCAAGCCCCACGAAGAGACCATGGACGACCAGGGCCAAGTGACCTGCCCTTCCCCCATTCCATTCTGCCAAATGTGCCAAAAGAATGGGCACCTGGCCACGGACAAGTACTGCGCAAAGAGAATCGACATTGTTCGCAGGATCCGGAAGACGGCGCGAAAGTGCGCATCTCCCTAAAGAATAAGGCAGCTCGAAACCCACTAAACAGGCTCTTCAGGCAAAACGGAATGGCGGTCGCAGATCCGCTCCACCCAACCCTCCTACACCAGCAGCCGCCCCTCCCGCACCAACGGCGATGGTCGATCAAGTACTCTCCACCATGCAGGGGCTATTCCAGGTTTTCATGGCCATCGTTGCCCAAATGGGCAATGCGATGCAGAGGAATCCTAACCCCCAAGCATGGCAGTAACCATTATTCAATGGAACTGCCGGGGCCTGCGGCTTCGCGCTGCAGAACTTAACGTCAAACACAGCAATAGACCCCAGGAACGCCCAGATGCTTACCTCCTGCAAGAGGTCAACTACACCACTATAAAGCTGAATGGCTTCAAGTCCTACGCAGACCCCTCAATACCTTCCGTACGGGCGGACAGAGTTGGACAAGCCACGATATACCTACACAGACTGGCCGCAACACCAGGTCAACCTCCAACAGTGGTGCACGAAACACCAGGAAGTGGTGGCTGTCCGAACAGCCCAACAAAACACTCGTCATTCTGGTGTCTGTATACTACCGGCCTGGGGCTTCCCTCAAGGAACCCAGGGACCATGGTTGGATTACACATCTCGACGTTCTTTACCCGGGAGAGCAGAAGATCATCGGAGGCAACTTCAACCTTCAACACACAGTGTGGGGCTATGCCCGGGACACCTCTGCTGGTCGAGATCTGATGGATGAAATGGTCCACCACCGATACACCCTCATGAATACCCCAGGAGAGAAGACACGCCTAAGCTGGAGCATTAGGCAGAATCGTACGACCCCTGACCTCACCTGCACTAACAACCCGCACACGACGAGCCACACCTGGAAGCCGGTGGCAGACCTGGGAAGCGACTCGTAAGAATGGTAAACTGGGACATCTACCAAAACCAACTCGAAAACAGCAAGGCACCCACGCTCTGCGACGCCATCAAGGAAGCCATCGCGGCTGCGACCACCAAAAAACAAGTAAAGCTCCATGACCCCACCCCGGATCTTCATCTGTTGAACCTCTGGGCCCCACGGCTGAGAGCGCTACAACGCTACAGGAGAGGCCAGAACAATGCGAGAGCTCCGAGGGAGGTCAGCCGAGCCACTATAGCAGCTCGCAAGTATGCGGAGCAGCTTAACCGGCAAAGGTGGCTGGACTTTAATGCCTCGCTCTCAGAAAAGACATCAATTCGCAAGCTATGGGCCGTCAGTAGAGCTATGCTGGGCCGGAAGAGAGATTGTGCGGCGACACTCACGCTCGCAAGCACAACAAGGCTGTGGAAGCATTGGCCCAAGAGGCTGGAGACACGCTCTACCCACAACCAACAGCGACCAACCCCCTACCGAAGACGGAAGACCCATATCAATGGGTCATCATCAACTAAACAGATCCCATGAATCTACCTTTCACCATGGGGGAAATGGAGGAAGCACTGCATCACGGGAAACGTAAGAGCACTCCAGGACCAGACGGAATCACCAACACCATGCTCCGAAACCTTCCCGAAGCCGCAAAGACCACGCTCCTCGAAAACATCAATGAGATGTAACACTCCAAAAATATTCCAGATCAATGGAAACTTTCCACGGTTATCCTGATTCCCAAGCCCGACAAAAGAACAGAACTTAGCTCATTTTCGTCCCATCTCTCTCACCTCATGTGTCTGCAAGCTAGGAGAAAGAATGCTACTTGGCCGCCCTTCCTGGCATTTGGAACAGACAGGAGCCTTCCATCCGGCCCAGACAGGTTTTCGGACAGGCATGGGGACGCAGGAAAGTCTCCTCCTACTCTCCCGAGATCTCATCCTGAAGCCCATTTGAGAAAAATTCAACATCAGAAAAGTCGTCGCGATCGACGCGAAGAAAGCCTTTGAGAGCGTCCCACATTGGGCTGTCATCCAAGAAGCGCAAGCACTCGGCGTAGGAGGCCACGCCCTCATTCATTTCTTCGGGGCCGCACCTTTGCAGTCCGGATTGGCAAGCACCTTGGAGCGCCCAAGCCAAACAAAGTGGGAGTCCTCACAGAGCTCTGTTCTGTCCCCGCTCCTCTTTAATTTGGCAATGGCGCGCCTCGCTAATCGACTCCAACAGCTTCCCAATCTCCGCTTCACTATATACGCAGACGACATCTCACTCTGGACAGTACGGGGCGACATTCAACAACGGACCCTTCAGCGTGGTCTCGACGTCGTGGCAAGTCACCTTGAAAGCGTAGGTTTAACTGCCTCGCCGGAGCAGACGAGCTACGTCGTCGTAGCCCCCCAAAAAGAAAGAGATGCAGACGTCAGCTCTTCTCTTCCCTTGACCCTTGACGGCCGCCCTATCATATCAGCAAATTCGGTACGGATTTTAGGACTTTATTTCCAAGAAGACGGCACCGCCAAGACCTGGCTGACAACGGTTACCCAGCAATGCCAGGCGGCCTTTAACATCATAAGGCTTTGTGGCACCAGAGGTGGTCTTGACAAAAAGGTGGCTCGCCAAATGGCGAGTCCTCATCGTATCCAGGATCTGCTATGGTGCCTTCCACTACAGAATCACCAAGACACAGTGGAAGAAACTGGAAGTCCTCAACAACGCAGCGCGCGTTATCACCGGCCTTCCCCGTTACACCCCGCTGAGCATACTCAAGGCAACGCAAGGCTCAACACGGTTCAGAAAACTGTGGAAGGGCGTACCCGTGCTCACCTAGAGCGACTTCAGCATTCAGCCCCCGGACGTCTGATCCTAGAAATGATAGGCTCCAACAACCGAGCCCTTCCCCCACTTCCGGAAATGGATCCCCCCTGGAGTGACGACGCTTGCATCGTGGACGACCGACCGGTACCCAGGGGAGCGGGACCCAGCTGTCCTGACAAGCAAGCATGCCAAGTGCGCCAACATTGCAAACTCGTCCAAGAATTGACGGACACCAGTGAAAGACTCATAGTGTATACCGACGCTACCTTCGTCTCCTCCCCCACGCCGGCTTGCTCCGTCGCAGTCGTAATTCCCCGCCAAGAACTTTCTATGGCCGAGACATTGCCCGGCGGCACATCGGTTGAGGGTGGAGAACTTGGAGATATCCAACTTGCGCTACGCATCATCATAGAAGGGGTCCGGCCCAAACACCTCCACATTTTTACTGACTCGGCGGCAACCCTCACAGAATGCCGCAACCGTCAATCACCGAACAAGAGGGTTAAGGCGATCCGGCGGATGGCCTCTCAACTACCTGTTGACGGCACAACCATCAAAGTGCCCTGGATACCCGCCCATGCAGACATACAGGGCAATGAACAAGCTCACTCTAAGGCTCGCGCGCAGCTAGATATCCCCCACAAGTCGAAGAGTGTGCAAAGTCACTTACGAGATCACAGGTACTCGCTCGCGCCGGAGCTCGGTGAAGACTGCGATGAACCAGACTACGACCCCGAGGCGAAGCAACTAGCCAAACAAACCTCGAAACAGACCCCGAGGGCGACCTTGACTCCGTGTGTAGATCCACTCCCGAGCAAGATGGGCAGGGGAAACACTGTGCTGCTGCAGAGGATCGTAACACAGCATGCACACCGGCGCGCATGGCACGTTGGTCTATGCAATCCACAGCATCCCACTGCTATTTCTGCAACGACCCCGTCATTCCTGTCGGCCAGTATCACCTCCTTTGTGCTTGTCCAGAGTTCGAAGAGATCAGACGCAAACACATACCACCAGACGTCACCAACCTAGAGGAACGGACTCATTCTAAAGGTCCTCCTGCCAACATCGCGCTGTCATGACCTCTTTTAGATTTTATCCACAAGGCTGGGCTGACAGCCTATCTACAAATCCCCAAAACCCCCTTCCCTGGCCTTGATTCAAGCTCGTAAGGTACAGGTCCGATTCCCTCCCTTCCTTCACTAAGGCCAATAAACGCTTTCTGAACCCGAGGGAACAGTTTATGCACATCCGATGCAGTTACAATGGGCCGTCCAGCTCGAAATGTGTGTGCGCTAGCAGACTCGCATATGCGCAGTTCGTACCGTATGGGATGTGCAAAAACGGTTCCCTAAAACTCCCCAATAGTATCGTTATCGGCATTCTTGGAACCATTTACTGAAACTCTTGTTCACACCCAAGCGATTTGTATTACCTGTGCATGTTTGTGGATTGCTATTCAACAATCGCATCGATGCATGCACCGTTTGGATCGTTTTTCGCACTATTTATTCTACGTAGAGATGAAGAAAACGGTTGTCTGCGTGAAAGAAGCTCTTTTGATCACCAGTGGTTGTTGTCCACTGATTGGCACATATCACGAGGGCCAAAGCAAACCAAATGCCTTACAAAAGGAACAAACAGTCCCCCCCCCCCCCCCCAAAAAAAAAAAAAAAGAAAAAGTAGTTTTCCCAATATCTAGAGTGAGGGAGCTTTCACTGGGACCAAAAAGTTAAATAAATGAAGGACTTTCGCGTTTGTAAAGCTATTTTGTCGAGAATTTAAATTGCTGGCATAAATAGTATAGCTTGGGTTGTTCTGTATTATCATTGACACAATGTCCTAGATTGTGTCCAGCTATTCCCCAATGCCTAGCGGTAATTTAGACCATAGGTTTAATCTACAGTGGGTAATCTGTATATGATAAACTGTGGTTTTTCATTTAAACCAACTAAAGGTATCATGGTGTGTCAGTACCCCCAAAAGCATTCCATATTTTCACCCCGAGAACCGTAGAAAAAGCTCAGCTCCTGACGGAACCTAATTTCCTCTCTGTGAATAATTCAGATACAAACAGGTGAATTTTAAATTAGATATCTTATCAAGACGTACACCTTCCACACGCCAAAAGCACCGCTTTTGCCTCCAACAACCAAATCTCCCAAGAACTATGTGCCGCATAGTACTTACGAGATACAGAAAACTACTTGAATAACAAGAGGTTCGGAGGTTTGTGGCAGTAATTTTTCTCAAGGGTGCCGCCATCATCAATTGTTGCCGCTTACAGTATGGGCAAAAACATTCTTTTCCCATCACCACGCCAATAGAACACATTTAGTATGTAACCGTTACCCATTTCAGTTTTCCCTCCCCTTGCAGGGGCAGTTTTGGGCAAAGCATGCTTCCTGCTTTACAAAATACAGCCCATTCTAAAATCGAACCAAGTGTATTAACCATTGAACATTATGTGTAGCCACTGGGTCATAGTCATTGTTTTACATGTTTCCAAAGTGTGGGAAGCAGACGGCAGGGAGGACGATCACGTTGCTCCAGTCTGCGACACTCGCGGAGTGACCGACACGTCCAGGCACCTCTGACCAAACAATGCACAACTACAGCTTGCGAATGGATGTCTTTTTCGCCTGCTACGGAGGGCAGAGAGAGAAGCACGAGACAAATAATGGAACACCACACTATATCTTCTCTGCACGCTGCAGCAGGCCTCCTGCAGAAGTGAGGTTGGTTCCCAGTGTGGCCTTCGATCAAACATGGCCGCCTCTGAGCATTATCGGAGCAGGTAGTTACTCTGGCTGCTCCAGTTCATCGGTAACACCTGCCGATATGTGCAAGCACCCGCCACAATGCACATACAAGGTGAGTGAGGCGTAGGCCCTGGAGGCACTTGCTTTTCTGAGAGCCAAACCCCCCCCGTAGTTCGTGCCTATTGTGGGGCCGATGCGGGATGCAACCATTCAGGTACTTGCAAGATCCAAGGAATGCAACACTCTGTCACCCCGATGGAGCCCCACCACAAACCATCCCCACCGTAAAATAATGAGTCTTCTCTTATTTTTTTTTTTTGGAAGCCCAAGGAGGCCAAGTTTTATCCGACTGCATTTTCATTTTTTTTGTCAATATATTTACACAGCAAACTGTCTTCTCAAAGCAAGCGATGAACAGTGGTACATAAAAAAAAAGCAAGAGGCGAATTTCGTCCACACAAGCTGCCACCACCCGTTGAAAACATGGCACAAATTTGATCCGTGTAGAATACTGAGCGTTGCAAATGAAATAATAAATAATGAGAAATTCCAACCGCTTCTCGCCGCAGATGCATGCTACATTACACTTGCAGACTTTTTCTTAAAAACGGGGGATGCCCGACCTAGAAACAAAAAATGCTATCAATAGCAAACTGATGTCGGGCAATTCAACAAACAAGGCATAAATTTCAAGAGGCTCTTAATGCATAAATATCCTCGCAGTAATGATGGATATTCTTGTACCTGCATAACACGAGTTTGCAGCCAACAAAATTAATCTTGCAACAGAGTTTTTTCGACTATTCCACGCATATACGATTGCGCTATATTCGTTCCACGCTCTAGAAAAATTGTTGAGGAAAGCATTTGTATCTCTTGTAAACTATTTGGACAATTGATGGGTCGGTCGGATAACGGACAGACTGAGTGCCTGCAGGGTCACGCAGCTGTCGTAACAGGCAATGAAATTAACCAAAAAAAATTACGCTTTATTTTGCACTCAGTCTTAAAATTTTGGCAATTTTTTCACACACACACTGCTGTATTTCATTTGAGTTTTTTTTTTTTTTTTGGTTGGGGACAGGGAAATAGGAGTGCTACAAACACACTGAAGTGCCGATAAACCACACGAGAGCCTTTCAAAGTGCACACTGCTGAGATGAAGAACTATTTACATCACGAGGAGGAAAAAAAATATAAGTGATACACAAGGTTGATTCCTGCTTCAACTCGTTACAGTCACTATAAAACAAAATGAGGAAGAAAAACGAGAACCTCTATCTGCATTCTTCGCACACTTTATACAGCAATGGAAATGACAATGCAGACAGTTGGTTGGCCGTTATGTTACACGATGACCTGCGTGGCGTTGCTTGGAGAGCGCGCGGCAATTGCAAGCTCGTCTGTCTGTCGCAGCTCTGCACTTATGCTCTTCTCACTCTCTCGGCACACAAATCATATTGTACAGGGACAATGGGTAACCAACAGGCCAGACACTCACTGGATTAGAGCGGTCTATTGCAGCAGAATTACCAAGTGGAATTGAGGAAACCTGTGGCTTGAACACTTTCAAAACTGAATGAGAAGATTTTATGAAATGGTCAAATCCCGCCCCCCCCCCCCCCCCCCCCCCAAAAAAAAAGAAAAAAAAACCCCAAACTTTTTAACATTTTTGAACGTTTGCAAAACTTCAGAAACAAAAAAAAAATGTTTTTCTTCTTCAAATTGCAGTATTCATTGCCCAGAGCAGATATTCTAACAGCGGCTATCAAACATACTATTAAGCTCGCATAACAGCTACAAAAGTTCTTTATTCCACTTGCATGAGACAAAACATGTTTCGAGCACTAAAAACAACATCAGTACAAAAAAAATTCTTATCACATTATTTACTGTGATCATTTTGAGGTTTTCTAAACAAGTGACAAGGCTGCCTCAACCTTGCGGAACAAAAAAAAAGGAAAAGCACTCACGCAACTGTACAAGACACGTACAAAACAAAAGGGAAAAATTTGTGCCAAGAACCGTTTCCTTCACGCACGCAACAAAAAATACTGTCTGTTCCTGCGGACGCGAGGACCTCGATTAAAATCTGCGTACGTGGAGGTTAAAAGGGGGTTTTGAGTATTTCTCATTCCGCACACGTCAAGACTCTCGCACACACACTTCCAAAGTCTCGCGGCGATGGGCGCACTTGATTGTTGCACGGAATTCTAAGGCTGTTGTCGGAAATAACGATAAAAGCCAAGGTGACGGAACAAACCGAAAAAAAGAACTGCTAGCAAGAGAGCCTCGACCTTTCTGCATTTCCCGGGGAGGGGACGCCCGCCTTCCGAGAGGGCAAATAAGTTAGGATGGAGGACTAATGAAGACGTGGCACTAGAACGCAAACACTGAAAAAGGAAAACAGACACTAGTCCCAAGAGGGAGAAAGAACCTGCACTCAAACAGTACGAAAATTGGCAACGCACGACACGAGCACGGAACAAAATGATCATGGTGGCATGACGTTCTCCGAAACACTTAAAAGAGCAAAATGAGAAAGAAAAAAAAACAAAAAAACTTGGTGGGTGTTTACGAGAAAGAAAAAAAAAGGCGGAGAAGACACGGGCAAGGGTCAACCCAGCCTCCCGGCGTCCGACCGGCACACACACGTCGGCAGCACCGGATCACGCTCCGGTCGGGCCACCTTCCCGCGTCGGGGGAGAGAGCCCGCCGGCAGGAAAAGTCTCGTCCGAACTCCTTGGGACGCAGAGGGGGCGACCAGAGGAGAAAAACGGAGAGGGCCCAGGGGCCAGACAAACGACGGCTCCCGAGATTCGGAGAGGCGGCCCCCCCAGAACCCCGGGGGGCCGCTTGCATAAGAGGCCTGCTCAGGTCCAGCTGTAGGGGCCCGGCAGGTGTGCCTGGGAGTAGGTGGCCCCGCTGCCCGGCAGGTACTGCGAGGCCACCGTCGAGGCCGCCGCAGCCGCCGCGTGGGCAGCGTGCGGCGAGCCCCCAAAGCCCCCTGAGGCGATGCCGAAGCTGGCCAGCGAGTGCTGGTAGCCCAGCGAGGCCAGCGGGTGGGCCAGGGACAGGGGGGAAGCCAGGGACGGCAGGCCCCCGTTGCCCCGCTCCGGAGGGGCCTGCCCGGAGGCCCCCTGCGACTCGTCCGTGTGCTCCGAGTGCGTGGTGGCCCCGCCCCCCCCGGGGCTGGGCGTCGAGGCCCCCGACGGGGGATTCGAGTGGCTGCGGTTCCCTTGGAACGTGTCCTCCCCGCTGTCCGAGTCCCCTCCGTTGTCATGCTGCTGTTGCTGTTGTTGCTGTTGCTGCTGTTGCTGTTGTTGCTGCTGTTGCTGCTGCTGCTGCTGTTCCTCCTGCTGCTGCTGCTGCAGCTTGGCCGCCTGGCTCTCGGCGGTCTGCTGCTGGGCAGAGCGTGCCACGAGCGGTGTCAGCCTCCACGGTAA
Organism: Ixodes scapularis; assembly: GCF_016920785.2. Taxonomy (NCBI): domain Eukaryota; kingdom Metazoa; phylum Arthropoda; class Arachnida; order Ixodida; family Ixodidae; genus Ixodes; species Ixodes scapularis. The sequence continues at coordinate 166,326,481 of NW_024609857.1, forward strand.
TGCAGTGGCAGAATCGAAATGGTTGCGAAAGTTACCTTGCGGCGGTACTCCTCCATGCTCGTCTCGTACTTCATCTTCTCTTCGTTCTGCCTCTCCACGTAGGGCCGCTTGTCCTCCTCCGTCATGCCCCTCCACCGTTCGCCCCCTGCACACCAAGACACTTGCCATGCAGCCAAAAACCACCTACGCCGCTTTTCCTGCCTTGTGCTTTTTGTGCAAGGGTGCCTTGGTAAACGAGCACAACAGCCCCCGGCTAGGTCCCATCCAAGCGCACTCCCCAATTTTTCTTTCTTTTTCCTTGGTACAATTGCACTCCACCTGTTGGCAGCAACAATGCCTATAAGATGACCCATGCGCAGGATATTATCCATTTATCTTTTAACAGTCTTCCAACTTTACTATCTCCTCATTTAAACACTGGGTGCAGTTCCTTGCTCCTTGCAGCAAAGCAAGGAATCTCATGGAGCTTGGCTGGGAAGAAGGCAGCCGGAGCTCAAGTTCTAACAGACAGCGTGTGAATTGGGCGGGCAATGCATTCAAAGTTCCACATAGACAGAGCCAGAAAACTTTAGGGGATTGTACTCAACATTTCATGCATTCCATCCTAGCTCAAATACCGCAACGATGCATCGCAGAATTCAATTAAAAGCACGGCCATGTTTTTTGTGTTTTTTTGTCAAGTGCCATCTTACTTTGTCTTACTTCCAACAAAAACATGGCAGTGTTGTAACTAACCTTTACCCTAAAAAGAATGAAATATAGAAGAGTGGCTTCATTCGAATTAGACAAAACTTGTGAGGTGGGGTTTAATTAACTAAAAATGTACCCCAAGATCCATGAAACTGCGCTGGAAAGAGAGAAACCTGACCAGTGTTATCGATACCAAAATTCTAGTGTCTCCCGGTTAAATGCATCAAGAACAGAATTCCATTTTTTCACACGTTAGGCCGTTGTGAACTGAATGCCAAGCTTTTTGGAGACTGCTAATATTTCTTCTACTTTTAAAGATGACTGCAGCCTATATATAGATTAGAAAGAAACCACTCACTGTTGTCTTTTGTAGTTTTTTTTTTTTTTTTACAAAATCACAAGCTTGCTACTTCAAGCAATTTTGCCTCAAATTCAGATTGTTACAGAAACTGCAACCACCTATGAGATGAAAGAACCGTCAGTGTGTAGTTTGTGGATGTCCACTTTACCGGAGATCCCTCGACCTGGAGGCCTTTTCAAACTCAACCATCCTCATCTCCCCTGGTACAGGCATTCTCCACAAGTCTCAAGATCTATTGCCCTAGGGGGGTTCAGCGGAGCACCACTGCTGGGAACACAAGTGGGCGCAGGTGCTGCAGGACCCTTAGGCCACCCGCCAACCAACTGGCGTCTCACTCGACACGCCAACTTGGCAGCCAAACCCGGCAAAAGTCCTCAGAGCAAGCTCGCGGAAGGCGCCGGTGACACAAGCACATGAGAAAGACGCCACGGAGCGATCAAAGTTCTGCTATGGAGCAACCCGGGAAGCGCAGAGGTACAGCTGGTCACCCAGGTCAAACTTGCAACAGCGTGTGCGGACATCTTTTCCTAAATACAAAAATGGTGCAACCAAATCTCCACGTGACCGTCCAGAACCATTTCCAAACATACGCATTCCTTAATTATAATCCAGCCCATAGTATCAAAAGCAAACAGCATAGGAATTATCTGAATGGCAGCTATTGAGGACTGCCCGGTAGCAAGTTGGTTCCACTTCTGGATTTCCAGAAATCAAAAGAAGTGCAACTTAAGCATTGTGACAACGAAAGATTGTGCTTATTTAACGGCCCAAATCACGAGTTTGATAAGTCTACTGAAACCATTTCAAGGTGCAAAAGTATGGTATGAAATAAAGCCCAATGCTTGCCAACTACAGAAATTTAGAACACATTCCAATACTCAAGTTAAAGACAGTTGATGAAATCCTCACGTTTCATCGACAGTCTCGGGGACGAGTATCGTACGTCCCTCGTTGTGGATGCACGCACTCTACCAGGATTTGTCAATGCAAAGGGAGCCTCCTGCTAACTCATTGACGACATGATTCTACATGGTAAACAACCGAGTTGCCTCTACAAAAGGACCATCTTCCTAGGGAAGCTTCGGGGCACGACAAAACCATGCCAATGCTAACAAGCTTCGTAACGTGAGTCAGTTTTTCGAAGAACGTTCGAATAACATATTGCTCTTCGAGGTGTTGTACCCCATCGACAAGAAGCGCTTAGCAAAATGGACAATTGGGCGAGTTGGTAAGAGTTCATAATTACTTACAGCGCGACTGGGACAAGGACAGACAGAGGAGAAACACAGCGCTTGTCCTGTGTTTCTGTGTTTCTCCTCTGTCTGTCCTTGTCCCAGTCGCGCTGTAAGTAATTATGAAGAAGCACTTACTGACTCTTCTTTTTAACCTTGCTCTTTCTGCACTCAATTGTTTACTTTGTGTACGTCAAGATTGACGCATCAATGTTGCTTTCTGGGAAGTCCAACTTAAAATCCTGGCCCTACTAGTTTTGGGGAAGAGTTGAGAGCAGGTAACTTCAGAATTCCACGGATGGGGACAACAAATAACGACGACTCTGTGCTCAGCTGACCTAACCGAACACCCTGTCAGCGTTTGGCTGGAGTTTGCATTCTCCGGTGAGGGGAAGGAGGGGGTCTTTTGTTATTACTCCGGCCTGCGTGAACAATGAGTCATGCACGCTGCATATGCCCAGCTCAGCACAAGTTTCAACTGTCACCTGCACACTGTTGTCGGCCGCTCGCTCGTCTCTTCAGCGATCAAACACACGTTTTTAGTTCCTGTTTGCACACTAATATTAGACATTGATTGTTGCCTCATTTTGTTACAAAGCTGCGGGAGTTTCGAGTTGACAAGATGCGGGCCGATGCCCAGTTGAAAGTGAGCATGTGGCAAGCTCTCAAAAGGAAGAAACATGCCTGGAACAAGACGCTACTGCAATCTGCACTGCCAGAACGGGTGGCTATGCGGCAATATTGGCCAGGTCGCCTGGCGAAGACATTACAGGTCCCAGCCACGGGCCGTTTCTCGAGCTCTAAAACTATGGTGCAAGTCAACTCCGGATACTTCTCCGCGGCTGAGCAACGTGTCTAACCAGAGGAGCAAAGCATGCAAGCCTTGTCCGAAAAGTCGGCGACCCTGCTCAAGTTCCACCTTCTCGGCATCAATGAAGGAGTGCGATGCCGGGACACAGTTCACTGTCGTGGACACGAAAGGTCCTTAACTACCTCGTCGCGCGGACCAAGTGTGGAAGCCGTGGTGTAAAAACACTGACCATCACTGAGGCTACGGACCAGGAGTATGGCATTGCAGTCAAACTGATTCTCAACTGCGCCACGTGCAAGTTCAAGAAAAAAAAAAAAAGAAAAGCAGTTCTCTACACCGAGAGTGTCCGGAACGGCCAAGATCAGTCCATTCGAAGTGCACGTGAGGGCCATGAAGGAGATTCAGTTGATCGGCCCTGGCAGACTTCTGTGCATGCCTAAACTTGTCTCATCGTGGCCTGCACCGCAAGAACTTCCAGGGGCACTCGAAGACTTTTGTGAAAGCCCGCGAAAACTCAGCGAGTGCGAGTGACGCTGTCAGCGTGATAGTTGCAAAGAAGCTGTACGCAGACTTCTCAAACCCTGTTGCTAATATAGACGTCGTCTTCGATGGATCTTGTATGACCAGAGGACGCAGTTCCCACGTTGGTGTGGGCTGCATTGTCAAACTGCATTCGGGCCTAGCCCTCGACCATGAGGCCTACTCAAACATTTGCCTCGGTTGTGCCCTGGGACCGAACCCAGAGAAAGAGAATTACAGCAACTGGTACGCAGCCCACTTTCGTCAAAGGAACATTGACTGTAATGCTGGTCGCATGGAGGGTGAAGCTAAATTGATCATGTTTCAAAGATCCCTGGCCAAACATGCACTGCGTTACACCGCCGTTCCCTCAGATGGTGACCTTTTGTGCATTGAGGGAGGCAGACATGTATGGCTTCGTCAAAGTTCAGAAGAAAGACCCCATCAATCACGTCCACAAGCGGATAGAGGAAGGAACAGGCTGACTCGGGAGAAGATCAAGAAGATCCGGAACTACTATGGTTATGCCCTCAGGAGCAGTGATGTGATTGGACCAAGTCATTTCAAAGCAGCCCTTGGAGCGGCCAAAAGTCAAATTTGGAGCAGCAAAAATAACCCCTGTAGCATCATTTTTATTCATACTAATGTGTGTCGGCATGTCCAACACACATTAGTATGAATAAAAGGCAATGTCTACATTGACTTCTCACTTACGTGCAGCTCTTTGTTATCATCAACTGCACAGCAGGAGTTAAACCTTCAAACGCATAACTAGTGTTTAGTTGCGTGGAGATGCACCCGACAGGGTGAGTGATGAAGGACAGAACAAACTGCTGTAAATAGTTATTTAAGGTACCGAATGCCAGTGAAATAATACAATATTACTGAGCCCATAAATTAAGGGTTCCATCAAGTTCTTAAGGTTGTAATAAAACAGCAATTCTTAATTCAGATAAAAACAAAGCACTTGTCATTTGATTACAAACATCAATTACATTTTATGTGTAGAACTCCTAACAAAAACGGCTTGCGAACAAAACTTAAACAATCCCGCCAAACTCATTAAAGTTCTTCCCGAGCTTCCATCCACTGCTCCGACCAACTTGGTTCTAATTTATTCACATCTATATATAAGTCATAGCTAAACAAATGAACTGGATTAAATAAATAAACATACCAAAGAACGCATAGAAATATCCTTGCAATATTGAAGTATCCTAGCTAAATCTTGATTTGGAAAAAGGTACTGCCAGGATATAGTCAATGAGGATAACGTAGTCTATCATATATACACCTTTCAAAAAAAAAAAAAAAAAAAAGCACTCGACCCCAGGGGCAACAAACCGCTTTCGAGCCCAGTCACTGAGTTTCATTCTAGATTCTCACCGGCATCCCTCCTAACCCTATAGCCAAGTGGACTTGATTTCAATAGGTGCAGCCTGCGTAGGCGCAGTTTCAAATGCTCCCGGAGGCTAAATTCTAGTCTTTTCCTGCTATATTTTGTGTTTCATGGTACATGTATTTTCCCAAAAACATTGAGAAAGCATTCTATTACATTTAAAAAAAAAAAAAAAAAAAAAAAAAAAAAAAACTGGAAACTATTTTTGTTGGGTATGTGTGCCATAGAGTTATTATAATGTATGCTAGAGGTTCAACTGGCGCTAGTGTCTATGCAACTTCCGGGAGGCAAATTGAAGCAGACAGCAACCAGTCTACTTTTGCGGTGCTCCTGTGCATTCCTATGGGAAAACTCGCATGAAATTTGTCTCTTCGCCCGAAAATAACCTGAATAACTTTTATTATTTCGGTTGTACCGGATAGTATGTACGTTTATTAATATTGTAAAAGTGTAATTGCTTTAATTACAGCATTTTTCTTTAACACTGAACGATGAAGGCCCAGACCTATGTTCCATGGCAGGTATGTAAAAACCGAGCGACGATTCTAAGCAAACTAACGATCGAAAAGAATGTAGAGTGTGTTCAAGGTTCGCTAGCATTGCGGTGGTGCTTATATATTGCTAATATGACCGTCCAGTCACTCTATGAAAATGACTCAAGGCTTTGAGCATGCCCTTTTCGTGATGGGAATCGGGCCAGGGAGCCATCACGCCGTGCAAGCTGCGAAGGCCACCCAAAAGATCGGAAAGGCCCAAACAAAGGAAATGGAGCATTCTAGATGATATAGTAAGCACTGTTTTCAGCCGAACACTGTTTGAACTTTCAAACTCATTTTTCTCAGTTTGCCATTTTGAACACTTTTTCATTTTTGAAAAGATATCATTTTTTTAGAGTTTGGACTGAGACTCCTGAAGTGTTGCTTGTCTGGAGTGAAAGTTATTGGAAAATTTACTAAGGTACTTTGTTTTTAATAATTTTCAGTTCAGGGGTGGAACTCATGAAATGTACTTGGGAGCAGCTGAAACAGCTGTTTTGGAGCAGGTTTGGAGCAGCTTAAACTACGTTCTGGAGCAGGCTAGGAGCAGCTCAGATCAGTTTTCATTGCACTTCAGCTTGTGTCTTAGACAAGAACGGGAGCAATTTCAATCGCGCTTAGCAGCACAGATGACCATGAGTGGTTAGAGACCTAGGTAGATGGGATAAGAGTGTAACAGATGCGAAAACTTGAAACTTTGCGAGCCTTAATGAGAATCAAAAAAGCAAGTACCCTACGTTTCTAAAGAATAGCGTCCTTCATATCTTCTCAGTGGCTTTCAGCTGCTCAAAATGCGAACTAGAACTGCTTATCGCACAACCCACACGTGCTCGACTTAGTAATTATATGTGCGAACCACGTGACGTGCGTAAGCAACGGACGTGCAGTTGCGCGGAGGAACAGGGCAACGAATTTCGAGTTTATCCTATTGTGCAACTCGATATCGAAGCAGCAGACTACGATTAACGAAGTTATCGTATTTGAAGCGATAAGCAGGAGCAAGGTTAAAGTACGCAGAGTAGATCTACCACTCGCGTAAGAGGTGCTCGTCGGCAAGGGTTCGGATCGGACCGCGTTTCAGTTCTATCAAATCACGATTTATCTTGCGAAAATAAAATTCCAACTTCTAACGATGAAGTACTAAAAAGGAATATTTTGCTAATTTGTTTTCAACTGGCTGACGTCCGGATCTCGGATCCCAGGCCGCAGAGCCTCAGGCAATATGACGCTTAACGACTCGACCTCACCTCAGTCGACAAGCTTCACAGCTTATGGTTGAAAAATAACAATCCAGTGGCAGGTGGTGTAGCGCTTAGAATCCGATTTTTTTTTATCGCGTTTCCGACTCGGGATACACAGGGAGAATAAACGGAACAAAGGATTGCAAGGCCAACCAGGCTAAACGCGCTCATTGCTGCCCCATTCGAGTAATAAAACAGAAAACCAAGACAAACTAAAAACTTTTTTCGACGCACGTCATGCGATTTGGCGCATAATGGCGCGAGGTATTGGCTGTGGCGCAGTTTCTGCAACATGGCGCAGGGTGGCGCAGACACATGCGTCTGGCGCAAAATGGCGCAAATGGCGCAGCCGTTCCACCCCTGCAGTTGTTCATCAAGAAAATTTGATTCTAGAAAAAGTCATACGAGAGAAAAATGAAGCCATTTTTAAACTTTCCGTTTTTATGCCGAGGCTTGCTATATTAAATATTGCTACATACCTTACTTCGTTCATCACTTATTGAACATTACATATATACAGAAAAAGTTGTAATTCTTTTTTAATTGATACATTTTTTTCATGGGTGCTGCATATTGCACCCTAACTTGGCTCAAAATCTTCCTTGTTGGTTGAAATTTTGCATGCCCTCCCAAATTTGCATAACTAACATATGGTAAACGTTTCATTGCAATTGGCAAAGTATTTAAAAAATAGACCCCTGTAGGCCGTGACACTACTCTTTAGCGGCACTGGGAACCAGAGCTGCATCAAAGCTCTCTGCTCTTTGGATCAACAGCTGCACGGGAACTACCGTGACTACCGTATCCATTGAAATATATATGGATCCTCGTTTTGTCCTCTCTCTTTCTCCCCTCATATTTTTTTCCTTTTTTTTTTCTTTCGGGTTAGAGATTATCTTACAATTTGGACAAGGAAGTTTAACCCGTAATAATCGCGAGCACAATTTGCGCTAAGCCGGGCCCTCTCCCAGGTCAGCCGCAGCTCTAGCACTCCGATGCAAAGCGGTGAAGCTCGACACGCGCACGCCGAGAACGTTGAAGCGAACTGCACAAGTGCCACGGTACTCTGCAGCCACGGAACGAGGGCACGATAATCGAGCAATCTTATCGGGAGCACAAGACCCTGGTTCAGTTTCATCGCAATAGCAGGAATCGGCATATGCACTATTTTGCAAAGTTTTCTCGGCAGCCTTAGTTCCCGACATCGACGACACTGTCTGGAAATTTAGGCAATGTCGGCGATCAACCAGCCAGAGCGGTTGATGCTCAGCGCCAGCGGCTCTGGCCGGTCGATTCGCAGCTCCAAAGCGCTACATAATGCGTCATCTTCATGTATGTGTTCTTTCATTGGGTAAGCCAATCAAGTGCAGCAAATGACTCGCGCTTTTAGTTCGTGGTTGAATGTGTTTGAGCATTCGACTGTGCTCTGACCACACAAGCTATAGACTGACACACTGTTTACAAACAAGCTTGCATTTGCCCACACCAGGTGTGGGCACTGTGCATGTGCAGAAACCTAATTCGTGTGAAGCAGACTTGGACGTAGTTCAACTACTCTACTCGAACTACTGTAGTTTAACTACTTTTCCGAGTAACTTGGTAACTTTCAATTACAACTTTATACGGGTAATTAGTAGTTTAATTTAACTACTTTTTTCAGGGAACTTCTACTCAAATTACTAACTACTTTTGAAATTATATGGTGCAAATTTCGCCCATCACGAAAGTTTGAGCGCAGAAATGAATAAGACGTCTGCAGATGAAGTTTCATTAGGCGTCCTTGGACCAAGGTGGCGACGAGCAGCCAAAACATAACACCGGCACGCACGAATGCAGGAAGAGATGCTTAACAAGCCTTGGTCGGGTATTGACCTAATCCGGTAATGCACACAGGCGCCGCATTTCCAGCTGCAACCGTGAAAGACGGGGACACTCCGAGAGTTGTTGATTTCATGTTGTCTGTCTTTAGTGAGTTCTGACTCAAGCAGTAGGTTCCACGGGAGGCGCCACTGGAATGACCTCGCAGCTGGGCGTCTGTTCCCACGATCGCCTTGTCGTCAGCACATACGCCTTTGCAAAGCCGGACTCCCCCGCGCACAAACCCTGGTACGGATAATCCGTCCATGGGAGCACGTTCCCGCTTTCAGTTGCAATTGTATACGAGCGACGATGTTTGTTCACGTAATCCTTCGCGTCCTTCCGACCATCCATGCCTGGGAGACCTCCTCTTTGTTAAAAACGATTTACTTGTCAGGCGTGTCAGGCGCGTCAGAATATTGTAGTCGCCGGCGACGATTGCGAGTTACCCTTGGGAGATCCTTTTGTTGGACCCGGCGTCAGCGGCGAAGTATACTTCGGTTCATCTTCTGTTAAACCGAAACAATTTGTTTTTTCAGTAGCGTAGCACTAGCACTACAACGGGACGCGCAGTCGTCCGGATGCCTTCATCGTCGTGGCGCGAGACTTGAACCCTTGACGGTCTGGTGCACTCGCTCAGCGTACTCTCAGAACGACGTCGGAATAAAGAGGGGCTAGTCATAACAATCTCAACTTGACGAAGAAGAAAGAAAAAAGGAGGAAAGTTTGTTATAAAAGACCCTCTACCCGAGGCAAACCTCACATGTTTCGTCATGGGCACCTAAGATGCCGACACTCGCTTACCCGACCCTGCACAGCCGGTTTCTCAAATTCAACGCTGCCGTTCCATCCAGCCCGTCGGTGGAACGTCTATTTAGCTTGGCTGGGGACGTCTTTAGAAGGAAAAGGGGAAAACTCTCCTATCAAGAACTTTGAAAGTCAATTGCTTGTGCGAGCGAATAAACTATTTTGGCGAAAACGCAAGACATAAATAGACTGCATTCATTTTAGGCTCGCAGGGTTTTTCATTGATCAAAATTGATGTTCATTTTGCTACCACAAAAATATAAAAAAGTAACTTCAAAAGTAACTTCAAAGTAACTCGCTACTTTTTACAGTAGTTAGTAGTTTACTCAATTACTATTACAAATGCGTAATTTCTACTCTACTCCAATTACTTTTGGCGTCGATACTCAGTAACTTAACTACCTTTTTTGAGTAATTTGTACATGTCTGGTGTGAAGTGAAGCGCATGCGCAGTGCTGTTGACAGCGCCACCGCAGTCGCATGACGTCACGATCACATGTTGGTCTATACGGCGAGTAGAGACACTGTGAAATTCATATTTGTACAATGTTTCTTTCCTTCCGCTTCTCCAAACGTTAAGGTCGACCAATAATAAAATGCCATTTTTTTTTGCTTTAAGCCCATCTTGGTGCAGGTGTGGCGCAATTCTCAGCAAAAATGCCATTTTGGCGTAAGGTGTACCAGACTTCGTCCGTGGTGCAATTTGGCGCAAATGGCACGGCACTCCCGACCGTAAAATGTTGCGCCCACTAAATGTTTCCACAATAGACTACTTCCATAAAGCCCTGCATGCAACACAACGCGCATTGCACTCTGGGAACTAGTTGGCCAGGGAGGAGAGTGGCATAGTATCGGTTTTGATCGACACTTCGACAAGAGATTATACACAGAGCGTGGGCTATAAATGGCCGTTATTTCATGTTTTCTAGTCCCGGAGCGTCATTTGTGGTCTCTAAACTAAATGGCCAGACCTCGAAGCTTTAGCACAAGCCAGAGACGTATAGCTTGTCTTAACGCATGCTTGTTCTATTTTTGTACTTGAGCCTTTCTGTTATCGTTTCAAGGTATCTGGACGAGCTAGTGCTGGGAATTTCAACGTTGCAAAGCTCGGGGATCTTGCTTGTGTACGAATCAAGAAGCTGTAGCAAGCAATAAGAATGCATACATCACTGGTACTAGACGGGATTACTGACATTGAGCTCCAAGATGCATTCGTGGGGAGAGGCAACTAAGCCACGTCTTACTAAGTTTGCTTACTCACGCGCAATATCCGGTGTTTTGGGAACCAAGGAAAGTGCCCCGGTCTTAGTTTTGTATCGCTCGAAAATGATTGTATCATAAATTCGTAAAAGGTCACATAATCGAAAACGTAAGCAGCGCGTTCGGTCGCGGCGTGATAGCACGAGATGAAGCTGCTCAGTCGGAACCGAAACTGAGTGGCCAACTAGTTCCCAGAGTGCACTGCGTGGTATTTCGCCACAATGGGGCTCGTCGGTTTTGGAAGAAGTCCATTTATATTCATCAAAACCCACGAAATCGTGCGACTGCAAAGAGTCGGTCACAAATGTCAAGGTCTTGTTCCCCCGTTCCTCTCAAAAGAATACGCAATGTTGGCCTAAAGGAGTATGCGAATCAAAGGAGCGCTTAGTGGCCAAAGTTCGCAAAATGACGTTCGACCCTCTTCAAAAAGCACGCCGAAAATGAAGATGATTCCCCAAGTGCCACGACCTTCAGGTTGTGCCTGGGTTAGCTGCAGCAGTCATCCTCAGTCGTCGTCGGCACGCTCCAAAATGCGCTGTGCCACCGAGACTTGGCTCGGCGCGGCAAAAAAAGAACAGCACACCCAGAGCTGACGGTGCAGTGGGAGTTTCCCTTTCGTCACCCGACCCTACCCCTTGCGCGTCTGTAATTACGTACAGTATAGACCACTTACAACGTAACCGCTTATAGTGCAGGACCTGGTATAACGCGGTTTTTTCAAACCACCGGTTCGCCTCCCATAGAACTCCATGTAATTACATACCGCTTACAGGGGCGGTGCAATGATTTTCGGACTTCGGTCAAAGATTTCTGGAAGTTGCCCCCAGACACTTCTGAAGAACAGAAAACCGATTTCGCCTGCGTGTCCTAGTTTTTGCGTAAAAAAAAGATAAAGATCGGTATTTCGGGCACCCCTCAACTCACTCCCAGCCTTCAGGGTCACACCTGGTCGCACTCCCAGTGACGTCATTCGGAGTGCCGTGTAGCTTCCCTTGTGCTATCTCGGAGGACGCTTCCGCTCCCTCTCTCTGCGTGCATTAGCGGGCGCTATGCTGCGGCTTAGAGCCGAGCGAGGTCACGTAATCTTTCCGCCGTAGTTCCTTCGGCTGCCACTTGGGGCTGCAGGCGGGGGAAAAAGCTCGACCTTTGCTTTGCGATTAAGCAGCGGAATCGCGACATTTTTAATGAAGGAAGTGTTTTCGCTATTCTCCGGGACACGATAAACAACGTAAAAATGACGAGATGCAAATTATTTTAATCATAAAATCGTTGCACCGCCCCTTTAAAATGCAGGCGCGCGAAGGGAAATACCGGTTATAGTGCGGTTTTTGGCACAGCCCGCCGGCCGCGCCGACGACCGGAGCAGCGAGCACGCTTCCCTGTGCGACAGTAGACAACGGCGCTGACGGCGCGAGCCGCAAGGGGCACTCGCGGGGAGAAGCAGTTACTCTAGAAGCGGTGAGGGAGGCTGCAGTTGCCGTAGCAACGGAGGGACGCACGCATGTGTCGTTCACGTGCGTGCGTCCCTCCACCACCTCCGCTGCGTTGGAAACAAAGAAACAAACAACTGCAACGACAGACCAATCACAGGTCGAAGAGAAGTGATCGCGCACGTTGCATGCCGGTCGCGGGCCGGCTGCTGCTATCCGCAAACATGGCGTCGGTTGTGATCGTCGTCGTAGACGGCGTTCATCTCATCGTTCTGCGTAAAAGCGCTATCCTTGACTGTGAATTTTCGTTGTATGTCGCTATTATAACCCAGCACGCACTAGAAGAGAAGATCCACCTACTCGTGCGGCGATGTCGTGGCGGCGCTCTCAAGACGGCAGAAACGCCTGTGTTTGTTTACTTCGACTACAGTGGTGCTTTCTAAGCATTTGTCTCCTCGAACATCGCCCGGATTTCTTATTTAGTGCATTTCATGCGTGTGCTCAAGTTCAAGGTATTACTGGCGCGTACCGAATGAAGGATGCGAATTTTCACGCGTTTTCATCACCGGAGAAAAGTGATTAGGCTTAGCAATCCTGAACGCTCGCAATGTCCGTCCGCAACCCGCGATGCCGTTAAAAGGCTGCGCCAGGCAAAAGCCGCTCATTTCTTTCAAAATGTGTGACATACTTGAGACAGAACTGTACTAGTCTGGTGAAATAAAGACTGTCCTCAAACTAAGCTTAATTTTTCATCTAACATAAAATAAATCATTTTACAAAGGTAAGTTGTCTCATGGCATGTATTTTGGCCTGAAAAATTGATGTTTTGGTTATAGCGCGGTACCGCTTATAGTGCGGATTCTCGCGACTCCCGAGACATATGTTATATGCGGTCTACACGTACCGGTCTGCCGAAGCGCGTAGCTTCAAGCGGACGAAGTAAGATTTCCCGAGACTCCAGCCGCTTACTGTAATGCCCTGAGAGAGGTTACTTTTGGCACCGTCAATTTTTACGGAAACACCAAACACGTCTAGTAATTGCGGGGTCCCGGGCACCTTGGCCGAAATGGCGTTACTTAGCCACTACGGGAGATTGTGTCGCCGACTGGGCAGAACGGCCGTCTTTGGTTCGTCGGCCCTCCCTGCAATCGCAAGTTTTTCGCAGGTCGCAGAATCTAACATCTTTCTTTTTTCTCGCACGCCCCCTTCTTTCCTTCAGATTGTAGGTCCCTCAAGGTATTACGGCAGATGCTTGGCATGCGAGGACGTAGAGTGAAAAGAAAATGAGCAGTTCCGTTCATCCCCAATCTAAACTCACCGAGCTTGGCCAGGGCAGCCACGCCCCCCTCGGGCTCCTTGCCAGCCATCTCCTTGCGGAAGTCGGCCATGAAGAGCATGAAGGCCGTGCCTGGACGCTTGGGCTTGTTCACGTCGCGGGCCGGCTTGTACACCTCCATCTGCAACAACCTTCGTCTCCAGAGGCCGCCCTGCTTCTCTCTGCTCGACCACTCCCTTCCCTCTGTCCCTTCTCCCTCCCAGACTCCAGTAACAGACCACTCACAACTAGGCACCCTGCACACAAAACTGCATCTAGAAAAAGGCCAATTTCGACGGTACAAATTCCTCGCTTTTCTGGACGAGTGGCGTCCGATAAAACAGCGGCGTAACTTTTTTTAGTATGTGATTAGAGCGGACCAACACTCAATGTCCTCAAACAAGATGGCTGCGCCGTCCGAAATGTCCAAAGGGCACAGTTCAACCGCTGCCCCTTTTCAGCTGAATATCGAGCCAGTAAAAACAATTTGATTTGAAAGCCAAGACAGACGTTCCCGATCTTGCAAACCAATTTAAGGGGAGACACCCCCTGGGAGGGTCAACTTTTGAACCCTTGGCTTAAAATTAATGAAATTTACAGGGTAGGCTGGTGGTCACGCTAGAGGGTGCATAACAAAATTTTAGGTCTGTCGGTTAAGTGGGAAGGAAATTAGGGCAGCTTCTATGAGCAACACCCCTACACTGTTTAGTTAATCTATCGTCAGAAAACTATCACAATATTAAAGATTTTTATTCGCTAGATATGTAGCAGAATGCCTTGGAGGTGCGCCTATGGAAAGGCTTTTGTAAAAAGTAATTGATTTCTATCAATTTTCTCTTCTGAAAAATTGGTCAGCTTTTTGGTCTTCTGTGTCTCCGACAAAATGTCAACATTTTTTATAAAAGACATCCGTAAAGTGACAAACAAACTCCATAGGCGCATTCCTTATTAAATTTCAGTCAGGAAAAGTGAAGAACGAGCCTTGCCTGTATTTCCATTCTCAAACGATAGATTGACTAAAATGGAATTTATACAAAAAAGTGGAACAGAGAAAAATGTGTTCAAAGTGCTCCATACCCTACCTTTCCTTTAGCTTTGGTGGACAGAAAATAATTTATAAAAAATTAACTATGCAGTGTAAACTAGTGAAAATTTCTGGGAATACTTTCTGGATGTAGATGAATGTAAATATGTAATTTTTCAAAATCAATGTTTTTTGAAGAATCTTTTTTTCTCTGGGTAGTGTCCCCCCTTAGAGGAAACACTGCTTCTTGAGCTTTTCTTTTTATTTATGGTCCAGTCCAAATGGCATTTATAGAGCATAATCATCTTCCCATTCTAATGACAAATATGTACTTTGTTTTAAAATAGCTTGGTTAGTTTTGATAAAATTAACTATTTTATTTGAACATTTTATGGCCGAGATTCCAAAACATTATAAAGACAAAACTCAAAAAGGAATATATCTCTGTAAACTAGAAGGTCCACAGAATCCAATAAGGTATAAATGAAGGCTCCATGATTATTTATAACATTTTTACGCCATTTCGAAATTTTCAGTTTATAAATTAATTTTTACAATCTATATTGGAGGTGCTAACAAAAAATACTGATGCCTAGGTTGATGCAATTAAACCCCTTATTGGATACCCCACTTATACACTTACCAAAGCAAGAAAGAATTAGGAAGATTGGTTGTGTAAAGGCCGGGATACGGTTTCCGCAAAATAGCAAACTACGCAAAAAGTTCATTTCGAGGAAACAGCAAAAAACGTTCACGGACAGATTTTTACTGCTACCCGCGGCGAACTCCACTCGGATGCGACATCCCCGCACATCTTGCAACAGAGCTTGAGTTTTACTGCAAGTCCATACTCGTGATCGCATTTTATGAGTTCGACATCGCCGCAACAAGCTTTACACCTCGCGAGTTGAAGAAGCGAGTTCACGACGATGAAACTCTGTACTCTCGGGAGCTTCTTGATCGGCGCCCGAGACGCCGGCCATCAGGGCAGCTTTCCGCGTCGTAGCGGACGTCGACAAAAGTTGTTCGAGTTTTTCCTCGGCTTTTTTTTCTTTCTCATCGATCTCCGAAGCGCTGAGCATCACCGTGTCGAGCCGCACTCGCTCGCTTGAAGTCACGGATGTCGACGGCACCGTCGATGCGACATCTTCGTGTTCGGGCTCCCGCACCTCGTCGTCGACGTTCAGGCTCGCGGGAAGTTGAACTGCGCCGTGGATTAGCTTCCTCGGGCCCTTTTTTCATTTTTTTTCCAAACTTGTGGGCTGTGTGAAACTTTCTCCATGGAGTTGTTGTGATCGGCATGGTCAGAGACGCGCACGGGAATCAAACAAGATGGCGGATCGGAAACAACAAGCAGACGCTGCGTAACCCTAACAGCCAATGAGAAAGTGCCATTTGCACACGTGATCCGAAACAGCCAACCGCGTGGCAAGATTTAGTTTTTTATTTGTGCTTCGTTCTCGGCGGCCAATAGCCGCCTAGCATCGTCAACGGCGGGAGAAGAAAGAGCGGGAGCGGAGCTTTCAAATGAGACCAAGATGCCCCCTTTCTATCACGTTGTTCTCGAGCTACCGGCGGTCAAATTGTACCTTTTTCTTTTGCTTTTTTCGGAGGAAGCATCTCCGTTTAGATATTTCAAATCAATACCCCAAAATAAATAGGGCGTATCTTGCGATAATACTTTGATAAAAGATGCGAAAATACCTGTAGATATTAAAAAACATAATTTTAAAACTGTGATTTTTTGTCATTTTTTTTTTTTTCAAGGAGTCGTGTCCCCTTTTAAGGGGAGACACGACCACAAAAATAGACTTTTTTTTTTTAAAAAAGTTGATTTTGAAAAATGGTGTTATTAAGTTCATCAACTTCTGAAGCATACTTTTACGAAGTTTTATTTACGTCCGCTGCATAGTTATTTTGTTATAAATTATTTTCGGCGCGCCGGTGACGCGAGCCGGTACAAAACGACGGGGCGCGGGCGCAGAGTCGGGCAATATTTACACATTTTACTTTGGAAGCTCTCCGCATACGCTAGGCCTAGCGAGCAGATCATACTCTCGTTCGAATGCTTATCTCTTCTATTTTCGGCACTGGCACTCGTCGTCTTTCAAGAATAAGCGAGCGCGCTGGAAAACGATTGGGAACCCCGTCGAAATCTGAGCGTTTTTGCGAAAAATAAAAGGTACACGGTCCTCTATTGGCCGGAATGTTGAAACCTGAGCTCCCATTGGTCCCCGCACTCTGCGTGTTCGCCGACTCGCCGTTCGCACGTTAGTTCTTGTTTGAAGCCTGCGTTGTAACATTGTCACGTCTCAGTTCCGATCGCGAACTTTCTGTTGGACTTTGTTACATTTTGACGCTATGCCTGTGGTAAAGTCGGGAACGCGGAAACAATACGGCCGCCGCTTGCGATTTACGAAAGCACGAGGACGGAACGGTCCAAAGAAAGCAGCCACCGCCGCCGCCGATGACAACGTGCTTGTGTGTCAGAGATCTTCGCCGGTTCGAGCGGATCTCGCGGCCCCAGCCCCAGCGCCAGCATCCAAAAGTGCATCGTTTTGCAACGCGGACACGCTCACTGCGTTTGAGCGGAAGGTTAGCTTTTTTGAGGCCGGCGAAAGCGGCGGGCGCGATGGAGAAAATCCCAGGGAAGCTTCCGGTGACAGTGCAGCCGGCTACCGTTTGTTGGACGTGTCCTGTGTGCAAAGCCTGGTTGAAGCGCTGCTCTGTCCAACTTGTCGTGCTGGTGGTCCCCAACTTCGGGAAACTGGTGTGGGAGCTCGTCTGGCGTTTGCAGTCGAGTGCTCTATGTGCGGAGTCGTTGTCTTGGCGCCGCTCTCGTCGACCGTTGATGGAACGCAACAAACCGAACTTGCAGCGCGCCTTGGAGTTGTTTCTCGGAACTGTGGCATCGGTTTCACCAAACTAACCAACTTTTTTACCGGACTAAATGCCCCGCCACCGATGCACCTCAAGACTTACCAAAAAATTGCGACAAAGGTGCACGACGCGGCCACGCGAGCGGCGTCTAACGTGATGAAGGAGGCCGCGCGGATGGTGCGGAAGGCACTGGGAACCAACCCCGACGGTGAACCAACCCTTGATGATGAAGCACTGCAAGATGTGTCCGTCAGTTATGATGGGACATGGCATAAGCGAGGCCACACGTCACATTTCGGCGTTGGCGTCGCCATAGAGCTGGAGACGGGCCTCGTTCTCGACTATGCTGTTGTCAGCAATTATTGCCATGATTGTAGGATTGGACCCAAAGAGGGGTCAGAAGGCTACAAGGAGTGGCTGGAAAAACACCAGTGCCAGAAAAACTTCGATGGCTCAGCAAATGCCATGGAAGTGCAAGCAGCGGAGGTTATCTTTAGTCGATCAGTAGGTCTCCACAACCTCCAGTACACAACTATCCTCTGCGATGGTGACAGCAAAGCCTACAACCATGTCTCTGCACTCCAGCTGTATGACAAGGAGGTTGCCAAAGAAGATTGTGTAAACCATGTTGCAAAGAGAGTTTATGCCGGACTGGAAAAACTCAAGAAAGCCAAGAAAGGACTGGGGGGGACGAGGCAAACTGACCAACGTGGTAATGAAGCGGATGACAAATTACTACGCCAGCGCCCTCAAGGAAAACGCCCCGGATGTGACGGCTATGCAGCGAGGCGTCTTCGCAACTCTGCTGCACATGTACTCAACGGATGAAGAGCCTCGACACAACGCATGCCCCAAGGGGGCATG
This sequence comes from Ixodes scapularis, assembly GCF_016920785.2. Lineage (NCBI taxonomy): Eukaryota > Metazoa > Arthropoda > Arachnida > Ixodida > Ixodidae > Ixodes > Ixodes scapularis. The sequence goes on from NW_024609857.1 coordinate 166,344,707, forward strand.
CGTTGTGTTAGTTGTGGTGGCAGGTGCCACCACAACCGCCACCTGGCACTCCAAGCGTCTGGCAAACCATCAAGTGCAAAGCCCCACCGGCCGGCTTTCTCTAAGGAGGTGGCCAAGGAGGTTGTGCCACTGTACAACCGCTTGGCACAGAAAGAATTGTTGGCCAGGTGCGCACGGATGAAGACCCAAAACGCCAACGAGTCTTTCAATGCCCTTGTATGGAAAAGATGTCCAAAGACCGAGTTTGCTTCACTTCAGACGATTGAGACGGCAGTGGCCCTAGCTGTCCTGGATTTTAATATGGGACCGAAAGGAATGGAGAGGGCTCTCCTTGAAATGGAGATGGAAGCCGGGAGCCACCACGAGTCCCAGACAAGAAAGGTGACCCAGCACCGACTTGCCAGGTCCAGAGCCAGTGCCCTGGACTCGTCAAAGGTCGCCCACAAGCGACGCAAGCTGGAAGCGGTGGCTGTTGAGCAGAAGCGCCTCAACCAGGAGGGTCCTACCTATGCTCCTGGACAGTTTTAGTGGCCTTTTTGAGGCAATAAACGCATATCTGAGGTGTGGAAACTTTAGATGCGTTTTTCTCCGTTCCATTTTTTCAGCATAAATTTCATTTTAGTCAAGCTATCGTTTGACAATGGGACTAAAGGAAAGGCCCATTCTTTGTTTTTCTGGACTGAAATTTAATGAGGAATGTGCCTGTGGGATTGTTTTTTTATTTTATGGGTTTCTTTTATAAAACTTTGTAACATTTTGTCTAAGACAGAGAGGGCTGAAAAGTAGATTGATTTTGCAGAACAATATTTTTATAGAAATAAATGACTTTTTACTAAAATCTTTTCATAGGCGCATACAATGAACATTCTGTTTTGTACCTAGCAAAAAAAAAAGTGAGATTATATCTTAGTTTTCTAACGATAGATTGACTAAACAATGCATGTTTGTCCTTTATGAAGACTACTGTAATTTCTTTCGCAATTATTGTACAGTGCTGAAATTTCATTCTGCACCATCTACCATGACCAGCAGGCCACTCACTAAATTTCATTCATTTTAAGCCAGGGGTTCAAAAGTTGACCCTCCCAGGTAGTGTCTCCCCTTAATGCGCCATCATTCGAGGGTAGCGTACCAAAAATATGACAGTAAAGTTGTAGACTATCAGAGGCAGCTATAAAGCTGTCCTTTATAGAATGCTTCGACGGGGTTTCCAGGTCACTAGTTTCGGGAAAGGGTTTCGTGCGCTTTGAAATGCAACTTAAAGTGTTAAAACTGTGGCATGTTGGGAATGTCAGGAAAATTGGTGCGGACCCTGCGGAACAATGCAGCGGAGCCTGAAACCTGAATTAGATTGCGACAGCAAAACCCCACTGGATTCCCACAGTTGCCAGACGACAATGAAAACTCTTCCAAACACCAATTCGCTCGCAGATTTGTCCACTTTGGCGCAACATTTCCCTTTGGGCGCAGCAAGGCGCAGGCAAGCGGGAATTCATCAAAATGACGCAACTGGACCATCCTTGCGCAGCACTTATATCACTGTATACCGGTCACTCGTATATTTTATGTCCCGCACTGAGGGAGAGCTTTCCCCTTAGCATGTGAGCTGCTAATACCAGATTCACATGACAGACCAAATCACGAATTTCGTCCGCGGACCATGTACCTTGTGACCGTCATGTCACCGATCCTGCGATTTGCACCTCGTTCGCGGACTCATGAAGTGAAGTCTTCTCACTCGCGGATTTTTCGCGGGAGATTGACTTGAAAAGTGTTTAGTCTGGGAATGGTGCAATGTTTTGTTTTGTGTTTTCGGAGAATTAAACCAAAAACGGCGCATCATTGTGTTTTGCGCATTCCCTGGTTCATTTTGTCGCACTATTCTTGGTTCGACGCATGAAAGAAACTGCAGAAACGGTGTCCGGCTAACGCGATGCACGTTCTGGCCCTTCCTCTGGGAACGTGTCAAGAAACTGCCGACAAAACTTCTCCAGCATGCTGCAATAATTCTTGCACGTCCAAGCAGCCTTTCACCAAGCAAGACCTTTCTTGTGACTGTGGTGTTGTGGACGAGCGCGGAATCCGTGAAGGCAACTCCGAACACCCCTCTGCGAGTTGAGAACACCGTCGCTTTTACGCCAAACCCCTCTCGAGCAGGACCATGACTGTGTCAGTGTCATGCCTTGGGTTAGTAAAGCTAGTGTCGCCTTGTGCGAAGGCTATCACTGTGTTCTGTCTCGACCTGTGCTTACCAGCAGCGTACAATACATTTCTTTGTTGCGCTAGCAAACACAGATTTCTCTCTTGAACAACGGTGCCACAATGCGAAGTTGGATTTTTGTGGCACTCTGGAGTGGCAAACAGGTTCAGTCCCTTCTCGCTGGCGTCTGCTCGTCGTCTCCCTCGTGTGGGTGCGCTTGGGAGACGGACGAACAGCGGATATGTCGTCACGTGATCAATCTCTCCGCAGATCAGTCCGACTGTGAATCGGCCACAAGGGGAACATGAGATGCAAGATAAGCAAAATCGCTGCAGTCGTTACATGAGGAAAAAAAAAAAAAGAAGTCAAAATATTGTTACTCGTTGTGGGGAGTGTGTTCATTATGCGAGTAAATATGGTATATTATCTCTCTTCAGTTTGTAGTCTGCTCTGGCGGTGTGCGGTACACAAGGGAGGCCAGAAGCCCACTCGACAAAGCTAACTGCCCGCCAGAGCAGACTACTAACTGAAGAGAGATAATACACCATATTTACTCGCATAATGAACACACTCCCCACAACAAATAACAATATTTTGACTTTTTTTTTTTTTTCCCCTCATGTAACGACTGCATTTCCAATTTTCGGCTCTGCGAGTCTCGAATTGTGTCCAACTTAGCTAGCGACAAAGTCAATTTTCTTTTGCCGCCAAGCGGTCAGATCAAGCCAAGCTAATGGTGAATTCCGCTCGCAGATCTCGAGCGCTCCATTTGGAGTGCGCATATTCCGCTCGCAGATCTGGCTCGAGCTGGTCATCTTCCGCTCGTAGATCTCTGGCGACCCCCGCTCGACGGAGCACCCAAACCCCGCCGAACTTGCTCTGCGGGATTTCACAGATCTTTCCTGAAGTTGACAGAGCGCTACGTCATTTCCTTCTGAATCGGCAGTGCGCATGTGCGGCAAGGTTGGAGAGGTCGGCGGGCCGGTCGGGTCGTCGAGTTGGATCTGTTCGGGTGCGTCGGTTATTTACGAGGGATTGTGACGGCTCTAACGCTTGTACCTCGCAAGGATCAGGGATACAAAGCTGGGACTTTGTAGCGAGGAAGAACGAGAAAAAGAATGACAGAAAAGCCGGAGGCGGAGGCAGGTGCAAGGTTAGGCCTGTTCATTCTGCAGCCAATGATTGTTTACCTTTTTACAGAGCATTGCGCCAGCGTTTTCCCATGCAATAAAGCAAGAAGAGATTAGGCAACGACCGTGCAGGTGATGGTTTATTACCTCTGTGTTTATTAAACTTGTACCAGAAATCTGAACTCCACCGCTGGCAATCGCTGTTCGTGCCCCGCTGCTTCGAAGCGGCCTAAAGGTATGTGATGGTGCCGAACGCGGACGTCTTCGTTATTTGTGACAGGAGCGCTGTGGTACGTATAATTTCGCCCGGCCTGTGTCGCGTGTTATTTCTGCAACTAAGCAGTGACAGTTGTCGATGGTCGTTGGAAAGATCAGTCGGCTGAGGCATTGGTGGGCTTGTCAAGTTTGAGCAGCGGCCATTTTGAACAACGGAGGGGGAGGCGGTGGGGAGAGGGGTGGGGGAGGTCGCTCCAAAAATGCAAGTTTATCTTCCCCTCGTCAATTCGGAGCAGGCCCCATGGAGCGGGATTTTGCCTCCCTCACGGATTTTGGAAAGCACTCCAGATCTGCGAGTGGAATTCACAATAAGCCAAGCCACTCTCGCAATGGCTGCAAGTGCGTAGTTGCAGAAATTAGCAACAGTGAAACCGAGTGGTGCGAGCACTTGATAGAGCTTGAGCCGAGGAATTGCCCAGCCCAGACATTCTTCGCCTATTGAATGCAATGATGTCAACGAAGACGGCTTCATCTGTGGTCTGCTTTCGGACAGGGAAATCGTGAAAGTGGATAGGCCTCAGAGCGGTCGCGTCTCTCTCCATGCTGAGTGCGCTCTTCCTTACGCAAAAGGCATGCCGAAAGCGTCCTAAAAGGGTTCATAATTTATAAAGCATGGATAGTGTGGCGCAGCCCCGAAAAGCCGTGGGTGCGCCTCCGTCAGTAGAGACTTGCCACGGTACCTTGCCGTGTCATATTGGCACCTAATGATATTTGCACAAAGTGTGTAAGTGCAAAATGTTTACCCTGCGTAATAAAGCCCCCCCCCCTTCCCCACCAAATGTGTGTCAATTTTTCTGGAAAAAGAAGTGTGTTTATTATGCGAGTAAATACGGTAGGATTTTATAATCGAAAGTTGTGAAAGCTGGCAGACCTCCAGCATAACGATTCATACTAAAGAGGCCAAATCAAATCTTGGCTAAATGAACGAGCCCACAACAAGGATGGAGCTCTCGCAGCGTGTGAGGAAGAGCAAAAGAGTGACGCACCTCTCGCTTGTAGCGCTCCCTGTCCCTGGCGGCCGCACCCAGGAACGGCTGTTTGTCCTCGTCCGACATTGTGTTCCACTTGCCCGCACATTCCTTGCCAAAATCTCCAATCTGCACAGGGGATGAGAGCAAACATTGCAGTTCAACCCCCTCCCGCCCCCAGGAGGACACCAAAGCAACACTCCATTCTCATTCGTTTGACCCTCAATTACATTTCTTGACCTCCAAGAGCCCCCTCTCCACTGCATTTGCACATTTCAGATACGCCAACAAGATGCCAACTCATCAATGCAAACATTTGGAAACAATTGTTTTAGCTATGCAATTTCCACCGCAACAATATTAGAGTAAATTAGAGCGCCAAAATTGATGGTAGCAATACAGCTGTGCAATTCTCAGTTAAAAGCTTTTTCCACTATAAACACCTTTGGAAATTCACATGTAGTTTCAAAATGACCTAATGTCGGCATGTGGGAAATAAACATGTCGATATTCTGACGAGCATGCTAATGCACGCAGAGGGGTAAAAAACGGGCAATATTTAAAAAAAAAAAAAGGTGAATTTGGGATTTATTATTTTTGAATCTCCATATTTCATGTATAAAAATAACGAGTGCCGGTTATGATCGCGAAATTAGTCAAATACCCATTTCAAGACCTTCAGGCAACCCAAAAGGGCATGAATTCGAGCCATTTTTCTCCGTTCAAGTTGCGACGTTGCCCGCCACCTGATTTACATTGACAACTAGGTCCAGCCGTCTCCTCTCCATTGCAGTCTTCTGTAGCTTCAATTTCTCGCAGAGGTCTATGAACAAAATATTTTCCGCACCATGGGGGGGGGGTATAGCTACACATGCATTATGAGAATCGAAAGCAATTTTTTTTTTTATGTCATTTAAGTGCAACTTCAATCTGTGCGCAATTTTTTTTTTTTTTTTTTTTAATATTGCACAATTACATTTAAATATACTTTAGGATACATCAAATGCAACTATCTAGGTTAGGTTAGAATATTTTTTTTTATTTAGATGTTTGTTCGTTCCTTGAAATGGCATTTTTGCTATTGTTAATTGTTTTAATATGAAAGAGGTACCACACATATTATTTTTGTTCATCGCACTCAGTGGTTTAAAAGGAGCAAATTTATTAATTTTACTAGGCATTCTAAGTGTGCTGCCAAGCCACCTGTAAGCGGAAGAATTTTTTTTGTTTCCATATACATTGGTTAACAACTTAGGACCCAGAAGTCAGAAAAAATAATAAATTCCTTGTGCATGCTTGATTCTGAAATGATCTATTTTGGCGGTTTTTAAGCTACAGGTTCTAATGCCGGAGTCCCACTAGAGTGACAAGCAGAAACAAAAGACAGCGACGAGCCTCAAACACATGCAGCATGCTCCCAATGGCACCTTCGCCAGGCTTTTAGTCGTTCGGCGCTCGTAAGTAAGCGCGAGCGATAGCAAGCCTGCCAAAGATACCTTCACATGCATGATGCTCACGTCTGAGCATGGCCTCTTTTATTCTACAAAGCCTGTCAAATCGCGAAAGACTATGGTTCGAGACCCGTCGCTGTCGTTTGTTTCTGTTTGCCACTCTAGCGGGACTCGGGCATAAGTGTCCTAAAAAAACTCAAAATTACTTGTGGGCGGCCGATTTCCCTATTAAAGGGCAACTCCGGTCCATACTTTCGATTTTGGGATTATGGCTGTTTTTAGTGCAGTTAGCACCCCCGAGTTGCAAGGTGTCATTTTTTTTTTTCGTAATTGTGCGTAGTTTTAAAGATGTCGACGTCTCAAAGTTTTGTTTGGGGCACGGCCGACAAAACCGAAACTAGCCGCTCGAGGTTCCGGCAACACTGGAAATCAGCCGCTATGTGGACGTGACGCCAAGATCGTTCTCGTTCAGCGAGTAAGCAGTCCAAGCGGCACCTACCTCTGTTGCGCTAGTCGTCTAAACATAGAATGTAAACTGATTTTGTTTTAATTCTGTATACGTGGTAGTTATCCAGCATATGTAGCAAGAATTAGTGCGTATACCCAAAAGCTAGCGACTGGAAAACGAGTGAACTCGTTCGGTGCTGTACTCGGCAGCTGTCGGCGTGCGTGCGGTCTCCCGCACCCGTCGCTAGGCTTAAATTGTCATCGGGGCTCCGTGGATGGAGCGGCGTTGCTCTACGTTGCGCTGCCAGTGACGTACAGTGCTGGCGCTCTCGCGCGGCGGGTCAGTCCCAGACACGAAGCTTTGAGGCTCTCCGGCGTGTTCCGCAACAACCGAACAGACGTGTGTCGAGCTGCAGACGTCTGTTTTTTCGTTATTTTTTTCTCAGGCGCGTAAAAGCCGAATTTGTAAGCTACGACACTAATTTACCACATAAGTTCGTCCAGGTAGTGAATCTTTGTACAAATAAAAAAAACTTGCCGTACTAAAAAAAGAAAAAAAGTTCTTTGGGCAGTTATTTTCTTCTCAAAGCTAGCAAAAGTTTTTGTGGGTGATAAAGGAAAACAGAGAACGTTAGCAAGGTGAGAACATTTTCTTTCCCTTCCGCATTCCCACCCCCACCCACAACAATTTTTTTTTATTAGAATACAAAGGATTTTAAGTTTTCCTTCGTAACTTTTGACTAAAGCAAGTTTTTTTTTTTTTTTTTTTTTTTTTTTGCATTTTTAAATATTATATTTACCTCCAGCCGAACTCGGGCAAATTAGAGAGCTGTAACTTACAAATCCGAACTTTCGCGATTTCTTTTAAGTCCCTTGTGGTATTCACAAGCGCAATGTTAATTAATACTGCTGCGTAACGGGTTCGAACGATTGGGAGGCGGATGTTTATATCGCATGAGCTTCACGCGCCGGCCGTTCGCTAGTAGTCGTTACGGACCTGAATACTACGCACAGGATTGCGTAGTAAACAAGCAGTGACGCAAAGCAGAACATTGTTTTCGTTTTCATTACAAACTTCAGTGTTTGGAGCTAGTTAATGGTTGTACTCTACATGCCCACCATTCCCCATTCAATGGAGCATGAATGCTCAATCTTCAACACTGCACTTGACAATGACTGTTTTATTTATTGATCAGGATACTCTTATCATGTTTACCTTTTCGGTACATGTACGATGGGCAAAGAGCGACGGCACGGCATCCTTTTTAAGCCTCGACCCCTTCGCTGACAAGCCACAAGCAACCAACACCCACAGGTTTCGTTCGTAACTCTCCGGCGAAAAATGATCGGAGCAGAGTTTCGATCTGGGGGTCGACGTCCAAGGCTTTCCAAAGTCCACTCGTCGAACAGCGTTCACCCACACCTTCTCCAATTTCCGCTCCGTTGGAAACTTGTGAAAAAGCGCCTCCGGGTTGCGCAGCGGCTTGTTTGAGCAGCCCACAGCGCTTTAAGTTGTACTCGGCATCTTTCGAGGAACAGCTGGGCAGTCTTGGACGCACCGAGTTGCTCGCTAAAACGAGTCTAGGAGACCTCGCAAGCAAATAAACAAAAGGCTATACCGAAGCTACACGGGCTACAGGTAAAAGCAACGGCTAAACACGCAATAACAAGCCGAAGTAGCGGTGGTAGCGGCACAAAGAAGCGCACGCGACGGCTACGCCGTGCTCCCGTCCGGAACAGAGGAAAAAAAGAGAATGATGTTGACATCATGGCCCAATGTTGCTTTAGCGATCGGCAACCCGCTGGCCGCCCGCTAAGGAGCAGCGGCTCGCGTTTTTAATATCGACATTAGTTGAGAATGCGGCGTCGCACGGACGTGAAATTTTGGCTGGGGTCGTATTTTGTGTCACTAAAGCGATACCAGTAATTTAATTCATTTTGAGTTTTGGCCGGAGTTGCCCTTTAAGAGTCCAATAAAAGATTGACACGCCCTTCTTTCTGCAGCCTGGAGCAGACCCCAAGGGTCGCCGCCAGACGGGAGTATTCAAACAATAATCGACGCATTATGTTTTCTACGCCCCAAGATTTGGCACATCTGTCGAAATATAATGCGTGACGTGCCTACAAAGAGCAAAAACAATAACGTTCGGAATCTCTACGCCATTAACCATTTGCCTTGGTCAAATTTTACGGAGGTGGTGGGGACCCGAGGCTGCGAGTTTACATCTAGAACTGGTCCTTTTTATTGACTAAAGCCCAACAAACGATATGACATCAAATACGAGCTTCTACAAAAATCGCTGGACTGCCCCCTAAAAGAAACACTGACACCCCCCAAATTAATTTTGCTACAGCGTCACACATAGTTTCAATAAACTCAAAAAAGCGCAACTGCCCAAAACCGGACTGGGGAGGAAAATATAGAGGAGGAGAGAGGTGGCAGAAGTCACGTGGCTGCGATACTTTTTTTCCCCTCAAACAACGCATTTTAAACTTTTTAGAAGCCCCCAAAAACTGGGTATATTTCTTTTCTATTTTTAATAGTGTGTGCCTGCCTTCAATGACACACGGCTTTCATTACCTCTTGTGGTTGTATCTAAAGCTTAGAAAACGGCCTGTGACCACGGAGAAAAAGGTGAGTGAGCGCGACTCAAACCGGCCAGTTCTCGATCGGCGGTTGTCCGGCGGAAAGAAACCGAATACCGAGCCGCAAAATATGTTCTGGGTAGGTGGGCTCTCATATGTCAGGTACAACTAAAAACCTCGGCTAGCATAAATACCCCGTCTCTGTCCCTTTAAAGGGTATGGAAACGAAATTCTGGAGCCCATTCCTTCCCTTCAACATGATGTGGAAAGCAGTAGAACGTCAGAAACATCACAATTTTGTTGGAAAATGTGAGCAAACATATTTTAAACTGCTTTAAACAATAACCACCCGGCTGTCGGCTATGAAGCTTCGACAAAATGTTGGGACGGGCTCTGACGGCAGTGCCACTATATAGGAACTACGCTCACTAGTACAGATCCCCTAATGTTTGGTGAAGAAAGCCAAAGCACAGTTGGCCACCTTGGAGTCACTCCGGCAGCCGACCTTTGACGCTAAGGGCCAATGCTGCTTTCAACGTCACTCTCGCCAAGGGACGCGACCTCTCGTGGTGACCCGGGTTTACGTCGCTGAGCTACCCACTTTTGTGCGCGGTGCGGGAGAAAGATCCATTTGAAACACTCCTATGTTGTTTGGGTAGCAACTTGCTTTCTGGGTGCAGTGACTGGGTCTGCATCCAAAGATCAGCCTTAACGCATTTCCGGCCTGCCATCAGGAAACGTGGTCAGACCATGATTGCCCCATGGAGACTTCTCGTAGCACTATTTTTGTATTGCTCCAGCACGAGGTCACCCAGACCAGCGGCCTATACTTTCCATTTTCCCAATGGGGGGGGGGGCAGGCTGAGAAGTTGTTTGGGAGGGGGGGCTTTTCAGCACAAGCAGAAAAGCACCCAGCCCCCCGGAAGCACGCTGGGAATCTATTTTTCATGTATTTTGTCAATAAAGGCAACATGGGCATTATTTTGTTTACATGCCATTGCTAGAAACTCGTTACGTGGCACGTAAACAGCGTCTCGATAAGGATCAAGGCCCGGGCCCGGGGAGGGAGGGGGGGCCGCCCGCCCGCCCGTTATGGTTATTTAAACATGGTTAAAAATGGACCATAAAAACTTTTCCACCTTTTACACTCAGTAGTTTATTTAGCTTGTAAATATAAGAATGCCAGCAAAAACTGGTATATCCTATAAAAACAAATGCGTCGGCAGTATTACGATGCATGAAATGCGGTTTTTAAATTCATTTATAAGACATTCAAAACACACTTCAAGGAAATTTAAAATCTACCTGTCGTGTTCAGAAATAGGCAGAATATGATCCACAATATCCGTAAATGACAATCGCATGTTTGTACTTTGAGCCTGATGGCTGTACTTTTTCCTTCTAAATGGCTCCCACAGGCAAGTGCTTGGAGAGCAGCCAGTGGACAGCATGTGACATATGCTGCTATCCTGACATAGATTGTCTAGGGAGGAGCAAAGCTGAGGCCAGGCTGATATCCTAGCTGTTCCAGCCAGGGATCAAGCCACCCAAACTAACCCCAAAGCTGCTTTTGTATGAATTTAGAGTGTGAGGTTAATCTTCTAGAATCTTCTAGAGTAGGTGTTCTCAAACTGGGTTCTGGGGAACAGAGGGGTTCCACGAGCTGGTCTCATGGGTTCCGCGAACACCCAAATTGCACCCCCCCCCCCCTTCTTGCCGCAGGCTGCACGGCAGGACCATGCAAAGCGCCTTCATCTCACTTTGTACTGACATTGCGATTGATATGGTGGGGATATATGGGAAGCAGCACAAGCAAAATTGCCTACAACTGGGCATCTGTTGCTTCTCGGTCGGCAAATATAGAGGGGGTTCCCCGGCAGTTTTTGAGGCTTCCTGGGGTTCCGTGAGGCCAAAAAGTTTGAGAACCCCTGTTCTAGAGGGACAATAGCGACTTCAGGGACACACAAAAGAGAGTCTCAGGGAGAGGGGAGTCCCTCCTTCAGCTCTTCTCTCTTCTAAGCTTTAGTCATGGCCGGAGGCGAGACAGTTACCGTCACTACTCGTCAAGGTTCCTAGACGGGCATTACAATTACGAGGTGTTGCGACGTCCACCAGGTGCTCTTTGCTAATTGTTCCATTTATTTTAAAATTTTGTGCCTTTTTCAAAGAGAGATTGCTCCGTTGAACACAAATAGACGAAGAAATAAGCACCGAAATTTCGTTGTAGTATCCGTTAAACTATCGTCTCAGAGAGCGAAGAACCTTAATTTTTATCAATTTGCCCACTAAACAAAGCACGAAAAGTAAATGGGTGTATAGGTCAGGGGACATCAATTTCCCTACCAATCTTGGCAGGGAAACTTAATTGGTATATAGATATAGCTAAACTACAACTAAGTTTCCCCACTAAATTTAGCGGGAAACGCAAGGTCAGATGGACGAAAATAATTTTGGAATGGAGTGGGGGGTCCGTTAAAAATCATTCCATGCTCCAATATCATAAACTGCAAAAAACCCCAAATATTCTAAAAACCTAGTTGTGCTTTAGAAGTGCTCTTTAGCGGCATTGGAACCAGAGTTGAATCACAGTTTGCTGCTCTTTCGATCAATTGCTGCACAGACACTATCTGAACTACCGTATTTACCCAAATATAGACCAGCCTTTTTTTCCTTCTTTCTAGGCACAGCTTTTTAGAGTGCCTTGTGTCGTTTCACCTCTTGGTCTTCGTCTTATTCGGCGCTTTTATTTAAAGCTTTTTAGAATTAGAGGCAGACCTACAATCAAGCTCAAGGTAGGTCAACCCGTAATCTCCCATCAGGTTAACCCAGAAACTCCCCCGTGCAAGTCACTGGTCTTAGCGCCCCAGTGCAATGCGGTGAAGGTCGACGCGAGGGGCGTAGGAGCAACGGTACACCGTAGCTACATCACAGAGGCACGTATCCAGTGATTTCGTCGGGAATAAAAGACCCCAATTCTGCCTTCTCGCGATAATCGCCACCTCACCATTTTGCGAATTTTTCTCTACATTTTTAGCTCCTTTTAACTCCTTGGGTATCCGCAGTAAACTGGCAGATGCAGATAAAATCTAATCAGATTTGGCACACTGTGTATCGGACGCGGACATCCGTGGGTCCGGATCCACATTTTTGCCGAGGCGGGACATAAGTGCGCACGATTACACAGTGTAGGGAGAACGAGCGAGTGATACTATGAACTTCATTGTGGAAAGTATTGGGGGAACCAACTACTCCCCTCAATAAAAGGTGCCAATCGGGGAGGACATTTTCCTTCGCGTCTAGAAAGATTTGATTCCCACCGAAGATTGCTTTAGAACATTCTATCTTGCCAAAAATGCTGTCCCTAGAAAAAGGGAAGAATGCAGGAGTAACTTGTCCTGGGAAAGCGTGTTCTTGCTTGGTAGGGAAAAAGCAGAAAACATTCCTTGGACAAAGGAAACCCAAAACGCACAAGGCACGAGAAAAAGATGCCTAGAAATGGCTTCTTTGCCTACGAATAGATCGAGGAGACTGAATTCAATTCTCTGGAGTGGTGGAGTTCCCGCACCTCGATCTTGTAGCGGAGTTTGTGTGTGCCATCCCTGCATCAAGTGCATCAAATGGAAAGGGACCCTCATTAGCGGGGATTAATTTGAAAGAGGCAAACCAGCCTGAATCCGTCCATGTTTACAATACTGTGTCTTCCAACAGCAACTTCGACAAGTAAAACGTTGTGCATGTGTGGGTTTCTTTTTTTTTTTTTTTTTTTGACAGTTAGCATAGAGTTGTTTTTAAGTGTATATAGTTCCTACCATGCAGTTGAGGGTCTGTGTCTAAAACTAAAACCAATAGGTGTTGCCATTATTGAATATTGCAATAGTTTCCCAGTGGTGTACTCGCACCTTACCAACATGAGTACTTTTCTGTGGTGACTAAGTGCCTTTCTTCTCCCACTTTCTTATTTTTTGGCCTTAATAAAATGACACAATGTTATTAGTTTGTCGTTCGTTCATCTTAATGTTTGTAGAATCTGTGTCTGCTTGAAGTGGGTTTTACGAAGTGAAATGAAATATAAATATTAAAAGTTTCCACTTTTTGAGAGCGTCTTTGGGACAGACTGTCAAGTGTCAGGGAATCCCAAGACAATCTCATAACTGCAATCATCTTTCCAGCAAAGCGAAGTGTCTCTGGACGGATGGTTGCTTATTTTATAAATACTGTAAAATGACATTCACCGTATTCTGACACAAAGGGTTTGTTGTGCAAAGGCAAGCAGACGGCTTATAGGATACCATCCCAATGCTTTTTAAAATTTTGTTTGCGCTTGATTTCATTTTGTAAAATGGATGCGTGAATTGATCGGTGAGATGTGAGTTTGAATTTTACGGATGCGGTTCAGATGCGGATGCAAAGTCTGCGGGTGGGGATTGGATGCGGGTAATCAAACTGTTATCCGTGCAGGGCTCTACTTATCACCACTGAATACACTGTGCGAAGGACACGTGGAAACCTGACATGAAAAGCATGTCATGAACACAGGTACTGCAAATCAGACGCAGCAGATATGCATTTTACGGTGCAATAAACATGCGGGGACAACTTATATGTCGTAGGAACCCATATTGCATGCGCTAATTGCTAACAAAAAACGAGGGAACTCGCTACGAACCTGCATGTCGCAGGAACAAATTTCGCAGATTGCGGATGCAGCAAACTCGCATTTCACGCTTCAATAAACATGTGGAATCAACTCGCGTATCACATAAGTCAATATCGCGCATCCAGATTGCACACAAAAACACGTGAACCCGCCACGAACCTCCTTATCCCACGTACCGGTGCAACAGATCGCACGGTTGATGCGATTCCCATCGGGCATCGCGTGATGTCCGACAGGAACAGGGGGTGGGCAATGTTTCGCAAGTTTTATGTTTACAGATGATCAGCCAGAAAAACGTGATGGGATCTCTCGGGGGAGGGCGGCCCTTTTGAGGTTTTACGGTATAGGCCATTATCGGTTAAGAAAATTGTTGTGCATGCTTTGGGTTACAGTACTTTCATATGGTGTAAGTGTTAATTGTCATTGTGCTCTACAAGAACTCAATTTGATGTCTTCTGTTAACAAACATTTCCTACAATTTATGTCTGTCATATTTTGTAGAAATTTGTAAATTCTGGCAATATTATGCCACATTTCCTACAATTTATGCGCAATACACATATATGCCCAATTTTAATTTTGAAACAGCTGTACATAGGTCTTTCTGGTCTTACCCCTTAAAGACCCCCTATGTTCTTGCACGTGATCTAAGGCCTAAACATTGCTACTAAGTACTGCGGTGATCCACAAGATATGGAAAAAAGAATAAGTAAATATTATGTCCCAGCATTTTTTAACAAACCTGACCCTGGTGTTCAGAATGCCAATTTCAAATACAAACAGAAATGGGCTTTGTGAAACATTACTTCATAATTGAAAACATTTTAATTAGGTTGTACTAAGAATTCTTATTCACAAATCGTTTTTATTCATTCTTTATTCATGAAAAACCCGCAGCAGGGGGGCACAAAGCAATAAAAAAAAAAAGATCCACAGTCTCACCGCATACCTTTTCCACCGGTAATGAACTCCATTGTGCGATGGTTCAAGCAAAAAAAGTGTTTCATAATGTTTGTCCTGGAGAAATACGGCTGAACCTTATAACAATGGTATGTACAGCCGATTGGTAAGATGGTGAATGCAGAAACTTTGCAGCACAAATTCCAATTTGGTTGCAATAAATCGAGTGAAACAATTTGAGATGCAGCTTTTTACGACGTTCATTTAAATGCACCCATCCCAGTTGCTTTTTCATTTCAGTTGTGCTACTGAAACGATCATATCTTCCCAGGACAAATCGAGCAGCAATAAATTGAATATGTTCTATAGCACTGATATGAACCTGGTAAGACGGATCCCACGCATGACAAGCATATTCTAACATACGCTTTATACGCTGCTTCCTTAAATTAAGCTCTTTGCTTACATGTTTAAGGTTGTGCTGTATATTTATAAGATGGTTCTATTCTAATATTTTCATTGTTAATGTAGTACTGATGAGTCAATTTATTATGTCTTGTGAAGCACACATGAACACACTTGCTAGCATTCTATGACATCTTATTGTTACTACACCATGATTCAATTCTTTTAAGATCTCTCACAAGCTGTGTGAAGTCTGTTTCACAGAGATTATGAGAGACTATGAATCTGTTTCGTTCTGCTAATGGCCAGGCACTGCCACGCAAGCCCAATAAGGCCTTGACAGGTGTGATTTTCTATTAGTTTATTTTGACACGCAATAAAATATCATTATTAAAGTTGCGTTACAGATACCACATTGATAAACTTTGGCACTTAAAGGACACCTGCAAAGGAAAAATAAATTATTTTTAAATAGCCTAGATGGAAAAAGAATGTTATAAAAAGAATTTACAACGAAGAAAAAATATTTTTAGATGTATATTTACAGCGTGAAACGAATTTGTAGTTGGCGCCCATGGGAGCCGCCACGAGTCACGTGGTGCACCTGTGCGCCGCCACACAGTGAGCGTGGTGTGCTGCTGTTTTAACGCGTTTCTCTACGCAGCCGCGCAAGTTCGTCTGCTCCAAGGCGCCACCGCCGCCATGCAAGTTTGTCTGCTCCGGTCTATTACGTCTGCTTGCACTTTTTCAGGAGCTTCCTTTGGGCTCTAAAAGTTACTTACTAATCTTCATTTTTTGTTGCACTTGAAACAAAGATGAATAAGCAACTTTTAGAGACCATAGGAAGCTTCTAAAAAAGCGCAAGTACCATGTGACAAATAGTGGCCACTTTTCCATGGCTCCCCACGGCGCCAAATACAAACTCGTATAGTGTCATATATATAGCTTTAAAAATTATTATTTTTCATTGTAAATTTGTTTTATGACCTCCTTTTCCCAACCAGGCTGTGTAAAAAAATGTATTTTTTCTTTGCACATGTCCTTTAAAAATGCACTGAAGTGGTTTCCGAGATCGCCATTTTTTAGAGGGAATGCCATCTACGCAGTGAAAGCATACCAAAAATCTATAAACTACAGTCATGCGGGGCCTATTTCACGTTAAAAAAATGTTCAAAGGTTGCGGACACGCCCTTTTTCAGGGCGAATTCCCCGAGTGAAGCGGTCGACAAAGGTGCACGTGTGCGGACGGATCAGCGGAGTGATTCCGGATCCCAAGTAGTCCCAAGCTGCCACTGCCCCCAACAAACTATGTTTCAGCAGCTGTTTACACGTGCACGTGATGATTTGCCATCTGACGCTGTTAGAATTAGAAATCCTTCGGCGCACAAGCTAAGTTCCAGGAAATAGACACTCCATGTGACACATGCAAACGCGAGAGGGAAACTACAGAACATCTTTTCTTTTAGGGGGCACAGTGCTTTGTCCCACCCTCTCGAGGTGGGGGATGAACACGGATTTTGGAGGGGGCACTGGGATTCGCACACATGGATGGATGAATGGATAGGGAAAGAATTGCGTTAACTAAGAGGAGATTGGAAGATTGGAGGAAAAGATCTAGGGAAAAGTAAAAAAAAAGACAGAAAAAAATCAGCCATGGAATAACTTTAAAGGGGGGGGGGGGTGCATTAGAAACAAACAAAATGTATACAAATTTTAAAAAAGGGATGACGAAATGTCAGACCAGGTGGCCAAGCTGCCACCCGTTACAAAGGGTATAGCCATTACCATCCATCCATTCATCCGCATATAGGGATACTGGAACCTATATATAGCAGGCCAACCGGAGTAGACAGTGTGTACTCACCCGGGGGATCTGCCTGCCCGACTTCTTCATCTCTTCCCGGTACCACTGGGTAAAAGTGATGTAGGCCGTCGTGGCCCGCTTGGGCGCCGGCACACCGTCCTTGTTCACCTTGGGTTTCTTGTGCTTGAGCTTGCCACCGGCCCCGGCCGCCAGGTGGCCCATGTAGCCCACGTGGTGGTGGTGCTGGTGCTGGTGCAGCCCCTGGTGGGCCGCCGGGGCGTGCTGGTGCTGCAGGTGGTGGTGGTGATGGTGGTGGTGCACCCCAGAGCCCGAGCCCGACCCCGAGGAGGTCGAGTTGCCCGCCGCCAGCGAGGACATTTGCAGGCCCGCCGCCGCCGCCATGTTGGCCGCCATGTTGGCCGCCGACCCCATCGACAGGTTCAACCCAGTGGGCAGCATGGGAAGCTGCGCCATGGCCGGGTGCAGCTGGCCCCCGCCGGCCGCAGACACCACGGCCGCGTGCTGGGCCATGGCGTGGTGGTAGTCGTAGTCCGCTGCAGGGATCAACTCTTTGCAACCTCCATTCATAAAATGCCTGCCCTCGGTTCTTTCTTCGAGAACCCTTTGAAAAGCCACCCAATCTATCTTTGCAATGCTATTTAAAGATGCTGTCCGAATAGTAAGAGAGAATGGCGATTGCCAGACCAGGGTTGCAGCAACACGCCAGTAAAAAACTGCTACCAATGAGGCCCATTGGATCCTCGACACTGAGGCATTCTAAGCTTAATCTGTTGTCCACCCGACCACATAATGCAATTTTGCGTGACACACTGCCAGCCTCAAGTCGGTAAACAACCTGCAGAGATTTCCAGGGTTGCAAACACTGCCCCATTCTTTCAAAGTGCAAAGTGCACGGCCATATCAACTTGCAGGGCAACAGTGGGGAATGACTCAGCAAACTGGAGCATGCTGCCAAGTTAAAAGGAAAGCCAACAAAGAACGGCAGAAAATAACCTATTTCCAACTGGCGGCAGTTTTACTGACAATAAATTCAAACGCTACCAGTTTTACGCTATAACTTGGCAGACGGTGAAATCTAGGGTCCCAGCAAGCAAACCGGAACGTCACTTTGCTTCCTGGGACAATGCATACTGAGTGTAGGGATGGCCGAAGGGGCTTAGCCGAAAGAGCTCGGGGAATTGGCGGCGCAGTCACCCGAAGCATCCTTCGGAGGCGCCCGATGTTCTCATGTTTTCCCTTTGGCGGCAAGCGGCGGCCAGCTCCCGAAAGTGGAAGCAGATTTCCCCGCGTGGGAAGTAAACGAAACCTTCCAGGCGGGAGTGGGTGGTCGCCCTTGCCGCTGTGGTAATTGGGGAAGCGACCTTGTCAGGGCCATGTCGGCGACTTCGGGGGAGAGAGGGAGGCCCGGCCTCCCTCCGGTATGTCGGTGCGCCTTTTCGGGAAAGTTGAGTCTGAATGAGCCCGTGCGCGGAGCAAGACGTTATTCTCCCGCGGTCCTGAGGGCTCCGCGTATTCTGTCTCGCGAGACAGAGACTTTGCCGTGCGCAACAAGGGACTTGGCGCCGAGGTGCTATTGTTGGCGTTGGGTTGCCGCGAGCGGCATCAGCAGCGCGACGTTTTTCTGTTTTGTCTTGTAAAAAGTTGTGCATAAGCTGTAAATATATATTTATTTACTCAACCACCGAATCGTGAGCGTCACTGAAGCCACCGGAAAGAAGCCACCCTCCAGCCAGTGCAGCACCCCACGATAGACAAGAAACATTACTCTGAGAGTGGCAGTGCACTCGGCGCAACTTGTCTCGCTGAGCACCACTCCTGCTCTAAAAGGGCCCGCAGCATCAAAAAATCTCCCACAGTCATCTGCTCTGCTCCGTTGCCACGTTTGAGCATTCACTCTTTGCAAAGTCACCCTCAGTGCTCGAGTCCTCCTTCCATTTTGAATAAATCGCGATTGTCAGTGGGCGCGAGTTCTGACTGAGTAAAAAATGGTGATTGTGAGTTTGAGTGAGGATAGCTTAAAAGGCCAACCTTTATAGCACACAACCAATGAAACAGTGGTACCAAGCCACTTTCAGGGAATAATTTCGAGCCTAAATTGCTGGCCATGGCCGAGACAACTCTCAACCGATTTACAGGGAGGATTACCATTGTCTATAGCCGTGCCCGATGACGCTAGTTTTCAGAAAAATAATTTAAAAAACTAATGCATGAATGGGATGAAGCAGCTTGATTAGCAATGTGCTGAATTGGGAATTTACTACTCACTGTTTTGTTTTCGTGGACACTCAGATTTCCGTGAACTTGACAGACTAAAAGAGCCTTGTATAATGATTCAGAGAATCCATAGATCTCATCTCAGTAGTCACCTGACCAGTGGACAGTGGGCGCTGACACACGCAGCATCATAAGGTGGCTTCAATTTGGTTGGTTTCGGTTTCAGCGAGCTCGTGGCTGTCTTGGTGTGCTATGTCGCTTTCATTTAGTTTTGTGATATAAATGTATCCCTCGTGGTTCAGAACCAATCATACAGTGGTAATGAGCTGCCTTAAGAACTGCGACGTAATTACCACCCCAAATAGTGGACGTTTTTACAAACACCCTCATCTGATCACATTCTTCATTCAGCCAGGTTCAGCAGTGAAACGAGTGAAAGGATGGCCGGGGAGGATTACCGATGTCTACGGCCAGACTGGATGTACCTGCCGATACTAGCTTCCATAAAAATAAATGAATGAAGAGACTAATGCATGGAGGCACAGTGAAAAAGCAGGTCAATATTCTGACTAACAATGTGCTGAATCACAAATAACAACTGAACTCGAAAGTTTAGTGCTCACTGTTCGGTTTTCGAAGAAACCAATATTTTGTGGAAAATGACGACCTGGAAGCCACCCGTAATGACGCATAAAACGACCCCCCCCCTTTCCCCCCCCGTAATGATACAAGCTGTGCTTCTTCCGTTCTCACCCAGGAAGTCCAAGCCTTTGCGTCTAAATAAATTAACTGAATTTGATATTGTTATTGATACTGGATGACTCGAGACATGAGATTAAGCAGAATGTAAAGTTAAATCCATTAATAAACAGATCAAGCGAATGTTCATACCATGAAAATGTTTCCCCCACATAATTAAAGGCAACTTTTTTTAATTTGTTATGAAGGCCAAGGACAATGCTTTCAAGAAACATACAGAATGACTCCTTGTATTGACAGCCTTCTTTAAGATCATAAATATACCTTGCGCTTCTTGCACCATAATCACTTGGCCGCCATCACCCTAAGGGACACTGACAGGGTATCTATGCTCGCCAAGGTTTTTATTTGTACATGACATGAGAGCACAACCACCCAGAAAACAACGCGCAGCTCGAAATTCGTTTTACCACCTGAAAAAAATGGCACAAATGGTGCAACTGGACCACCGTTGCTCTTAGCGAAAAAACCCGAGTTATCGAAAGTGATTAACCTTTAAAACATCTCTAATGTGGCTCAATGCTAATTGCTGCGTCTCATAGATATTTGGTACACCGACAGTGGAAATAGTTAAATCGTGATACCAAACTAACTGCAGAAGTTGTGCACATCATGGTGTAATGCAATTAGGTAGCAGATATAAGCATGGGACCACACTTTACGGAGTAAGGCAAGAAAATGTGGTGAACCACGATGGAAAGCACATATACAATGCATTCGTCAAGGTGCGGAGGGGAGTTGAAGCAACCTAGGGATGGCCGCCTCACACGAGTCTAAGATGGCAGGGTTCATGCGACTGCAAACAAAAAGGTCTTTATTTCAGGCTCTGTCTGGCTAGAGTCCGGCCGGGATTTAGAAGTTGGGACCCGACAACCCGATGTTAGTAGAAAATCTAGAAATTCAATATTAGGAACTGTGGTGTGCTTTAAAATGTTAACAGGCAAAAAAAAAAAAAAAGTAGTGGAATACAAGTGCAAGTTACAAGGCAGAAAATTCAGACGAAGGTGGTGGTTTCATCCAGCGCGATGCTCCATCCTGAGCAGGGACTGGCATGCCCCAGCGTTCATTCATCCAGACAGAGGCCCGATGTGGGAATCGCGCTCCCAAACCCCCAGCGTAGTAGGCCATTTTAACAACGCGAGCCGATTAAAGCACCGGGAGGCTGCCGGGATGGAGCGGGAGAGGAGGGCTACACGGGGAGCTCCCGATCAATACCCCGAGGGGAAAGCGGCGCTGGAGAGGGCGTTCGAGAAGGCGCTAAAAAGAAGCGGACGCCGTTTTCCATTCGAAATAATACTCGGCCTCGCCTGGCGAGGAGGACTTTTGTCTCGCGCCAGGCCTCGCCGCCTGCGTCCGCACATGACGTAAGGCGCCGTCCAGCGTCTCCGACGTTTTCGCCGCCCGCACAAACCCTCACGCCCTTGATCCGAACCTCGGGGACTGACCCCGCTGCATTTCCGCACCTTCTTTACCCAGAGCTGCCAGAAGAACCAAAAAAAAGGAACAGCACAAAGGCAGTTTACGTGCTGTTAACAAATGAACGCCGCGCCGAACTCCAACAGTGCGATTAAGTGTCTTCCTTAGAAAAGCGAGACGTGCCACCGCTCGTGCCATCCCTTTTAAATTTGCTAAACCGGAGAAATGGATTCCAGAAGAGCATGCCCACGTGCGGTGAATTTACAATTCTTACACCTTCACCACACGAACATGCCGTATCGTGGTGAAAGAAAAGCAGGAGGCATGCGGTTTAAAGAAGCTCGTTTCAGGGAACGCCGTTTTACCAAACTCAGTTTATCGGGCCCCTTTATCCAGAAGTCCAGTTTGGAGAAAAGAGCGATGAGCCTCCTTTTAGCGAATTCGGCCACCGCGAAGCGGCGTGTATGGATGGGTCAGGTGAGTTAACATTTCTCTAATGAGCAACCGCAGAATGCCGCCGCAAAGCGACGTAAACGAGGGGTTTAACACGCGCGAAGCAGGGAAGCCTTTTTTAAACAGCGTTCTTTTTCAATAAACGAAGTTTCTCCAAATCGAGGCTCCGCTTTCTCGAAACCGAGCTTCGAAAAAACGTGCCCCTTCTGTAAAACGTGTTCTGACGAAATGGCGTTCCATCAACCAAGAGCATTATAGTGTTGTCTCGAAGGGACGGACGACCCTTCTTTGTGGACGCTGGAGTGTCCGAACTCGGCTGTGTCGCTGCTTTGCCCATCTCTGAACCGCACAAATACCCAAGGACACCATCCCCAACATCGCGGGTGCGTCGAGCAAGACATCGTGGGCAACCAAAACGCGGCTCGAGCAAATGTAAACGTGCAACGGCAGTATGGATCGCCTGCGCCTACGAGGCGCCGAGTGTCCAGTGCGAACACTTGCAAAGCGTAAGTCTGCGTGATGGTCATCGCCGCACCTAAGCACGTTTTTCACCGTTCCCGGACCTCCAAATGTAATCCCCCCCCCCCCCCCCCCCCCCCCCTTCCCCGTCTCCATTGTGCAAGCTACGGCTGCTCGCCTTCGGTGCCACTAGGCCTAATGTCCCGCAAAAGAAGACCCCAGCTACAAATCGGTGAACGGACGAGAACGAACGCTTCCGTTAGTCGACGCCGGCGCGACACCGCTTTCTATGCGGCCTGTACTGCCACGGAGCACGCCGTACCAATTTGTATCCGACGCGAAACAATCACGATCGTCCGTGACCTAATCAAAAATGCTCGCCGCTAGCACGCGCTTAAGCCTAACAAAAGGCTGCGGCCCTTGCGATTGGGTAAAGGCACGGCGTGCTCTTCGTGTCGGCGGTCTCGGTTGGTCGAAGAGCCTGTGCCCGTCCGTAAGACGCGATCCCATTGGTCGCCAGCTTGTGCGCCTACTCCTAGGCCTACTTCGTCCTTTTGTTTGGCGCTGGCAAACCCCCTTCTCGTGGAAAACGCGGTCTCGACGCGGCGTTCTAGCCGGTAAGCGAGCGTTTCGACTGCGCGGTCTGCTTCCCGCCGCTTCGGTGTGTGACTCAGAGAGCCTGCGATACTTCGACATGATCCGCATTTATCAAATAGCGCCGAAAGTGATAGCAGAGGCTCATAAAGAATGGCGGGAAAGGTTGGCAGCTTTTGAATTGCAGCACTCGCGGAGCGAAGAGAACTCTTCTCGGGCCTACAATAGCGCTCTCGAAGCAATCGGCCCTGTAAAACCGGCCGAAAAGAAGCGCTGAGTGGAAAAATCAAACTTGTACTCACCCATTTGTCTTTTGGATTGGTCTTTTTTACACAATAAATTCCCCTCGTATTTGGATCAAAGCGTCGCCGCACTACATCTAAGCTATTGTGTACACTCTCCGGCCCAGACGCTTGCGTCACTGTACCAGCGCAAGCAGCAGAGAGCGTACGGGGCGCTACCTAGCGGATGTTTCAACTCGAATGGAGTCAATTTCGATGTGGTCGTTGCCGACGGAGGGAAATTATCGCTAAAGTTTTTCAAGTGTTTCGGTGAGTGGACAGCAAATCCGTAAACAAAGTAGCGATTCGGCCGCGGTGTGCTCTAGAGCATCAGAAAAATACCATGTCGCGCAAGGCACTTGAGGTGACCAGTTCTAGCCTTGCCTTGCGCGTGCTTGTTTTGTCTGTCCGTCAGTGTTTCCGCTTTATGTATTTAAAAGCTTTAAAAGTCGGCAGTTATCGAGCTCATACGTACGAATGAACCTCCAAGAAATTTTGGGCGTTTTTGTACCTTGGAATAAAGCAATTTTCGCCGATGTAAATCGTAATGATTGATAATGCAATTAAATGCAAAGGTGCAGGACCAGGCGGATTTTTTTCGGTCGCGCACCAGTCACCCAGCTGTGTTTGGAGATCATGTGTTTGCCCTTTCTACCCCTTATCTCCTTTCTCCAGCGATTATTTCCGTGAATCGTTACTTGAGTCTAGAAAAGAAAGAGCGTCAGTAACGACCGAACTTTGTTGGCTCAGGAGAGCCGCGGCATCGCAGAAAGGCAACAGCCCGTACCATGGAGGCCCGCGATGGGCGCCTTGTGATGATGATTTTATGGTGATGGAATCGTAGGTGTGCGCAGGGTTCCGAATGATTGGGGGGGGGGGGGGGGGGGGGGGGGGGATCGGCGGCCGAGTGGGCTAAAGTGCACACCCGGCTTGACGCGCGTGGAGCGAAAGCTCGCGCCTCAGAACCGAGGGATCTGGGCTCGAGCCCCACCCCTACCCCTTTCGATCTAGATGAGCCTCGTACCGGCGTGCGGTCGTGTATCACTACTGCGTGATGCACGTTAAAGACCCCAGGCTAGCGGTTGTACTGCACTGGCTAAATTGCTCATCTACAGCGTGTGACTCGTCGCAACTTTAATGGCTCACCAACTACACGCTGTATAAATAACCCCATAACCCATCTTATACAATTTTGTGCGCAACAAAGACGAGGACAAAAGCAGAGAAGAGGACACAACAAGGCGCAACTTTCAACTGAATTTTATTGAAAACGTGTTCCGGTATATATATAGTCTCAACCATCGTCACAATGACAACAAAAAAGACAAAAGTAAAGGGAAAAAAAAAAAAAACACCATGACAGAGCATAACTGGGAAACAACACTATCTCGTTCTCAGGAAAAACAATTCCTTCTCCGATAATGCGATCGACGGCATAGCAACACGCGTCTCCTAAATAATCAATGTGCTCGGCTTCTATGATTTCGCGTGTTACCGCTGACTTGCATTTCCCAATTTTTACGCCGGTAAGACAAAAAGGAAAAGTTGTTGTGATTCCGTATGTACACCGAGTGTCGCACAATCTAAAGAAAATAGCAATGCGATCAAATGTAAAGGTAGTGTTTTCTGCGCCCAATAAGCTCATGGAACTGTGCAAACTATAAAAGCCTGGCGTGCGTGCCAAACACGGATGTGAAAAGAAGCACAGAACGAAATTTGTCGACTGTACAGATGGCGTGGTTTACCGCATTCCGTTGTCCTGTGGCAGCCACTACGTCGGGCAAACGGGGCACTGCCTAAATGATCGGCTTCGCGAGCACAATAACAACGTGCAAAAAAAGAACGGTGGCTTTCTTGACTTGCATTGCAGGACATGCGGTTGTACCCCACTGTTGGATGAATGCGTAAAAATTGGGAAATGCAAGTCAGCGGTAACACGCGAAATCATAGAAGCCGAGCACATTGATTATTTAGGAGACATGTGTGTTGCTATGCCGCCGATCACATTATCGGAGAAGGAATTGTTTTTCCTGAGAACGAGATAGTGTTGTTTCCCAGTTATGCTCTGTCATGGTGTTTTTTTTTCCTTTACTTTTGTCTTTTTTGTTGTCATTGTGACGATGGTTGAGACTATATATATACCGGAACACGTTTTCAATAAAATTCAGTTGAAAGTTGCGCCTTGTTGTGTCCTCTTCTCTGCTTTTGTCCTCGTCTTTGTTGCGCACAAGATTGTATAAGATGTCAAACCAACTCGCCCAAACAACCACTCTCCCATAACCCAATTTTTTTTCCGAATGATTGGAGAAAAACATAAGCCACAGCGGGGACAAAAGCCATGTTTGGGAATCTGTCCCCCTTGTCTGGGGGGGACGACTACGGTACTCTATTTAGCTCACAGTTGCACAATGTGCCAACAGGGCATAGTGACATCACCACAGCGAAAGAGTTTTGATTCAGATACTCTCAAAACACTACTAGTTCCGAAAAATTTACGGGTCTTCGTTAGTCCGCCCGGTATCATACCCTGTTACAATGTCTTTCAGTATAGCTATAGTTTTGCTACGGCAGCTGTCATGGAAACAACGAAGCTCTGTGGTGGATGTTGCAATGTCGTTGGCAAAGCCATATACGAAGCGCAGAATTGAAGACGAGAACCGACTTTTTCAAGAGCGGTGGGAACTTGCCATACCATCGTGGGACAAAGTGTTTCATTTGCCAGCAGGCCATTTCTGTGCCTATGGAGTATGACATCTGACGCACTTCAAGTCGTGCCATGGCAAGAAGTGTGGTGCGCTCACCGGAAAAATATGCGAGGACGGGGTTTTTCAACTTAGGACGTCACTGGCAAAGCAGCAAGACCTGTTTCAGGAAGCCAGCCGGACAAGCAACGAAACGGTAAGAGCGAGCTTTACTGTCTCTGAGCTTGTGGCCAAATCCTCAAAGAGTAAAGCTATACGCATTCCGGAGTGCACTTCAGACGGAAATGTCTATACGCACTCCGCTAAACTCGTATAAAACAAATGGTCACAACGAGTTTTCTGAGCGATTGTATAGCCTAGGGGTTAAGGTGTTCACTTTATACTCAAGTGGACGCAGGTTCGATCCCCGGTGAGCCTAATTTTTTTTCTTTTTTTCTCGGACATTTTGTTTTGTCGAGGCATTTGGCGATATTTACGACATATCTTTTTTGCGATGAACACTAAAAGCCGAATGTTGACAACGAAACTTCGCAGAACTAAATGGTATGAGACTCTCTTTCCGGAGGTGCGATCGGGGACAGCGGGGCTTGGGTTGCCGGCTGGACGCCGCGAAGCGGCGTGTACTGGTTAGGTTTTGTAATTAGCAGCCGCATACTGTCACCGCGAAGCGGCGTGAATGCATGCGGGGGGCTGTGTTAATGAGCTCCCCAGGGATACACGCGCCGTTTGAAAAAGGTGGCCCGAGCGGCATGAGCTCTCCACAGAGTGTGTATAGCCATTCCGTCCGAAGTGCACTCCGGAGTGCGTATAGCTTTACTCATCCTCAAAACCGTTCAGCGATGGCTCGTTCACCAAAAAGTGCCTGCTAGAAGTTTCTGGTTCTGTATGTCCAACCAAAAAAAAAACCTTTGAGAAAATAAGCCATTTGCCATCACTGACATAACTGACCACCTGAACTGCCTGAACGTTAAGCTTCAGAGGAAGCACAAAATTATCATCACAATTTATACCGACATTCGGGCATTTCTGGGCAAGCTGCATCCCTGGGAGTGGCAGATAGGGCAGCAAATGCTTGATCACTATCCAATGCTAAAGTCGGGGGGGCACATAGATCAAGAATCTTGCGGTATTTTTTCTGAGTCTCTCTGTAGTCTCCAAAAAGAATTTTAAGAGTGAGTTCAAGACATAAGCAGCCTCTTCAAGGACTTTCAAGTTTTCTAATTGCCCCTCTTAATGCAGACAGATCACGTCGATCCAGAGCTGTAGATAGAGCTAGAGCTACTGGCTAGCACCACTCTGAGGCAAAAGTGTTACAAGTTTCTGGATGAAGCAAGAGGCTCTACATCAACAAGCAGTGAGGATCATGTCCATGTTTGGGGGCACCTACACGTCCGAGCACTTCTTCTCCTTGCTGAAGGTGAACGAGTCAACACTCGGGTCAAGAATAACAGTGGACCTTTTGCAATCAACCATAAGGATAGGCGGCCATTTTTTTGCTTGTTGCAGCAAAGCGATGTTGGCTATCAAGTCATTATATTTAGAACTTGATGGTTTCATTTTTTGTGTTGTTCATGAAATAAGCCTACTTCGACTTCCTTGCACGAAATAAACCTATTTTATGACGCATTCTGACGTATGACGTATTTTACACGAATAAACTTCCCGGAACGTTTTTCTACCCTGAAGTCCTGGCCCTTGGGGTAGTAAATTTTGTCTATGTGGCCCACTTCCCGAGATCAGTTTGAGATCAGTGCACTAAAGGATCGGAGGTCACGCTTCAAGATGCAGACGAGAGATTATGGAAGTTTTCGCTAAAACAATAACGATAAATGACGACGAAGCGGTGGCCCTCGATCATTGAAAGTATTGAACATGAATTGTAGGACTGTTCTTAACAAGGTCACCGAGTTAGAGGGAATGTTGTTTTCCCGTGATCCAGATATTGCTATTTTAATGGAGACGTGGTTAAGGGAGAACCAGGCACGTAGCCAGGATTTCGATTCGGGGAGGGCCCGCCCGTGACAAAATGCTGTATGTGGGGGAGGGGGGAGAGGATGCCCCAGCAAAATGGAAGGTTTCGGAGGAGGGCCTGGCCCCCCCCCCCCCCTCCCCCCCCCTGGTTACGTGCCTGGTGAGAGCATATATGATGGTGAATCCTACGGGCTACAGTGTTTACGGGAAAGACCGTGAAAGTAAAGGTGGCAGAGCATGTCCTTTTTAAGAACTCTTTAAAAATACTGAGCATGCCAGATGTTTCTGATATAGAGTGTATTTTCTGCAAAGCTTACAGTGGTAATTTTAGGTACGTCATAGGAGCCTTTTACAGGCCTCCTATTTCTTCCGTTGCTTTCCTCGAGGAGTTACCTTGGTTTGCATTTCAGGCCTGGTGATCGGATTATTTTGTCAGGAGATTTTAATTTGCCAAACTTTTTCAAAGTTTGGCAAAAAAAAAAGGGCGAAAAATTACGGTCATACCTATTCAAAATAAACCTTACAGCCTTGGCCTGGATAGATTCATTGAGATTAATGCCTTTCTTAAAATAAGGATCCCAAACAACAGATCTATTCTCCAAGATGGGCCTAACAATTAAGGGTCTTATAAGCACGGAGTGTAAATTCTTTAGTAGTGCATTTAAGAGTATGTTTAACATAACCTAATTTTTTAAGGGCGCGACAAAAAGTACAGTTGACGTGCTTGTCCCATTTGAGCTTGGACGTGAAAAAAGCACCTAAATATTTGAACTCCGTAAATTCATTTTAGGAGCATCGCCCAGGAGCATCGCCCAGGAGCATCGCCCAGTAATCTGCTGGCAGCGGATCCTAATCCTTTAATTGGGAGGCATCTGACGACAATAGCAGACAGCTAAGTAGGTGCGTCGATTGACCTTGGCCCCAAGCCAGGCATAACACTCCCCTTCTCCGGTTCGTCTTTTACCACTTTCTTAACTGGCTCAACTTTCTTTCTCGTTTTGTACTGGATGTCTTCATCTTTCCTGTGCTTTTAGCAATTGGACGAGCAGATAAAAAAAAAAAAAAAGTGAATAAAAAGGTTGATAGAGTCAAAATTGAGGTTTTTTGGCGCTTGGGCATCGAAGACCAAAGTGCTTCAAAAATGAGAAGCAAGAATCGCGGGAAAGGTGTACCAAAATTTTGCCATATTTAATTAACGTAAAACTGATTTTGAAGGTGCTTTTTAAAAAACTGCACTCTTCAAAAATAAAAATACCTCGCGTATAAAGGACGGGAGGTTTAGAGCTACCAAGATTCATATGGACTGGTACACGCTTGGAAAATAAAATAAGAAGATAGGTGCGCAGTTTTCATGAAATATCCTGGAAGCCATAATTGTGAGGCAATGTTAGGGTTTCCACGCCTTGTTCACGCGTCAGTTGCTTTCCTTTTCTTAAAAAAAGTAGCTGTGTCAGCCGCATATGGTCAATCTCCATCCTACCCAGGAATACTTTTCCCAATGTTTGGTGCTGCGTCATTCGTTTCAAGATGGGTGTTACAGAACGGAGCTTTAGCAGGTATCGGATTCACATGAGTGGTTTATTTAAATGCTCTTTAGTTTGTGACTGGGATGCTATTGACGTCTATCTACGCAGATGCATGCAGCTCGGTTTGCTTCCTCGTCACTGCCCACTCTAGCACAGCTGCAAATACACCAGAAATAACTTATTTTGCTGTTTAAAGCCCATCTTCCAATGTAGCTGAGCAACGAGGGAATGGTTCTGCAAGGTCGCAAAGTTAAAACGCAAGGAGTGTACTGAGTGACGCGTTCAAATCACTAACTTTTCGTAGTTGCCTTTTGGTTAGGTGGTTTACAGACGGTACCAGCCCGAGCATTTAAATTGTAATAAAAGGATGCATTTGGGTTTTTTCCGTCCCGCCGATCTGGAAGATTTCCCTGTCACAGCATAGCCAACGTAACCGGTGTCTTCAGCTCCATGTTTGAAGAAACTTATGTGGATCTCATGAAGTCACGCAAGCGTCATAAATTTCTGTTTTTTAATGCTGAAAGAAACAACACTTACGGTATATTCTGAAAAGCTCAAATTGCAGGCTACGTATACATCTTGACAGATTTTGGGAACCGCTTTGTGTTCTGAGTGGCAGAATGAGTTTGCATAGAGGAAGCCTACCAAGTCCTAAAGAGTGTCGTGCACTAAGAAACAACCACCGTTTATCGAGCAACCGTTCATTTCATTCGGCACACAAACTAGACATGGGGAATGTTCAAAATGATCCAATGGTCAGTTGGGGGACGATGTCAAAGGACTTTGAGCGTTTTCAGTGTAATCTGACACCGCAGTCTTAGTGCTTTTACACGTGTGGAAAAGGCAAAGTTGCCATCAAAAAGTAAGCATAGAAACTTCCGTCGACATACAACAATAGATCAGAGAATGCTCTGCCACAGTCTGGTCAGCAGATAATGTAAAGCCTGAGCTGCAAGCAATGTAACTAACACAATTTTTCCATTTCTAAATAAAAAAAGCCATTACACATTTTTGCATCTTTCTTCACTAGTATGCGGGGGGGGGGGGGGGGGGGGGGGAGGAAGAGGAGGAGGAGGGGGGTGGAGTGTGAGGGGCTGGCACAAGAAGACGGCCAATGATTATAGGATGCACCTGCGGCACCTAAAGAATGTCCTCTGCCACCTTGAGATTTCAGCGTTCCCTTGTGGGCACCTGGGCGGCTCCCCAGCCCAGTTGCCCGACTATGGTGCAGAGGTGGCAAACTTTTCCGCATGGCAGCGGAGTCAAGACTGCCACACGCACGTCGCGCTCACTGCCTTGATAAGGCGCATGAAAGGCGGCGCGCGGTCAATCGCGGCCTGGACTTGAGCATTGCTGGTAATGATGTTTATGTATTGATCATCTCATCCATGTCCAATTAGATGTAGTTTCTTGTTGTTGAAACCGCTCACTCCAAGTTATTCCTCCTGGTTGGGTATGCAGCAAGGCAAACCAACCACAATGGCGCCCTAGCGTGGTATGCTATCCACTTACAGGATTTTACGGAGCTTGGTTCATTCTTTCAGTAAGCCTTTTTCCCACTCCACGTGTTTCCTACCATCGTTCTGTGGTTCCGTCCTGTCCGCGTTTGTTGTGTTGGCGCGCTTCAGACTGTTTGTTTTGTGACCACGGCAATCATTTTGTGCGCTTGTGTTGGTTTCTGGGGAACAGGGGGGGAGGCCTTTTTTTGTGCTTCTAGCCATGCTCACACGGGAGCAGGAAGCCGCGATGGCTGCAGCGGCACAAATGAACCTTCTCACAAGGTGGTAAAGATGTGCTACTTTGTGATGCAGCACCTGGCCCTCACGCCTGGCCAGCAGGACATCCACCGCGAGAGCCCCGACCACACTTGACTGTGCCAGTCTACAAGGGGTATGATGTGAAGTCCATGGCAGACTTCATGGGCGAGTTGCTGGTGTACCACCTTGTCTCCGGTGCCTCGGAAGCCTTCATTGTGGACCGCATTGTGCCGCTTGCACTACGAGCAAGTGCCAGGTGCTTGTTGGGGTCGCAGGGAACCCTTCACCAGCCTGGCAGACTTCCAGACAAGGCTACGATAAGGGTTTCTGCCTGCGGGCTGTGCAACACACATTCTCAGAGAGCTTGACGCAAGGACGCGGCACCCAGATGAAAGTCTGGTCCGGTACATTCGGGTCATGCAAGAGCTCTTCAAGAGGGCGGACCCGAATACACCGGAGTTGGACAGAGTAGCTCGGGTCAGAAGACAGTGTCACCCAAGGTACCGCGTCTACCTTATCAACTGCACCTTTGAGACTCTCGAAGAGCTAGCCCGGGCGCCCGCTTCATCGAGGAAGCTCTTCATGCCGAGCGGAACTACGTGCCACCGCCACCAGCCAATTACACGCTCCAACCGGCATGCGCATGGTGAGGGCCCGAGGCCTCCACGCAAGTGGACTGTCTGAGCGAGACCTCCCTTCCCCACCACGTCAACCAGGAGAGTTGGCATGGCATGCATGACGTCCCAGTTAAAAATTCCCATTAGGTTCTAATTAAAAATTTTCCTTTGGTACCAGTTAGGTTTTTGGACAACCAATTGATCACTGCCAATGGGAACCAATGAGAACCATTTGGAACCCATTGAGGTTCCAACTGGAAAAATATTTTTAATTGGTGAGACCCATTGGCCAGTGTGCTTCCTGTTGTACCCTACTAAAACCAATTAGTTCCAATTAAAACCAGTTTGAATTCCAATTGGATCTAATGGTGCATTTTAGCTGGGGTTCTCCCATGCGGGATAAGCGGATGTTCGCCTAACTCTCATCGATAGGTCTCCGTGAAGTCACTGTGGGGCTTGTAAAGGCCCCGGCTGGGGGTCGCCTCGACAGGTGGGAGGTCGTTAGCAGCGCCCTATCAAAAGCTGGGTCCCAATGGAGATCACCACCCAAGCGAACCATCTTGGTCAGTTTACTCCAGCAAGTGCTGGGGAAAACTGACATGCTACAGTCAATATCCCGCAGCCATGCAGCATTGACCCCCACCGCAACGGAACGAGCCCTCCCCATAACAGCGGGGCGCAAGCCTGGTGGAGGCCCTCCCATAGTGGTTCTTTACCCGATCGCTGGAAACAGTCCGACGGGCACCTCTGTACGGGTGGCCCAGGGCTGGGCAGAGAAACTCCAAAAAGTATTCGGGAATAAAATACTGAGATACATGTATTTTAAGGTCAAAAATGCAGGTACTGAGATACATTTTTCTTTTATGTAACGGGATATCCCTGAGATACTTCTGCAAAACCAGGGGAAAAGTATTCTGCAATACGGATACAGATACTTATAGAAATACATTAGCTCTCGAACAGTGTTAGGTGGGGAGGGTGCAGTTCGAGGGCGAATATGAATGGTAATTTATGCTTGTTCTCCTTTTTTGTGTAATTTACGCTGTTTCCGTTACCTAAAACTCTTTATTTATCATTATTGCCGCTAAAGAAAACATGTTATCTCCGTTGAACCAGATACTGTAAACAACCTCATTTTCACGAGGACCTAATTTTCGCAAATCGCCTACAATTCGCGAAAAATAGGTCCCCCCGATCAATTCCGCTAAATCTAAACACATTGGAATCTATACAGTCGAACCTCGATATAACGAACTTCAATGTAACGAAATCCTCGATTTAACGAAGTATTTTATTTTTCACAGTTTCTTGCCCATAGACCCCATGTATCTTTAGTCTCAATATAACGAAGTCTATTTTTCTGCTATTTCAATATAACGAAGCGCCATTGCCATAGAAGGCAATAAATAAATCAACTCTAAAAAACAACTTCGCAAAAAAATTGTGGTTAAAAAAAAAATTATGCACAAACGCGAGCGCTTGATAGGTTACTTCACGGGGACAGGCCTTCCAACGTTCCTAGGCTGCCCGAGGATGCGGCGCCGGTAGCGCCGGCGAGGCATGCGGCAAAGCGGATTCCGCGGGAGTGGCCAGAAAATGGCGAGCAAAAAGTTAACACGGCATAACAGCATCACCACTGACATTCACTGATCATCATAGTCCACTGTACCGCGGGAGCCAACTTCAGCAGGGGAGCGACGTGATGGCGCGACCGCACGGGCAGTGCCATCTAGGAGAAGACCGATTATCGTCTTGCGAGCGTGATGTAAAGGAAAGGCGCAAGTACACTGTGGGCGCAAGGGGGCAAGTAAACTGTGCGGGCAAGAGTGCTGTGTAGGTTGGAAACATTGGCACCGCCTAAACTAAACAGCTTTAATTTTTAACCGGGCGGTTCACTCACGTGCTTGCTGCCATAAGGAAACGTAAAGTTCTTTCTTTGGATGAGAAAGCAAACGTTTTGGACGCCATCCTGAAGAAACTGCCGAGATCACGAGCACTCGGGAAGTGCTCGACGCAATGGACGTACTGAGGAGGTACACGGCGTCGCATGGGCAGCAAGATGCCGTGCAAGCGCTCTGGGCGCTCGAACGCCGTATGACCAGTATGACGCCGCTGCTACTGTCGGACAAGGCGCAAGCAAAACTCGCGGACTACTTTGCCCCTAAATAAATGTCATTTTCGGTGAGTTTTCATACCCGTAAAATGTTTCGGAATTTTTTTTTCGCATGCTAAAGCCAAATTTCGATTTAGCGAAATTTCAATGTAACGAAGTAAATTGCGAATTTTACCGACTTCGTTACATCGAGGTTTAACTGTATTGAGATCCCACAGCGTCGTGGAAATTAGAACCTGCAAATAAATCCAGAACTTCAGGTTTGACCTAAATCACAAAATATTGAGCTCACGAAAAATAAGTCTTTACAATAGTTGCAGAAAGGTAAAGACTGCATTCCACGCTCGCAAAAGACGTTGTGTCTTTTTCCACAGTTTTAAACCAGTTTTTTTGCCTTTATGTTGGGGCTAGAGATGATGAATTATGTTATAGGACGGGTTCATATTATAAATTACGAAGCAGCTTGCACCAAACTGATGTTTTATCTTTTAAATTTTTCTTAAAAATGACAACAAATGTTACGAGATACCTAAGTATGACAAAGTATTGCGATACAAGCAATACGTCGTAAATGTATTTCAGAACTGAGATACAAATACATTTTTTTAATGTATTTACGTAGCTTTTCTAATGTATTTACATAAAGATACAGATACTCTAAAGTATCTCTATGATACTATCGCGATACTGCCCAGCCCTAGGGTTGCCTAAGCAGTCCAACTGTCGTTGGACTGCTGGTACGAGTGCGAGCAGCACGGCTATCACCAAAACCGGTGTCCAAGATTTCTGGACACTACAGACAAGAGGTGGCCAAGACGGCGGCAAAGAGCCAGAACCAGACCAACCAGGGAAACTATTACGGTCAGCAACGCTGAAACCAGACAGCCACTAGCCGACGGCCGTTACAGTCCCTGGGGACAGTGTAGCCGCTGCACGGATTCCATCGGTATGTTGAATCTAGCCCGAGCCTAACATCATGAAACCGCACATGACGATTTCACTGCTCGATTTTTCATTGCCACACTTTTGGATTCTGGGGCCTCTATCTTTCTTATAGGGGATTTCATTGTCGAACTCTGCAAAGCAAAAAAGGTAAGCATCCGGGAATGCGAAGCTCGTTTGCAGCTAGCTTCTGGCACAGCGATAACAGCTGGAGGAGCCATGAGGCTGCGGACTCGGTTTAATGGAAAGAAGCAGCGTCAGTGTTTTCTTTATTTGCCAGGACTCTTAGTACCCGTGATCTTGGGCCGAGATTTTATTACAGGCAAAAACATGACACTTGACTTTTCTTGTGGCGGATACCGGCTGGGACAACAACCAGAGCTGACTCTATTTGCCAGATGGGAGGACCGCATCCGGAACCCACCCATTGCAGCCCACTTCACCACGGTGCCAGACGTCTTGCCTGCCGGCGTTTGAGAATCGTTGCAAAAGTGCGCTCTCTCGTTGTTCCACTTCCCGAGAGACACTCGCAGGATAACCATGGCTTGGTGACTGTCGTGGCCACGGCATGAGGATCCCGAGATTCACGGTGGGGTTGTTTGAAGATATCTGTTTGTCCTTTGTCCCACTTATTGCCCTTCTCCAGGGTTTATTTTCGTCAGCAGAAGCAGGAGCTGCAAGCAGTCCTGGAGTCTTTCTCACCGACGTTCACGGAAATGCCTGGAAAAACTGACGTCCTGCTACACCGCATTGAAACCGGTGACCCGCCGCCTTGGAGGTGCAACCCTCGACCGATCAGCGTCTACAAAAGGGCACTCCTAGATGCGGCGCTCGAGGAGATGATTGACACCGGTTCAGTGTGGGAGTTAAAGAGACCTTAGGTTTTCCGCATTGTTCTCGCTCCAAAAAAAGACTGAACAGCCAGACTGTGTGGATTACAGGCAGCTTATTGATGTGTCCTTACAAGACATTAACCCTTTCCCCAGCATTTCTTTTGTGATGTATGCGCTCGGTAATGTGAACGTGTTTACAAAGCTGGATTGCAGTCGCGGGTTTCTTCATATCGAGATTCACCCATCAGACATTCGACCAGTTGCTTTCACAAGTCACACGCTAACTCCAGCCGAGCGCAACTACAGTGTCTCGGAACGGGAATGTCTCACCATTATTTATGCTTTGAAGTGCTTCAACATGTGCCTGGATGCCGCAATGTTCCAGATTCAATTTGATCACTTAGCGCTCTCATGGCTAAGAGGACTTAAGAATCCAGCTGGACGTCTTGCTCGTTGGGTGCTTACGCTACAAAAGTACAGCTACTCTATCGTGTACTGCCCGGGGTCAACCAACAAAGTTACTGATGCGCTCTCGTGCTCCACTTCCCAAGGAACACTCGCGAAAGCCCATGGTTCGGTGACCATCGTGGCCATGGCACGAGGATCCCCAGATTCACGGTAAGGTACATTGGTGAGCTGCAAGGAGCTTCGCAAGGCAGAGCTGGATGACGGACTCTGCCAACGCGTGTCCACTTGGCTGGCAGCAAGAGGTCCAGTCTACTGCCCAAGTGACAAGGAGTTTGACTCCTACTTGATGAGTGAAGATGGCATCTTGCTGCGCTACATCCCCAGGCCGACGACGATCCGGATGGCTCGGCGTTCCGGACCGTGATACCCCGCAAGCTCCGTAAGCTTTTCATTCTATACATGCATGACTCTGCCTTGGCAGGACACAGCAGTGGGAGCAAAACTTACGAAAAGTTATCCTAAGTCGCTACCTGGCCAGGCATGAGGCAGGATGTGCTCCAATATGCTCGTAGTTGCTCGGTGTGCCAAAAGGCAAAACCACATGCTTGTTAGCCTCTCCGGTCTCATGGAAACAATCGTGAGCCAGAGCCTTTGTCAGATTTGTTGCTGTGATGTCGTGGCCCCTTCCCACATAGTCCCCGCGGCAATCAGTACTTGTTCGTGGTAACTGACCACTTCGTGAAGTGGGTCGAGTTGTTTTTTGTACGAAAGCTAGATTTCCAAGAAACGTGGGGCTGTCTGAAACATTCGCTAGGTTCGGCTTTCCAGCACAGCTTGTAAGCGATAACGCCTCTTACATAACGAGTAAGGTGTTCGTGGACAGATGCATGGTTTTGGGAATTAAACACAAAAGAACTTCTCCATACCACCCACAAGCAAACATCACGGAAAGGGTAAATCGGAACCTTATGATGATGTTAGTGGCCTGCACCAAGGGCCACAAGGACTGGGACGTGAAACTGCTGGAGCTGGCATTCGCAACCCCTACTACCACTTATTGGTGAATGGGTCTCACTCCTGCCCAATTAAATTTCGGCAAGGAGCCATTGTTTCCACTTTTTAGCAGCCTTTTTCTACAGAGTCTGGGGTAAGTCTTTGCTCCTAAGTGAAGTTCGGAGAGAACCTCCTAAAGCGCTTCTCCGATAACCTTCAAGAGGCCCGAGAAAATCTCGACGTCGCCCAAGTACAGCAGGCAGAACAGTACAACCAAGGGCAACGTGACCTGCTGTTCATGGTGGGAGATTTTGTACTCCGGTGTACTCACTCACTGAGTGACGCCGCTCGATGCTTCGCAGCCTCCCTCGCAAACAGGTGGGAAGGTCTGTTTCGCGTGCATAAAAAATGCTTACCATTCACTTACAAACTAGTTCACTGCGAGTCTAGTGAAGAAACCGGACTTGTTCATGTCACTGACCTTAAACAATTTTTTCAAGCAGAAGACGAAGATTCTTCGCAGGACCGGTATGACACTGATGGCAGACCCATTTTGGAAACCCCGTTGTCTCCACCAAGGCGGCGGTATAACCTGCGACGTCGGTGACACCAAAGGGAGAGGAACCCTTTTCTTTCTTGTCCCCTCAGCTTTGCCTCTCTCGCATTTTGGGGGTAGTTTTCTGCTTCCACGGATCCGCTCCCTTTTCAAGAGAGATGGGAAGAAGATTGTGTGCCCACCTCAGATACCTTATTTCGAACTTTCTCGAAGCGATGCGAATATAATGTCAGGCTGAACCCACAACTAAGCACGCACGGCATCTGCTTCCTCGTTTCTCCAAGAAGATGGCTCGTGGACAACACCGCCACCGCACACCGCCATCGGGACGACATGGCGGCCGGGCTGGCAGTGGACGAGGCCACCAAGGACGTCCGTCGGCACAACAGGGGCACCCCAGGGGGCCGTGGACCGTGGCCACCCCCTACAGGACGGCCCCAAGGGCCCGGCCTGTGCCGGCGACGCAGCGGATGGCCACAGCAGACCGCCGCCACCTGGACCGTGTTCAAGGAGCACACCTCTGTCGGGCGGCACACGAACGGGGGCGCCTTCATAGGGAGAGGGCAGACGCCGAACGCATTGCGTGCATCAACCAACTCGGTGAGCGCGACCGCGAACGGGCCATCGCACTCGTCCAGCCGCGCCGACCGGACTTGCTATGCCAGTCCAGCCAGCAGTGCCATCCACCCTGATGCCCACGACAACGACACCATCGTCGACGTGCCGGACGAAGTTTGAGGGGGAAGTGTGGGCACCCTGGCGGCTCCCAGCCCAGTTGCCCGACCACGGTGCACAGGTGGCGGACTTTTCCCTATGGTAGCAAAGTCAAGCCGACCACACGACATTGTGCGTGTTGCCATCAAAGGCGGTGCGCAGGCAGCCATGGCCTGAACTGAAGCACAGCTGATAACAATGTTAATGTTGTCTCGTCCATGTCCACTTCAATGTAGTTTTTTGTTGAAACCGGGGCGCAAGCCTTTGTGGTGAGATGCCGCGAGGGAAGTCAACCTCCACCTGCACGTGGTGCGCCCTGCCAGCTTGTATGCTGCAACGGAGGCTCTGGCGACTATCCCTCCACTGAGGGGTGGGCCCCCGAGCAGGGGTCTGCCCTTGGGAGGGGGGGGGGGGCAAAGCAAATATCCCTACTGCGGCAGTTGGCGCAGGGATGCCCTCAACCATCGTTGACCCACTGGTGTTGCCCTTGATTGCCCCTTCGTGGGGTTGGGCTGGTGTCGGGCTCTGCAAGATCGTTTCTCCGTGTCAATCTTTCCTGGGCTGTTTCTTGGCGTGGCCCAGTTTTTTCTAAGTACAGTTCCCAATTGGCTTTTTGGTGAAATTCCCACTTGATCCAAGGATCCAATTAATTTATATGGAATTGGCTTTAAATCGGCTGTGCTTATTGAGGCAGTACCGATTCAGGCAATTTTTATTTTTCAATCTTTTTACGAGCCTCACCTTATCAAATGCCGGGTATGCAGCAAGGCAAACCGACCATACCCTGTGGAGCCTCATTCACTTGTTTGAGGAGCTGGGAGTACCCCTCAAAGCACCTGTGCCAACAGCTGATCTTGCAGCCTTCTGTCCTGCACGGTAAGCACGTGAGCTGGACAGAAGTCTGTCTTATATGTGGGTGCCATCCTCTGCAGTGGGTCTGTAGTAGGTGCCAAGTTCTCGAGGGACAGAGCACGCGGAAAGAAAAACACAATGGGAACGCGGTAGTACAGCAGTGCGCCTAGGTTGCAGAGTGCTTTTAATGGACAATGCAAAACCGAGGCACCCCTAGCGTGTCGGGTGTGTTCTGGAAAACATTTGTCAACAAAGGCTTCACTTTCAGTTCCCTCCATCAGACGGTAGCCAGCTGCGAGCGGGCACTGCGGACCTGCACCATGCCCCTTCGTAGGTCGACCTGCGGAGGTTGATCCGAGCCTTCGTAAGTTGACCTGCGTGTGCATGTTATGCAGTATGTAAGCATGCTTTTCGTGACTTCATCAGACGGCGACTGATGCAAGGCGAAGGCAAGCCACATCGCTTCAGCGAAACTAAACCTAATCTTAATATACGTACACTCCTCTACACGCCAACTCCTTGGGGGCTTTCGACTTCAACAGACTTCCAGGACCAGCACCAACATTAGTGTCGGGCTTTCACACTGTCTTTACATCGTGTTTTGTCCATCATTCTTAAAGGAACACTAACCCCGCCCCCCAAATTTTTCTTTTCTTGTTTGCCAGGCAATTTATTATGGCGTCAGGAGACTACCCAATCAATATTTTGCTACTAAGTCGTGTATATTTTCAGTAAAGCAAAAAAAAAAAAAACTCAAGTGCTCGAAATTGAAACATAAGCATGGAAGCTCATGGCTTTGCCACGTGGCCGATGTGTACCGAGGTGAAGAGAGATGCCGGAGGTCGCAGGGCTACACCAGACCGTGTTTTTTTCTTTCCACTTGTTTGGCGTGTGGAGCAGACGACAACGGCGAAGTTGCCTGCACTGTTTGTCGTACGATTGTTTCGTACTTGTATCCCTTCCACTCGATGTTCAGCTGTGGAAGATCGATCGGCCGCTACCACGGACGACAGTTTCAAAGTAGCGGCCCCATGTTGGTTGCAACGTTGGTCCGTTGTGCGCCGCCGTCGCGTCGTCCAGCCTGCGGTACGTCGTCGTAGTGAGGATGACATACATGTACATGCACTTCCTGGGATCTGGGCAACATTTTTTTTTTTTTTTTCAATCAATGTTTTTGCAGTTTTTTGGAGGCCGTAGAAATTGGGTTCATATTCATTCTATATTTTAATGCGAAAGCATTAACTGTCTTAGGGAGCGAGCCGACGTGATCAGCTTTGAAACCGTGCCGAACAGAACCCTAAATCCTTTCTTCAAGTGCAGCCAGCTCCCAGCTATGAAACCACGCGAAAAGCCTAGCCATACAGCGCCTAGTTTCCCCGATTTCAAAGTAGTGAAGTAAAGCTGATGGATTTCGGCTTCGGTCCCATTGGCTGGCGCATGTCGACGAGGCTCCCATTGGCCGCTGTGCATCAGTTTCAACGACTGCTGCCCCATGACGCTGTGTGTTCGTCGGCACGCTGCTAACACGAAGCGTTTAAGGTCAGAGCAGCGAGGAAAGGGCGCACTCTCCTGACCGGCAGAGCACGCTGCTCTGCCATCTATAGAAATATGTTACGCATATATGCTGCAGACGTACATGCTTCGCATTCACAACTCGTAAGAAGTGCTCAGGTACAGCTTGAGCCTTTTTTTTTTAATATTGAATGTGTGCCTTAGGTCAGAGGTGTGCAAAGCGATAGTCTAAGAAAGTCAAGCCACTAATAGCTTTGCTGCTGCTCTAAAGATCCTTCCCTTTATAGCAATATCAAAGCTATTGGCAGCTCAGCTTTCTTAGACCCCCGTGACCCCTTTTTTGCGGACCTCTGACCTAAGTCACTGGACGGCGTTCAAGTGTTTTAGGGGTCGCGGGCCTGAAAATTTTATGTAGCTCTGCTTTAGATGGCCCACAACTTTGAATATCTTTGGCCCACATAGTTTGAATCCCATGTCACCATGAAAAAGAGAGTGAGTGTGACTGAAACGGGCCAATTCTCGACCGGCCCTTTTCGGGTGAAAAGAAAAAAACTTCGAGCCGCAAATTGTGTTCTTGGTAGTGGGGCTCACATAGGTCACGTTGAAATAAAAACCTCGGCGAGCATTAAAACCCCGTCAGTGTCCCTTTCAGCCATCTTTTACTTTCATCGCTCAATTCATTTGGCCACTAGCTGCTACCTCATCTTCCTCTTTCCCAAGATTGCCTCCCCCTTGAATCAGTTACCGTTAGATAAAGTGTCGAAGGGTATAGACCTTTGCAAAAAGAGCGCTCTGGCCGCCGCCATTTTGCGAATCGAGCGCCCCCTATCAGCCAGAAATTTCTAGCACCCGCCTGAGCTGTGGAAACCCGGCCAGCGTGACTCCCCACCCGCATTTTGCATTCGGAGTTCGCTGGCTTTTCTTGAAGTTTTTACTTTATTCGCCTGTTTAGAATGCTTACCCTTTGTATGTTATCTTCCACTGTGAGAACCAGATAATACCAGGGCTCGTAGGCTGCTCGGCCTTCGCAGGAAACGAATGAAGAGAGCGACCGTCAAGCAGCCCGTGACCCAGGCAGTTCGACGTTCTTGGAGGATTATTTCCGTTGAGATAATTTCCAAAAAGCCTTCCCGGCTGTGTTCTGGGTCTTCGCGAAAAATAGCTGATAGGGTCGGGTCCGGGGTGTGGGGACAGAATAGACACGTTCGTTCATTTGCTTTGAAGCTGTGCAAAAAAGCTGCTCTCTTCTACATGTTCCCCAAAACGCGCCGGATTCCGTCCGATTGCCGCGAAGTGGCTATCGTCGACAGTGTATATAGGATATGCTGTGTTATTTGAGACCTTCCTCAAATCCTGTTCGGATAACGCGGCACCGTGGGGTACGTACAATATATGTTGTTCGATTAATGAGACTCATTGAATTTCATGTTGTGGGTGGGGGAATATCCATGCAGTTCAGATATCCTGTGTGGTCAAATATTTTGACCTATATAGATTGACACGGCTGAGTGTACGGTGCCGTAAAACGTTGAACATAAAATGAAACAACCATTCCAGTTGCATTTGTTCTGTCGCGCACGGACTCACCGAAACAGCTTTCACTTCTTTGTTTTTGTTCCCAAAAATAGAGCACTGCTTTCTTAAATACCTCTATAACTTATATTCGCCACAGAACACAAAATAAAAAAGAAAACTCGGCAATTTAGCCTCCACCAGCGTCCGAAATTTCACCTACGCAGGCTGCCACAGCGCATTGACGAGAAACTCCACAGCTCAGCGCAGTCGGGCAACACTGACATACACTCTCAAAACCGGGGACGCGCGCTGTAAATCGCTTCGTTCGAGACTGCCGCTGGAAAGGTCTATACTTACTGCATCAGATACACGCGTAAGTCAACCTACGAAGACTCTGCGAGGTACACTGCATTGAAGGGCGTGGTGCAGGTCCGCAATATTCGCTCGTGGCTAGCCGCGGTCCGACGGAAGAAACTCTCGGTTGACAGACGTTTCCCAGAATGCCCCCGAGCCGCTAGGGGCGCCTTGGTTTTGCACATTGTCCCTTGCTCAATCGGGGCCGCGTGGAGCAGCGTTTGCAATTGGAGCTGCAATGACGAAAGCATGGATTGTCTCTGCCTGCTTTATTCTTTGACCCATGGCAATGCATGTGCACTTGCATTTT
This sequence comes from Ixodes scapularis, assembly GCF_016920785.2. NCBI lineage: Eukaryota > Metazoa > Arthropoda > Arachnida > Ixodida > Ixodidae > Ixodes > Ixodes scapularis. The sequence continues at coordinate 166,387,403 of NW_024609857.1, forward strand.
CCCGGGAGCTTAAGGAGGCAAGTACTATGAAATTGCAAACCCTCCGTATAGTTTCAGTGGCTGCCTCCCCTAAGCCTCTCTACGACGCCGGCCGAGTGTTGCTGCGCACAAACTGAGCACGCTTAAGGAATTTTCTTTTTTTGGGGGAAACACGGAGTGGGGCACTGCTGCATCTCTGAAGACGTTTTACCCCCTCCTTGCACCGGTCAGCGAGGAGACGAGCGTTTTGTTGCCAGTCGCCCTGTTGGCTTGTGTTGCGTGCTGCCTAACCGGGTATGCTTAGGTGCCAGCCAGATTTCGGGTGGAAAAAAATCTATCGTACCAATGCACGCACCAATGCTTTTAGACTGCCAATACGTGTGTGCTGCGCTCGTATACGCCACGCATTTCAAAGCCTTCAGCACGCAGTATGGGGCTTATCGTCCACCCTTTGCCAAGTTACAACGAAACAGGGTATAACCATGTGCTCTGACTCTGCTGGCGCCGCCTGGCCATTGCCGGTTGACTATAACGTAGGCATTCTTGTGCCCTCAGTTTCTTTTGCAATAACCAGTGGCAATTGAAAGCATTGGTCATGGTAGCAAACTTGCACGTCCACAATTCCTTTTATCGTGCGCGTGCCTGTGTATGTCACGAGTTTGACGTTCAATTTTCTAAAGCTTGCATGAGGAAAGTGCTTCGCGCACTCTGGTTTGGACATTACCGACACTGCGGCCTTGTATCTAGTTTCATCGGAACTTTCTTACCATTTAACGAGACGGTAATTAAAATGGTAGGCGTGCCCGAACTCTGGTTCGTGCGACACAACGAGAGCAATTCGCTGTCACACTCACTCTCGGCTACGTGTTGCACAACTTTTGTTTTTTGCACATCTTTGTAACATGTCCCTTTTTAGCACACTTATAACAAGCGCTGTTCAGAAAAGGGCAACTTACAGGTAAGTGTTGTCCTCCACACCAACGATACGGTTTTTTAGTTCTTTGCTCCACAGCTTTCGCCGCTTCCTGTCCATGCCCCTTTGACTTGGTCGGCATGTTCGTTGTCGCTGTCCGACGTGGTGGGGCCGGTGCTTGTTGCCCATTTGACGTCCGCAGTGTTTGGAGGTTGTCCCGCGTTGCTTGACGTCAGCATTTCCTTTGTGTCTTGAGCCGCCGCTTCCATGGCCGTAGCTATGCTGCATGCACAGTCCCAGGTGACTTTTGTGTCGGGCATTACGAGAAGACGACAGCGTATGGTGTCAGGGTGCAGACCCGCGATGAGTCTGTCGCGTAGAGCTTCCTCGAGGTACACGCCGAACTCGCGTGTCGCTCCGAGCTTCTTCAGTTCGACGACTTAGTCAGTCACGGTCTCGTGAGGCCCTTGGTTTTGTTGATTGAAACGGAATCGGTCTGTGACCAGTGAGCGTCTAGGTGCGTAGTGTTTTTGAAATATGCTGACGGCCTCCTGCCTCATGGTACGATACCTTGTTCGGCGTCTTCGGCAGAAGCAGGCTCCGGAGAACGGTGTAAGCTTTCTCACCGATGGCTGTAAAGAAGACCTGGAGTTCCTTTTCTTTTGCGATGTCATTGGCTGCCACGAACAGCTCGAAGCGTTCGAGATAAATCTCGAAATTTCCGCTGTCTGCCTGGAACTCCGGCGGCTTCCCGATAGTTGCGGTCATCTTCAGTTCCTTGGTTTCTTTGGCCATCCTCGTCGGTAAAGTCTGGTATCAAGCAACAAGAGGACACACTGGCGCTATCTATTGGTTAGCAGTGTAAACTTGGCATTCCGGCATATTTTCTATTTCTCTCGCGCATTATCCTTTCTTTGCTCGAAAAACTTTTGTCAACATTATGAACGAGCCTTTCTTGTAGGTATTACGCACATTTGACCTCGGAAATACCGCAAAACCTTTGCTCTTGTGAAATGCAGTTCCAGGGTCACCGCATAGATGGCGCCAGCGTGCCAGTGTGTTCTCTTGTCCTAAGAAATTTTAAGAGGTTTTAGCAAGTCTCGGTTTCTCTATGTCATACTCGGTTGCGAGAGTGTGAACAGGCTTAAGAGGTTGCAAGAATGTGAACAGGTCTTTACACTTCCCTATTGCAACTTTGTCTGCCTACAATGAAGCCTAGAAAGTTTATGCTGACAGGACACAACCGCTTGATACCGGTGGACATATGTAATTGAAGCTGCATTCTTTTAAATTCCAAGTGTAACAAAAAAGTGTGGCTTTAAATGTTTGATTTACCAATCACAATTACCTAATGTTTGTTCCTTAAAAAGGGAAAATCAAATTAATGTTCATGAGAAGGATGAATATAAAAGAATTTCCCCTAGACATTATTTAGCTTTAAATTTAGCCGCAGCCAATGTTGTAGGGTTGCCCGAGTCTCTACCTCTGTGAGCCATAGGTCCCAATCTGAGGCCTTGCCGTTAAATTATTTTATTAATTTGCACGGACTTGCCTGGGTATTCTGCAGATACAGCCTAGATTTTTTAAGGACCAAGCACTGTAAACAAACACTAACTTTTATAGATATAACTGGTAGGTTATGCTTTCGTTACTGTACTCTTGTTATTAATTGTGCCAGTCGGGTCTTTAGCTTTATTGGTACTACGGTGTGAGTCAAAGGGATCGAAGGCTGTTCGAAGGAATTGCAAAAATTGGTTTCTGAACGTATTGAGCTAAGATTCTTCTCGGAGATGGCTGAAGAATATGCATTAAAGGTATACAAGTTTCACTGATCAAACTTACCTAAGTAAAATATTAGGATTGAAAAACTTGAAATCACTATATACCTGCGGTGGCCGTGTGCTAACCAAAGGCATCTTATTGGCACAGCAGCCAATAGATGGCAGTGCTCTCTGCGTTGACAGGTGGGCTTCGGCAGTGAAGACACCACGAGTGCTGCTTTTTCAGCATCAGCTTCGGTGATGACACCGCTGTTGTCAGTAGCTTGTTTTGAAGGGAGGCGCACCTTACCCAGCGTAGAATTGTATGGGAGCCTGGAGGTCGTCGTCGAAACTTCCGAAAACGTCACTAGACCTATTTTGTTCTCTGACACTCTCCATAACAGAGCAACTATCACTCGCTTGTTGGGAGCTAAATGCGCCCCGAAAGAGCATGAATGAAAGTTGTAGACAAGAAAAGTGACGCGGTAACTACCAGAGAGTGCAGATTAGACGGCGACATGTAGCCAAAAATAATTGTTGAAAAAAATGAAACAATGCAACTGGTTTTTTTTTTTTATGTTTTAGCTTGCATTTTCTGTTTCATTGGTTGAATAAAACAGCCGTGCACTGTCAATTCGTGCAAGAAAAAGAGTGTGTTGCTTTTAGCTTAGAAACATTGTCCGCTATTATCCCCTCCAGATGCCCATGTGCCAAGTTATTTGTCTTGAACCGTGGCACAATTCACGCGTGTACCGCCTGTAGCCTCTGTAACCATCAGGGACGGCGCCAGGCTTTTCATAGTGAGGGGGCAGTGGGGAGGCGCACGGCATTTTTGAGGAGGCATGGGCTTTCGATCCGACTAAAAGAGCAAATATTCAGGGACGATGACTTGGCGCTTCGAGAGTTTTTAATAGAAATCAGCTCAGTTTATTTCATTACTTTACAACCTATCTACAACTCGGGTTAATGTAGCATTTTACGTGCAAAATATTCAGGCATGTTTACATGCCGCAATACTAAATAAGCACGCTCACGCTTGTCGTGGCTCATCATGTGCTCTTTAGGCAGTCCCCTGCACTGCGGAAAACCGGAGCACAGCAGCGATCATGTAGATGTAGTGACGACTCTCCCTTACGCCTGGCAGAGTTACACGGCGACTGATTTAGCCGCCCAACTTTTCTTCATCTGCTTGAAGAAAGCCGATGATGTTTGGGACATCTTGCGTGCTGCACTGTTGGAGTGGCGTCGTAGTCCGCCTTCTTTCTGAAGAGCTTTCTTCCAGTTTCGATAGCCCGCTGTCAAATTACAGCACTTCCACTGTTTTACTCCCCCCCTATACCCAAACACTTTCATCTTTCCTCCAACCTCCTGGGATAGTCCCTCGAAGGGACTCTGTGCCCCAGGGTCACGAATGATGGGAGCATGGCAGTTCTCGAACCGCCAGGCTCCGACCTATACCCTTTCCCGAGCACACAGTCGCCGTCACCAGAGTTCCTTCAAGGACTCCATAAAGATTTGAAATAAGCAGGATGACCTAGACACGTCAAAGCCGCCCCTTGGGAACTGGCCAGCCGGCTCGAGCGTCTCAGGACTTTGGGAGATTTCCTCGGTCAGATCATGAACAGCGCCTTTGAGTTCCTTTGTCTGGCAGGTACGAAGCGACGGCGCAGTGCAGGTGGGATTCCAAGTCTCCGAGTAATCACTTGGGTGAAGCTACTTTCAGGAAGTCTTTTTTGGTTGGCGACAGAGGAATTGAGTGGTAGACGACGCTCCTTAGCTTCGGCAAGCCATACCGATATTCATGCATCGTTCTTCACAGGGTACGGAAAGAAATTAAATAAAGTGGACGGCACGAAAAAGTTGAAAACAACCGGTGTGAGGCCTCTTTAGAGTAGACTGGCTATCCTTCAAGCCAATGCTTTTTCCAAGGGACGAGGAAATTAGGAAAATGACAAGCCATGTAGCATATGCGGGTCTGCGCGCGAAAATTAAGGTGAAGGGGGGGGTGGGGGGGGTTGTAAAGGCTGGCATATTTTTGGGGTGGCAGGACAAATTTTAGGGGAGGCGCCCGCCACCCCTCGCCTCCCTTTGGCGCCGTCCCTGGTAACCATATCTGTAATCTTACGTGCCGCCGTCTGTTGGTTGTTGCGCCAGACACCTTTTTTTTTTTAGCAGACGGCTGTTGTAGCCTAGGTAGGAATTTCAAGTTTTTGGTTTCTATTCTATTTACTCAGGTAAGTTTGATCAGTAAAACTTTTATACCTTAATCCACGTTCTTCAGCCACCCATTAAAACATTTTAGCTCGACACATTTACAAACCAATTTATGCAATCCCTTCAAACGACCATCAATTCCTTTGAAATGTGTTACGCGAATGTTTAACAGCTATCTTCAATTCTTTCAATCTGAAAATGTCGGCAGAAGTCCTCCAGGTTGGGCAAAAAATATACTGTAAACAACTAAATTTTCGCGAGAACTTAATTTTCGCGAATTTAGCTAATCGCCTACAATTCGCGAAAAATGTGAACGCTACGGAAGCTACACTCGATTCGCGAAAATTGGAACCCGCGAATAACTTCAAATTTTCAGCTTTGGCCCGATTCGCGAAAATTTGAGCCCGCGAAAATTAAATCGTTTACAGTAATCAAACTTTAAAAAAAAAATATTTTAAGGTGTACTGACCAAGTATTTATGCTCGCCAAGGTTTCTATTTGCCCAACACAATTGGCCGGACTTCCTCCGACGCCCGTCGAAGGAGTGACATCTAGGGGTGTCGCGAACTTTTGTCGAACCAGATTTTTTGGTCGAACTTTGGGGGTTCGACTGGGTCGAACCGGTTCAACGAACCTTCGAACTTTTCACCAAATTCGACCGGTTCGACTTTATGGACAGTGTGGCCAGACCTTAATGCAAGCATGTCTAGGTTTGGAGAATTTCTTTTTATGCAAAGGGTTATTTTCATTTTGTGAACAACTGCAATTGAAAGAAACTAATTCTATTCACTGAAGAAGTTAATAACTTAAAGTTTAGTACTGTATTGACTAAAATAGCGGATTAGCGCTGCAGTTAATTCATCTCTTAGCCATTACCATCCAACCCGAAGCCAACTGGCCAGCCTGTCGCGCATGCGCACACGAGTCGAACCTCAATACAAGGTTCGACTAACTTTCCACTAAAAGTTCGAAAAAATCGAACCTGGTCGAACTCGAACCGCGGCCGGTTCGCGACACCCCTAGTGACATCTAGGGGTGTCGCGAACCGGCCGAGGTTCGAGTTCGACCAGGTTCGACTTTTTCGAACTTTTGGTGGAAAATTCGACGAACCTTGTATTGAGGTTCGACTCGTGTGCGCATGCGCGACAGGCTGGCCAGTTGGCTTCGGATTGGATGGTAATGGCTAAGGGATAAATTAAGGGCAGCGCTGATAGGTTATTTCACTTAATACAGTACAAAAAAAATTAAGTTATTAACCTCTTCAGTGATTAGAATTAGTTTTTTTTAATTGCAACTGTTTATAAAATAAAATAATTCTTTTCTTAAAAAAAACATTCTCCAAACCTAGACATGCTTGTATCAAGGTCTGGCCACACTGTCCACAAAGTCGAACCGGTCGAATCTGGGGAAAAGTTCGAAGGTTCGTCGAACCGGTTCGACCCAGTCGAACCCCGAAAGTTTGACTTAAAAATCTGGTTCGACAAAAGTTTGCGACACCCCTAGTGACATCTGTGTGCAAATCACTCCTCCGACGCCGGAAGTAACGTAACAGAAGTGACGTCACCCTGTTAATTATTAATAACTAATATAAATCATTACTAAATACAGAATATAATGTGCCTTTGAAAATAAGTGCAAATAAAAATAAACCCGTTCGATTTTATTGTAGTTTTACAGTAAAAGGTCACGTGACTAAACATTTTTGTCACAACATTTGTTTATTTACAACTTTTTAAAGACAGCCTGACAAAAGTTGTGAGTTATAAAAATAGTATTAATGCATATAAATACATTTTTATTGTCTTTGTGTCACGTGACGTTATTATTGTGGGCGTGGCTGCCGTGGCCCTAGCGCGCGCGTCGCGTGCCGTAGTGTGCTCCGAATCGGCTGTCCCTTGCATTGTACATTGCACGCTCCTCCAGCCCGGGCGCTCGTCCTGTGAAAAAAACGTCTCGCAGCTGATCTCGTGCCCGTAGCCTTCGTTACACTGCCCGCGAGCGGAATATAGCACGACGCTCAATGCTTTCTTGCACCAGCGTGACCGGCGGTAGTGACGGCCGGCCGAGTGCGCCCGCGCGCTTAGATGGGTGTTCGCTGTTGCAAAGATCTCAAACGTGACCAGAATCATTGATTATCGCACCTAATGAGTAGTTTTCAACGAGCCAACAGCTGAGTTACGTTAAGGTTCTCAGTTACAGGTGGTAAGTGTGCGTAACCCAGCTGCAAGAAGGTTGAACGGATAGGAGCGACCCCCGGGAGGGAACGGGGGTGGTACGGGGGAGGGGGGTCGTTGCGGGTACGCCAGTTAGATTTGAAACTGGGTCCACTTGGAGTCACTACTACTGAGATATGCCGGTTCCAGTTGGGAACCAATGGGGACCTAACTGGGAATCAACTTGAAGCAAAGAATTGTAACTGGGATTTAACTCAATTTGTAATCATGCATATTAATTTTACATATTATGCATTTGTTCTTTGTGTTTGTTTTTATATAGAACCAGATTTAGTTTTTTCTTCTGAGGCTGATTTTTGTGTAGGTGTTGACACTTGCACCTTCAATCAAACCGAGCAGTACTGAAAAGGTGTGCCCACCATATGACACACTCACGGTTAAAGCTGACTGGACCACTCGGTCACATATGTTGCCTGGCCCTGTCACTGCAGTAGAATGCGTAGAGTGTTATCAGAGTAGAATGTGATACATGGTAATAAAACCCGAGACTCAGGAACACAGAAGGAGACGAATGTATGAATGTGATACTCGACTCATTCAGTGAGCGCGTCGCCCTCACCGTCCTGCAACTCTATTAAATAGCTGCGTATACTCTGTTGTGTCTACAAGCTGATCCTGGCTGCTGGTAGACGAGGACGAAAAGGAAGGGGGATACGAATGGAGCACGAGATGGAGCAGCTGGTTTTTCTGTAGAATCTGCTCTTGCCATCGCCTCTCAAGTTGAGCAAGTGATGAAGGAGGCCAAGCTCTTGACGGACGAGGGATCCAGTTCACAAGTGGCAAAAATAAAAGCCAAAAATTCGAGGGCAAGTCCCAGCAAGTCGTCCGGCACTTGTTACAGATGTGGGTCACCGCACCACATGGCGGACCATCCTAAGTGCTGGCAAAGAATGAAGCTTGCAGAAAATGCAACAAGAAGGGACACTTCGCCTCCGTTTGCAAGCAGGGAGTTTCACGAGCAAAATCCCATGTCCGAAGAGTGGAACAAGCGCACGACCAAGTCCAGGTGCTAACTACCAGCTTTACCAAACAATCGGTTACGTGTGAGATACATCTGGCACATGTTCCCACCAAATGTTTAGTCGACACGGGTTCATCCGTTTCAATCCTGCCAAAATTGACGTCTACCGAAGACACTTCCACTTTTACAAGTTGGAATGTTTGAGTGCAACACTTCTGGACTACTCCGGAAAAGACATTCCCGTTCTGCGGAAATTCGACGCACCGGTGCAGTTCGCTCAAAGACTCAGCACCTGCACATTTCACGTCGTACGAACAGGCGCGGCTGTCATGGGCCTAAACGCCTTTTGTGCATTGGACATCCAACTAAACTTTGCTCCTCCCACCGGAGGACAGGTAGCAACGGTCTCCGCGAGAAACCTTCCAGAGATCACACAAGACTTCCCCCATCTGTTCTCCGAGGGATTAGGTCATGCGAAAGGATTTGTACATAAGGTAAAGACAAAAGATTCCGTCGCTCCTTTCCAACAAAAGCTACTAAGACTACCTTTCGCAGTGCGGGAGAAAGTTTCTGAGTGACTGGTGAAGCTGGAACACTCCGGGGTTATCGAGCGCATCGATGCTTCGGAGTGGGTGTCTCCCATCGTAGTGGCCCGCAAAAAGAATGGGCAGATCCGGCTCTGTGTAGGCCTATGCAAGCCGAACACTGCAATAGTTTTGGATTCCGACCCTCTACCGTGCCCCGACAAACTTTTTCATCAGCTTTCCGGTGCCCACGTCTTCAGCAAGCTAGACCTCTCATTGGCGTATCACCAGTTGGACCTGGCAGAGGAAAGCAGAGACCTAACGGCATTTGTGACGCATGAATGTCTCTTCAGGTTCACCAGAGTATGTTTCGGGCTGGCATCCGCCGCCCCTGCCTTTCAAAAATGATGGAATATATACTCTGAGGTACTCCAGGTACCATTGTCTACCTGGATGATGTACTTATTTTCGGGCGCACAAGAGAAGAGCATGATGCCCGCCTGAGGCAAGTTCTTTCACGCCTTCAAGATGCAGGCTTGAAACTAAACCAGCACAAATGTGTTTTTTTGCAGTCCAGCAGCTTCAATTCTTAGGGCACGAGCTGACACCGCAGGGAATCAAACAATGCAAAGATAATATTGAGGCTATCATGCAGGCTTCACCCCCCACAAACATAACATCACTACAATCATTACTCGGCCTGCTCACATATTACCTCAAGTTTGTACGAAACTTCGCGACCATCGTGGAGCCTCTGCACGTGCTCCTGCGGAAGGATGCTCCCTTTTAATGGAAAAAGGCACAAAAAGAGGCATTCACTGCTGTGAAGGATCTGATACGAAACAGCAATCCACTGACTTTGACGTGGTGCTGCCCACCGTCGTCACAACGGATGCATCTAATTACGGATTAAGCGCGGTTCTGCAGCAAGTACATCCGGAAGGAATTCGAACGGTGTCGTTCGCATTGTGAAAACTTTCAGGCGTCGAACGCAACTACTCTGCAGGGGAGAAAGAAGCATTGGCGTGCCTTTGGGCCTGCGAGAAATGGCGCTTTTTTTCTCTTCGGGCGCCATTTCACGCTCAAGACAGATCATCAGGCTCTCGTTACTTTGCTTTCTACACGAGGATCCGGTCAACAACCAATGAGGATAACCAGGTGGGCTATGAGACTCCTCAGGTACGACTACGAGGTACATTACCAGAAAGGAAACAAGAGTGTTGTAGCAGACGCACTGTCATGCCTGCCTACTCCGAATTCTTCGGATGGCAGCAAGTTTAGTGACGACAAGGAAGAATTCACTTGCCGGTACGCAATCTATGCACAATCGATCAAGAAGAAATCAAGAAAGAAACCAGGCAAGACCCTAATTTGCCTCGAGTAATCCAGTGTATCTGCACTGGATGGGGTCACGAGGAACAATGTGATAAAGTACTATCTACATACTACAAGTTGCGAGAAGAGCTTTCCTCCGTGGATGACTTACTACTACGTCGTGAAGTGTTGGTTCCACCTATTTGGCTACGGCATCGACTCATTGATCTAGCTCATGAGTCACGCCCTGGAATTGTGCAGACGAAGCAGCGTCTACACCAGCTCTTCTGTTGGCCCAAAGTCGACATCGAGGTCGACACCTACATTAGAGACTGCAACACCTGTCAGGCGAACGACAAGACAGCTGTGACGGCAGGGGCACCCCTACAACCAGTTCCATTCCCATCGGGTGCATGGAAACAACTAGGAATAGACATTGTCGGACCTTTTTACAAACTTCCATTGCAATTCAGATTTGCAGTCGCCCTAGTCGACTACTTCAGTAAGTGGCCAGAGGTAGCTCTTTGTAACCAAGTTACGGCTGAAGCTGTATGTGAATTCCTCATTAGAATCTTCAACCGGGAATGGTATCCGAAGGTGATTGTTTCTGATCATGGCCCATAGTTTGAATCCCGTATATTCCAGGAGTTCCTGAAGTCCAGAGGGATTTACCACCATCGGTCTCCGACATACCATCCACAAGCCAATGGTCAGGTTGAGCGCTTCAACCGAGTGCTTAAGCAGTACATCCAAACTATCCTGCAGGAACAAACCAACGTTCGTACAGGCCCTGAGGAGTTTCCGGGTGTCTACCAAAGCACACCACATGCAGCGACGAAGCTCTCCCCCGCTGAGCGCATCCACGGACATAAAATGCGTACCCGTATGGACATTGTGGGCTTCCCAAGTTTTGACGAGACCGTTCACATCGAGATGCAGCAACTCCGCCAATGCATTGCTGATTACCAGAAGCACAGCAAGCAATACACAGATGATAGGCGAAGAGCCGAACCATTTACAGCGGGTGTAGGAGATTATGTCTGAGATTATGACCGAAGGAAACACCATCATTTGACCCCTCTGAAAGAATTCATGAAGCTGTGGGGCCAAACGCCTTCTCTGCTTATTCTTCCATCTCTTTTACCTCTATCCCCCCATAGATTGGTAGATCCTTTCTTTTTACCTTCCCTCCACAATCTTCCATTTATTAATCATATTTCACACAAAGACCACCATCTCCTTCTCATTAAAATTTGCTGATGAAACCTTAAATTTTGTATGATTATTCAGAAAAAACTACGTATGAAAGGGCAAAGCCTGCGTCAGTCGAGCTGGAGTCCTATGCGAGGCTAGGGTAGCTTATGTGTCTGTGCAAGGGAATGATCGATTGAACTGGTGAGTATGGGATAGCTGGAGATGACTTCCTGAATGTAATTATTCTTTCAGAGGTTAGATGGTATTGAATTGTGGCGATTATTAATTATTAAATGAACTCTCCAAGTGTAGGAACTATTAAACAGGCAAGAAATAAAAAGAAAGCATTATTCTAGTACATCGTTACTTATGCAACTTTACATTTTAACATTTGAAGTGTTCCTCCACCACAAAGTTTTATTATTATTACTGTTTTATATTGATTTAATCATTCAAATCTATATCACCATGTGTTTTCTTTTACATACACATTGTATGCTGAGTACAGAGTTTTGGCTGAAGCTAAGACGTGTTTTGTACACCATTTATTTGTACTAACCTTATAATTGGGAGGAAACATGTGCTTCATCACAATAGCAACATTGCTGAAGTAGAGGTTTCAAGGAACAAATACAATTAACTTGGAAGTCTGCTTGCCCCTGGAAGGACATTTTTCTATGACATCTGTGGAGTAGAAAGCCCACAAACGTGCTTCTAATTAAAAACGCACGCTATCCAGAATAGCGCGACCCGCAAAAGCGGTTCTTCCTACGAGAATGTGCCTTGTGGAACAGTTTGAAACTCAGAAAAGAGCTTGTACCCTGGAAGGAGGGTTTCCCCTTTCTATTTGCTGTACGGCGGGAAAGCGGCGGACCAAGTAACTCGCAAGTGTGCTTCCCCTTGCACGTATTTTCCCTGTGGGAAAGCGCAGAACCAGCAAATGTACTTGTCACTTGCAGTAAGATGGGAAACCAGAAGACCTAACGTTCCATAAGCGTGCTTCTCCCTGAAACACCGAGTTTTGCAGGAAAGCAAAAACCCCGCAAGTGCGCTTCACCTTACAAAGTTGTGTACTGCGGAAAAGCGACCTAGAAATACTTCTTCATTATCTACATTTACTGCAAGAAATCCATGCGCGAATCTCATCCTCCGAAGAGCACTTATGGCGATAGGCCACATTGATTGACTGAACATGACTTTAAAACTAACCAAATTACAGATTTCTCACTGGCGAAATTAAAAAAAAAAAAAAGAAAAAATCATTGATTAGATTTAAACTGTTTTCTCAAAATAATTTTTTGAGAGAAATATAATTTCTCTGAAAATAATAAATACACTAGAATATGCAAGATCAACCAGAGACACTTTAGTCTGTCTGCCTGATTCTATACCTCTCTCTGCTGGTATTTGAGTTTGTATGCTTGTTCACGCACGCAGTTCTTTTGTTGATTCTACCCTTTCCCTCGTTTTGCTATACCTGAAGAACGAGCTGAAAAGTAGATAGAGCGTTCAATTCTACAATTTACTTGTGCCTCGAAGAAGTCTTATATTTGCTCGTTATCCCCATATCAATATTACTTGATAATTACTTTACATGGAATGAAAAGATAAATACACCTGAAAACAATAAAATAGTTGAGGTTCCAGTGGTAAAATTAATGTTTTTTTTAATATATCAAAATGTTTGATTTGAAACATCGGTATTCAAATCATACTTGGGTAGTCATTTAATTACAGTAATTAAATTACTGTAATTTAATTACTTTTCTGGTAATTTGTAATTCATTACTTCCTGCTAAAGGGAGCTGCAATTGTACTTTATTTACTTTTTAGCATCAGTAATTACAAACTTTGAGGCATAATTACAATTACTTTTGCAAGGATTTCCGGTGCCAACCGGAAATCCTTGCATCATCATCACTGATGATGACATCAGTGACGTCACTGATGACGTCACCGACATTAGCATTGTCATCAACACTGATGATGTCATCAGCAAAGTAATTTGTAATTGCAATGAATTATTTCTCAGGTAGTACTAATTGTAACTGTAGTTAAACTACTTTTGGAGCAAAGTAATTGTAATTAAATTACATTTTAGAAGTAACCTCTATGATTAAAGTTGTGGTCTAAATCATGATTTCGATTTAAATCAACTTGATTTTTATCCTCCACCCTGTCAATATGTGTGTCAGTGCATGACCACTGCCAATCATTTCATTTGCAGCATGCGACATTGAGCCCTCAATTTATACGAGGGCAATGGGGGATGGCCAAGGGATGAAGATAGGCTGAAAAATTTTTTCCAACATTTTGTTGATATACTATTAGATAACTTTGCACCCTGCAGGTGAAATTCGGTACGGTCTGCTTTTCTGGAATCGATCGGATGGACATTAAATCTATAAGTCGATTGAATCAGGATGTGTAACGGTTAAGAGTTGAGCTTGTTGGTACATACTTGTAATTATATCAGCTTGAACTTTGTGTTCTAGATATTTCTAAAGTTCAAGATGATATAATTACAATCAGGATGTCCCATGCAAGAACCAAACTGTTTAATTTTTTTATAGCTAACTTACTAATATTGTAATATTGCTGCTTTTATGCTTCAAGTGTATAGATAAGTGGGTAGCACAAATGCTCGGAAAGAGTGGCAATGCCATGTTCTTTATATAGTTGATTATAGTGGAGACAAGAGCTTCTGGAAAAGTATTTGCGACTCTGTGTAGGTGTCAATCGGGCAAAGGCAAACGCTGCCTTGTACCGCAGAGACACGAGGAATTATGTTACACCACTTTTCTTTGCAAATAATGATTTGGCAGCGCTACAGCGATAGTAGATAGTGCTGGCAAAAAAGGGCTGTCATTTGTGGCCCTCGAATTAGGAGGGTCAGCAACAGGTTTATAATAATAATCCTGTTGCTGATAATAATAATCCTGTTGCTATAATAATAATCGAGGCGGCACGTGCAGTTGCCTGGTAGAAAAGCAGCTTTTCTACCAGGCGACTAGAACCCAGTTGTCTGGTAGCTGTGATGCTTGGCCGAACAATGCAAACAAAGAAATTGTTAGCTATCTGGGCCAGCAGCCTCTGAAAAGCATTAAGGATTAGCAGGAAAATAAGAATAAAGTGTTGGTTTCAAACTTTTGGACATAAAAGGAATAGAATACTAACTCCAGACGACTACTACTTATTTCAACCAGCAACAAAATTCATCACTGTCATTGCTGGTTGAAGGAAGCAGTCCACCGTAGTTTCTTTCCATTCTTTGTGTTGGAAAGTTTTTCTATAGTCTACAGATATGGCCATACATCCTTCGACGGTAAAACAATTTTTTTTGAAAATGCTGTAAACAAATGCCTCCACAGCGCACTTCCAGCTTGTCGGAGTAATGAACCACGTCTCTGCAAACTGTGGTGTTCTCAATACAATGCCAGTATCAAGCTTAATACTTTGCGACAATGCTCTCGTGTTAAGCTTTTCCTTGTTGCACCAGTACACGCGGAGAAGCACTCGTGCTCTCGCTGTAAGTTTTCCCACATCGCGCCGGTGTATGTGAAAAGCACCAGCTCTTTTTTGGTAACCTTCTCCACGCAGCGGAGAAAAGCCAGTGCTCTCGCAGTTAGCTTTCTTACGTTGCTCTGGTGCACGCAGAGAAGCACCGGGCATTATTTGTGGAGTGATCAGAAAGGAAAAAAGGGGCCCATGTGCGCTAGCTATTGTTGGGGCAGGATTGATATCTCAAATGCAGTGTGATGTAACTACTAAGGTATAAGACAAATTGGCACCCCACCAAATGTAAGTAAACAACATCAAACTCTATTTGTAATGCAGAACAGTTTATTCACATTATAACACAGACCCACCCTGGGCGCGTCCATTCCCGCAGAACCGTAGCGCCCCTAGCGGACGCCACCGGCGCCGCGCATGCGCGATGTGGGTGTGGGCAAAACGCTCGCCGTCGCCCATAAACCATTGGAACGCGATGTTGTCGGCGTCCGTCTGAGTCCCCCTGCCCTTTTTTGCGTTCGAATTGTTGATTCTACGTCTTCTTGGCGATGTCTGACTACTTGAGCGGCGTCACCGAAACTACCGAAGCTAGTTACACTGCAAAACTTCGCGTGAATAATGTGACATGTGGCGATTCATTCCGCGTGGACGCGGCAGTATGTACGCTACAGCCCGATTCGCATGATGAGATTTCGTTCGCAATTTTCAGTCGCAACGGCACTCGGGCTGCAAAAGCGTGAACCGTAGCTGAGATGGTCGACGTTGATACTGAAAATCGCAAGCAGAATCGGACCAAGTGAATTAGGAATGACAACTCGGTGATGGCCACTGGTAACAATGATCAACATCTCCTTGTATCTACTGTTTACATCCAGCCTGCTTACCAACCTTCAAACTTTAGTCTTTTGAGGCCTGCACTTACTTCTTATCGCAAGTACCGGGCCAACAAACAGGACACTACAAAACTCACGACTCCGGCAAATCGCGCCGCGCTCTGCCGCGATCCGCTTCCGGCCGTCGGAGGGAAATTTCCCTCCGTCAATTCTTCCCGGGGGGAAACTTCCCTCCGTCAAATCTCCCCCTCGCTTCCTCCACGGCGGCCTTGCTCTGCTCATCACGTGGGTCCGGAGAGCCACTCACACGCTCTGTTGGCTGTCGGTCAATCGCTCAAGGCCTCCGCTCGCAATACGGAACCGCATCGGACCAATCGGACGCCATCACGACGAAAGTGAATCTCGACAAAGAAAGCAGATCCGAGGCGGGCGAAACGCACCCTTTGACGCAGGAATGTCCCAAATCCACCCAAAGCCGGACCTCCTTGGCCTTCGAGCCGAGGCGACGGCGGTACGCGAGGGCGTTGGCGAGGTGAGCCAGACGCACGTGGGGGTTGGGGTGTGACGTCAATCTGAAGAGGAGAGCAGTTGTGATCGTAAATATTTTCACGACTCCTGCAAACATTTTCACGACTCCGACAGACCGTAAAAATAGAAGCGTCCGCTTCAATTTTCACGATATGCCGGAGTCGTGAGTTTTGTAGTGTCCTGTTTGGACACCCCTTAAGAGAGCAGACGACAAGCAGAAACGTTTCAAAGAGCACACGACAGTTCGAACGATCCGGCCGCCGTTTGAGATTGAAGACACACTAAACGTAGTCCGCACGTGGTTCGCACAACTTGTCGGTTTTCTGGTGTTCATGTTGGAACAAAACAAATAAATCTGATGACCTCAAGCATCCGTGAATTCAATCCAAAGTGCTTCCCGTCTTAGCAATCGTAGTTTGACGGCGTCTGCTTTTCCCTTTTCACGGCACATGTCCAGATTCTCGGACGAACCGAGCACGTGAAAAATGATCTTCAAACTTTTCTCCACACTTTTGGTACGGCCCCAGTTCCGGCGTTTTGACGAGAAGGCAGGTTTTTGTCTGGTTCCTTTCAAAACAACACAGGCATACACGTCTGGCATGGGGACTTCTGCCGACAGCCCCAGACCGGAAGTGCGACCGACACGCCACCACTGCGCCGTGACGTAACAGAGATGAGTGCCCTAATCCAACGGGCGGGACTCTCGCTGGGGGAGGCTCTGCTCGACGGAGCCTTCTTATTCTTATATGATCCTCCCCCTCCGTGATACTGTCAATAGCGGCAGCGCGGACTCCGACTGGCGATCCTGTCAAAAGAGACAGCGCCGTCATCTCCAACATTGTTTTCCTTCGGGCAAGCGTGTGTCATCTAAGTCAAATAAACACGTCTTTATCCGGACCCGAGGAACCTTCTGTGTTTCTAAGTGGTACCCTTATAAAAGAGCAATCCCACAGTCCTCACCCGCATACTCCAAATATGTGTAAATAGGGGGAAGCCAGAGGAGAGGTGCGCGATAAAAACTGCCCAACATATGAAATAATAAAAAACACACCTTTCGTAGTCCACGTCTTTTATTCTTTACGTTTCGAACGTTTTCTTTAGCCACTCGTGAAGATGCACGACGGGGTCATTTTTATATAGGGAGGGCTAGGCAGGCATATTAGCAATATATAAGCACCAACGGAATGCTGGCGAACTTTGAACACATTCTACATTCCTTTCGATTTCCTTTCGATCGTTATTTTGCTTAGAATCGTCACTCGTTTCTCGGGTGATTCAAGGAGACGGCAGACTCTTTAAATCGACCGGAAAATTCGGTTTCTTAACCTATCGCGCGACGACTTTGTGCAGCGTTGCCCACAGATGGTGCATTTTTTTTTTTGTAAAATTTGCAAAGAGCAAACTTACCTGAGGAAAAAGGTAAAGAAAGAAAAAGGCTTAGCTCCTATGGAAACGCAGCGAAGCCATCGGTCTTCAAACAACACGGCGCCGTTTCGCACGGGAGACAAGAGATGGCGCAAGCGGTCACGACTCCAACTGCCGCCAACGAACGAGCAGACGACGCCGATAGCCGGCGTATTTAGCAGACAAGGAACTGCAGTTCCTTGTTACCGGGCCTGTTTTTGTTTCTGCGACTGTCGCCGCCCGCGGAACGCGCTCCAGTTTTGAGTCGAAAAGATTGTCTGCTAAAGACGCTGGCTCTCGGCGCCGCACTGATCTCTATGTCTATTTGCTGAATCGCGTTTGACCAGCTCCGCCTATGGACCGAAATGCGGTCACTGGCGGCCATCTTTAGGTAGAGTTATATCATCTCTAGCCATCATAGTAATATGGCGGACAGCGCAATAGAATCGATTCGCCCAACCAGGGGGCGCTTCGAAATTGCGATGATAGCGCCACCGCAGTACAACACATGGTCGTGTCGCGCCGGTCGTGCTCGTAGCGTTGCATTGGCGTCGCAGGTATTTCGAGCGTACGGCGAAGATTGAGAGAAGGATAGAAAGCGTGCGAGAAATATTTCTCATGGTGAGTCAAGAAACGATAGAAAAGCTTCAATAACAAGCATCTTCCACCGAGAAAGCGGTTGATTTCCCCGCCAACGAGTCGGGTCCGCCTCGCAAGTACGGCCGCAAGCACCGCAACTCAGTCTCTCGACTGAGTTGCGGTGAGCGGACGTGTTTCCTGGTTCTCCTCGAGCATCCGAAGCTAAGTGCCAGTTTTTCTTCTTTTCTCTCTCTTTTTTTGAGAGTTGATTGGAAGTGACTATGCGGTAGCAGTATTAGGTTTGAACAGCAGCAGTTAACGTTAGTTTCGCAAAGTAGGCTCTGTTTGAATTTTTGGCGGGAAGGGACGGTTTGTTCCCGGTCTAGACATGGGTCTAGATTTGGGTCGGCATGACAAGGGTGGGGACGAGTTGGTGCAGTGCGAGGGGTGTGGGAGGTGGTGTTACCTGGAGGAGACGGGTTTCGGGAGCCTGGAGGTGGCGGCGGAGGTGAGTTTCGAGTGTCGGCTTTGTGTGAAGCTTCAGCAGGTAACTGGGGAATGGGAGGGTAGAGTTCGGGAGATTGAGGCCCAGCTTAAGGCAGAAGGAGAGAAGCGGGTGGGTCTCGAGGCCCAGGTAGAGGAGCTGACTAGGCAGCTTAATCATGAGAGGGAGCAGCGGGTCGGCCTCGAGAAGCAGGCGGAAGAGCTGGGGGAAGTATGGAAGGCGGGTTTAGAGGAGCGTAAGAGGGAGTGTGACAGTAGGGTAGAGCGCCTGGAAGGGGTAATTCGAGCGAGTGAGAGTAGCGAGGGAAGAAAGGAGGAAGTGTCAGTTCTAGCGGGACGAACCACCAGTCTGCAGGCTGGGGTCCCTGGTGGTCGGGAGTCCGGCCTGTTGGCAGGCGGGCTCGACGACGCTGGAGAGCTGATTGAACCTCAGCTCAATGGCGCCTTCGAGCAGCAGGCGTCGGGCAGTCAGGTGACAGGAGATAAGTCGCAGGACAAAGGCGCGCAGGCACCAGGGGGATCTAGGGTACTGGTAGTGGGGAGCTCTAACGTAGCACGGGTTAGGAGGGGTGTACATAACAGGGTGAAGGGAGACCAGAGGGTAACCGTAGAGGTCCAGCCAGGGAAGTGTATGGTGGATGCTATGACCGCAGCACGTGAGGGGGTGTGGGATAACCGGGAGGGAAGGAACCTAGTAATAGTTCATGCGGGGCTTAATGATGTGCTGAAGGGTAGGAGCCAGAACCTCGGAAAGCAGCTAAACGTGGGAATACGTAAGCTGAGGGACGTGTCTGAGAATGTGCATGTGGTTGTGTGCACCATTCCAGAAGTTCGGGGGCAGTCCGGGTTAACGGAGAGGAGGGTTGTCGAAGCCAACGGAGTAATTAAGGGTATGAGTCGACAGCTTCGGTACGACGTAATGGAAGTAAACAGAGAAGTGTACGAGGCTGGCTCCCGCCCTTTTGCAGATGGCATTCACTACAGTGAGGCCACGGGTTACAGGGTGGGGGATAGGATGGGCCGCACGGTGACTGCTTTTTTGGGGGGACCGAGGGCCCTGGGGGCACTGAAGTAACTGAAAACCCAACAAAGTCAGGAGAGGCACCCAGGGTTAAAAAGAGGAGAAAACGTAAGAACAGGTATAAAAAATCAGCACAATCAGACATTGGATATATTAACATGCAGGGTGGTAGAAATAGGTTAAAATGGGAAGAGGTAGAGGAGCAACTAAGAAAGGAGGATTTAATGGTGTATGGGTTTGTGGAAACACATCTCAGAGACATGGAGCAGCCACCTTGCAACCCTGACTATGTGTGGGAAGAATGCAACAGAATGGAGGGAACGAGGAAGGGAGGTGGAATTGGAGCATTCATTAAGAAGAATATGAACTTTCAAAGGATCAGAAAGGAGTGCGCCGAACATTTGTGGCTGAAAGGAAAAGTCGCTGGGGAATCAACAGTCCTTGGAGTGGTTTACTTATGGACAGGGACAGGTGCTAAAGAGGAAAACAGAAAAATGATTGATTGCATATCAAGAGACATTAGTGAACTAGGGGAAGGCTCCGAAATAATTATTATGGGAGACATGAATGCCCATATTGAGGGTCTGGATGGGTATACGGACTCAACTGGAAGCATATTACTAGAACTGGTGGAAAAACATGACTTAGTTTTATGTAATACCAGTCAGAAGTGTGACGGGCACATAACTTGGGAAACTGGCAATCTGCATTCAACTATAGATTACGTACTCGTGTCACACAAAATATATGGTAAGTTACAAGTAATGAAAATAGATGAAGAAGGTTCCAAAAGTCTTGGTAGTGATCACAAACGTATTAAGCTGAATTTTGCCAGAGAAGTAAATGCTGAAACTAGACAACATAATTCAAAGCAAACTTTCTGCAGCGACAAAGAGTTGGAAATAGTTGTTGAAAGAATAGAGGCAGCAGTTTCAGGGCGATGGCATACAGATTGGACCTATGAGAGCCTAACTAGGCTTTTTTCTCTAGAACTAGACAAAGTTAAGAGTAAACGAAAGGGGAAGCAAGGACATAGACCAAAAAGTTGGTGGGACAAAGAAGTGAAGCAAGCGATACAAAAACGTCAGGAAGCCTCTAGAGAACACAGGTATTCCAAGCGTAGTGGGGAGACCGAAACGGAAGTAAAAAGAAAATGGGACAATTTTGTAACATGTCGCCGAGAGGCATCCAGTTTGATCAATGCGAAAATTCAGAGAAAGGGTGAGGAATGGATGAGTAATGTAAGTAAGAAAGATAGAAATGCTGCCAAGAAGTTTTGGGAGCACTTGAACTCACTCGGTGAAACAACGCAAGCTAGACAGAGGTTTATACTCTCGCATCAGGGAGATCAATTAGAGGGAGATGATGCGATACAATATATAGGAGCAGTGATGGAGGAGAAATTTCGGGAACGGGTACATGTGGAAGATAGGAGAACCGAAGGAAGTAGCAGTCCAGTTTGTGACATCGCGGATTTTGGACAAAGAGAATGGGAAAAGGCGGAACGAAAAGTCCCTAGTGGCACGTCGACAGACACAGATGGTATCCCTATCAAGCTGGTGAAGAATTTGGGTCCTAAATCTAAGGCAAAGCTAAGGGAGGTAGTGAGTACCATGATAACAAAAGGAAATATTCCAGATGAATGGAGGCTTAGTAGGATGAGTATGATATATAAGGGAAAGGGAGATAAGTCTGATATTAGGAATTATCGTCCTATAACCGTGACACCGGTTATTTACAGGTTGGTAATGCAGATTATAAAGAACAGACTGGAGGAATGGGTAGATTGCGAGGGCATACTGGGCGAGTTACAGAACGGGTTTCGAAAACAAAGAAGGTTGGAGGACAACTTATTTTCTCTAACACAGTGTATAGAAATAGCGCAAAAAGAAAACAGACAGCTCTGGCTGGCATTTCTGGATATCAAGGGTGCCTATGACAATGTGAACCAAAGAAACCTGTGGGACATAATGGAGAACTTAAACCTAGATGAAGGACTAACAGCACTATTAAGGAACATTTACAAAGATAACAAGGTGATTATAACATGGGAAGGAAAGGCGACAGGGAAAATAGAGATAAGACGAGGCCTTAGGCAGGGGTGCCCGTTATCGCCTTTGCTGTTTATGTTGTATCTGAGAGGATTGGAGGATAGACTAGAGAAGAGTGGGCTTGGGTTCAACCTTTCTTACAGTAAGCTAGGCCAAAAAATTCAGCAATCCTTACCGGGATTGATGTATGCGGACGATATTGTACTAATGGCTAACAACAGGACAGAGTTGCAGGAATTAATGAGCATCTGTGGTAGGGAAGGAGAGGAATTAGGTTTATAATTCAGTAGCGAAAAATCGGCAGTCATGATTTTTAACGAGGATGAAGTTGAGAGGCTGAAGATACAGAATATTACAGTTGAGAGAGCTAGTAAATACAAGTATCTAGGAGTATGGATATGTGATGGTGCAGAATATCTCAGAGACCATGAAAAGTATATAATAGGTAAGGGCAACAGAAATGCAGCTGTAATGAAAAATAGAGCACTTTGGAATTACAACAGGTATGAGGTGGTGAGAGAGATTTGGAAAGGGGTAATGGTGCCTGGCTTGACTTTTGGAAACGCAGTGCTATGCATGAAATCCGAAGTGCATGCGAAACTAGAAATAAAACAGCGCGGAGTAGGTAGACTGGCTTTGGGGGCGCATTGCAAAACGCCAAACCAGGGAGTACAAGGAGACATGGGATGGGCATCATTTGAGAGCAGGGAAGCGGTGAGCAAGGTAGAATTTGAGGATAGGTTGAGGCTAATGGATGGGGAGCAATGGGCACGAAAGGTTTTCAGCTATTTATACATGAGGAGTGTAGACACAAAGTGGAGACAGCGTACTAGGAAATTAAGAGGAAGGTTTTTGGGCTATAGCGAAGATACGGAAGAGCAAGTCTCAGTTAAGAAGAAAGTTAAGGCCACAGAAAGAGATCGGTGGCTAGAGGGAATGCAGACAAAGACTGCTCTGGAAAGCTATAGATTAAACAAAAGAGTTATTGCCAAAGAAAGCATTTATGACAATTCTAGGGGAAGCTCATTGCTGTTTGAGGCAAGAACGGGTGTTCTGCGAACCAGAACATACAGAGTGAAGTACCAGGAAATCGATACAGTGTGCACTGCTTGTGGAGAGGAGGACGAGACGGCTGAGCACTTGATACTCTACTGTAAAGGGCTTCACCCTATGCCTACCGAAGACAACATAGATTTAATAAAGTCATTGGGTTTTAGAGACAGCGAAGGGAGAGTGGATTTCAAGACTGTAGAGATTACCAAGCAAAGATTAAGTGAATGGTGGCAGAAATCGAGAGAAAACTAGGTATTTTCTTAATCACTGATGGCAAGGGGGTTTCATAGCCTCACTTTCTTTGCACTGCGGAGTGAATATAGATTTCACATTTAAATATTCTAAGCTTAAATGGTAAAACAAAATGGCTAGGTGGCGTAAGCTACCGCCCGATCCAAAGGGCTCAGCCGTATTCATCCATCCATCCGTGCCGGCCGTGCGGCGTCTACGAGATAACTTTACAGGTGAGCGGCACTTGTTTAAATTTTGCGCTGTAATAACATTGTGCCTTAAAGATTACTGATCACAATGAACCACTGTTCTCGTGAGTCCTGTTAGACGACGTCGGGATACTATTTTTCGGTCGCTGAACCACCGGCAGACTACGTTCTCGCACTAGAGGCTACGAGTGGGATAGCTTTTCGGGCTCGCCCACGTCGAAGAAATATTAACTTGTCGGGGATCGTGCGGGCATAGGGTGATAATTCCGGGAAGGGATAAGTCCCCCGCGTGCAGTTGAGACTGCAGGTCCTCGCTGGGCTGGAGTCGCGGACCGGTGCGAGCATTGTGCCGACGCTCGTAATTTTATTAGTATTGTTGAACACGCGTCCTCATCAGCCTGCCTCAGCAGTAGGGAACTAAAACGCCAGGGCACGACCTGAACAAAGGCCTCGTAGATTTATTACCAGGTTTTTTTGTCCCCCTTCACTGAGGCAGTAGGTTGCAGTTACTGGGGACCTGCTCCTGCTGATTAATGGTAATTTTTCTGCGAGTTTGAACAATACCGTGCCGCGAGATTCTGCCAGAAAGAGGGGCAAAACAGTTGAAAACGAAAAGAGGCTAGCCTAGACTAAATCTCCAGCATAAATGTCTGCTATGCATATGACTGCACGTAATTTTAGTCGAATTTTCATGACAATGTTCAGTTGGATGGATTTATAAAAAAAAACTTCATTTCTCTTTCAGGTTCAAGTTGTCCAGTCCACATGCAAGATTTTCAAATATTGGGTGGGGGCTTGATTCATACTTTACTGTGTGGGACATTTTAGGAGGAAAATGTTGTGCAGCAAAGAAAACACCAGTGACACATGATAGGTTGTCATTAGTAGAACAATTTTTATTTTCTGGAAAAATAATCCATGCCTGTCAGTGTTTCATTGCTGCTTCACTGAATAAAGTTTCTTTCGTGCCATGTTGGCATGTTTTCAAGCGTTTCCAGAAATGTACCGTATTTTCCGGGCTATGCTTTTAAAAATGAAAATTTTAGGCTGTGCGGACTATGCCGGATTTTTGTTTTTCAATATCGTTGATTATGACGAGACGGATTTTGTGAATGAAAGGGTATGTTAATGATAATTTATGCATAATACCAGCTTCTTTTTGCGCTAAGAAAGCAGACATTTCTCAAGGTGTGCTGTCTATGAGAGGATATTTGTGACCACTAAGCACCAGGTGCAGACGATGCACTGTATGTGTGCAATGTAAGCAAAATCTATTTTTTACCCCAAATTTGCCCCTATGGACTATAGTCTGGAAAATATGGTACAGCAGCATAATGCATCGCTTTCAGAAATGTTTTCTTGACAGTGAAAACAATTTTTATTGAGTTTTGTCACAACCACGAGTAGGTAAACACACAACCTTGTGACAATATAAAAATTCTTCTCGTGCTCTTAACACGGTGACATTGGCGCAGACTCGAAGTATGGCTGGCAGGACACTTGCAGATGATGTACACATCTCGAGAAGCAAGGACTGTCCAAGAAATTGTAGGGCCGAGAACCCCGACTATTTCAGAGATCTTGCACGGCAGATCAGCTGTTCAAGATATTCCAGATCTCACGAAAGATGTCTCCCAGTTCGTGAGAAAGCAGTCGTCACCTAAGCTTATCCATCTTTAGCCAAGCTATATTGAATCTTGGGGTAGACTAAACCAGAACGTGCAACTCGAAGACGAAAGAGACTACAGAAGTTGCCAATGAACTAACAATACTTTTAACTGGCTAAGAACCGGGCACACATAGAGAATGCAACATAGATGAGGAAAGGTCACCTGTATCTTCGAGCGTGGGAGTGAAAATTAATTTAAATTAACTAAGAATCTTTCACCAGCAATTACAGGGTTGGTAGGTTTCCTGCAATTAGTCTTTATTAAACACCTCAGCTGGCATCTCGTCTAGTGACTTGTTGCAGGATGAGCCTGAGCGTTGTCCTTGCAGGTGTTCACGAAGTGCACGCTGCAGATCCTCGCTGACGTTGGCGGAATCAAAACTGAACCGCCCCCACTGAAAAATAAATCAATAATATAAGATCTCTGGTGTGATCAGCAGAAAATCGACACGAAATAATAGAAACTGTTATTGTCCCTAGCAAGTAAAAACATAATCAGGCTTTCTTTTTATTTTAAAAAGGAAAGGGGGGGGGGGGGGGCTGGCTGGTTGAGGCTGTTTGGAAGTGCATTCCTTGTGTGTGTTGTTTGGGAGGGGGGGGGGGGGGATGCATGTGTATATTATAGCGTCGTACATGATGGCTATAAACAGCTAAAAAAAAAACGAACAGCGATTAAGAAACACACACGGCAGAAGAAAGCTGCAATTGCAACCCCCAAAAGCCCCTCCCCTAGCTAGAAGTGTGCTGACAAAGTCAGAACGGCAGGCAGGGCGTCTCTTGTGAACGGCCGAGCTCCAGCACGTCTTCGTTGCCCTTCGTTGCGATGTGGCTGCACGTGAACGCTCGACGGTCGCGAGATAGAAACCCTGTCAACGGTTCGAAGCTAATACTGGAGGAACTGAAGCTTCTCCCTGCCGTTCTCACCCTGCCAGTGATTGTAGTTGAAATATTCGTGCCAAAGGGATCCAACATCGCGACCGAAGCCCCGTCAAACACCTCGAGGGAAGCGACAGACGTGCACGAAAATCAGATAGTCCGTCACGCAGGCACTGCCAACTGACTTTTCCGCGTTCGGTAGTGATTCTGTTTCTATTCTGACACCAATTCTATTTAGTTTTTCCCGCGTATTTAGCAAAACTGATCTTCCAACGAACGAGAAACTTACTTTTGTCGGAGCACCGACGTAGTCCAGGCTTGGCGCCGTTCGAGTCTCGCACGGCTTTTCAGGGCAGCGGTAGAATTTTAAGGATCGACTACAACAACATCGGAGATTGTTGCTGCGATCAACAGCGAAATATTCGTGCTAGCGGGGCTTTTATATCGTCTCTATCGCAATGAGTGTCATATCCGACCGCCTACGACGGAGAAGCGAGGCGAAAAACAACGAGCCACTCGGACTCGGGCGTCCCGCCAGGGGCTGGAATGGCGCTGTAGTCGGCGGCGAAACTTGAGCGCTTCGGTCCTATGGCGGCCGGGTGCCATAAAATAGCCGTGGATCTAGTACACTGTACCGTGGGAGACAATTCGTGCTTGATTCAAGTTGTTCGACGACGCAGATTCTTGAAACCCGGCGTGAACGGTAGCCTCATCTTTGAGGGCCCGGAGAAAGTTCTACAAAAGCGCAGCACCGGGGGAAAGCAGCGCAGCTCGCATCGAAAGCAGACTCCGTAACGGCGTCTGCTTTCGATGCTTCCTTCGATGCGTCTTTCGATGCGAGCTGTGCTGCTTTTCCCCCTGTGCTGCGATTTCGTGAAACTTTCACCGGGTCTTCAAAGATCGCGCTACCGCTCACGCTGGGTTTTAAAAACATGTTTCGTCAAACAATTTCAATCAGGCACAAAATATCATCCACCCTATTTTGACGACAGCCTGCCACCACACCTGCCAGAACGCTGTCTGCCATGGATGGATTACAGTGGCTGCAGGAGCTGTACCTTGGCTAGAGGTAATATAACTCTACCTAAAGATGGCCGCCAGTGACCGCGTTCGCAGAGCGGGCAAACGCGATCCAGCAATTGTCATTGAGATCAGTGGCGCCGTATATGCTCGTTCGTTGGCGGCGTTCGTTGCGCCATCTCTTGTCTCCCGTGCGAAACGGCGCCATGTTGTTTGAAGACCGGTGGCGTCGCTGCGTTTCCATAGGAGCTAAGCCTTTTTCTTTCTTTACTTTTGCCTCAAGTAAGTTCGCTCCTTGCAAATTTTACAAAAAAAAAAAAAGCACCATCTGTGGGCAACGCTGCACAAAGTCGTAGCGCGATAGGTTACGAAACCGAATTTTCTGGTCGATTTAAAGAGCCTGCCGTCTCCTTGAATTACCCGGTACATACCTGCCATAGGAAGCGAGCAAGCCGACCGTGTCGCGGCGGTCGCCTATTGTTCGCCGCGACCTAGCGGTAGCCGCCGCAGGAGCATCGGGGAGCAATGGCGATAAAGAGCACGGCGGGCAGTGTCCCCGTCGTGATTACGAAGGAATTTAAGGCAGTTACGAATTCGGAAATTTCCTTCGGTAGCCGGTGCCGTCGGCGCAGAATCATTGGAAAGTAATAGCAACGAACACCACAGAGGACAGTGGGCGATTACGAATCCGGAAAGCTTCTTCGGTAGCCGGTGCAGGATCATCGGGGGGAAGCAATGGCGATGAGCAGCACAGCGGACAGTGTCCCCGGGGTGATTACGACGGGGTTTAAGGCGGTTACGTATCTAGAAAGCTTCTTCCGTGGCACCAATATGAAGAAGGGAAAACTCCTTCGTGAATCTGGCCGCGTGTACGACGTGAAGGAGGTCCGTTTCGACGGACAAGTGGATGTCACGGAGCGCCGTACTCCGCTAACGAAATTAAGCGCGCCCGCAAAAAATGTAGTTGGCGTTGAGTGGACTGTGGTAATTCTGTACGTTTATTTCTGAATCAGCTTGACAATAACTGGGAGATTTTTTTCGCGCCGTTACGCGATTCCCACTGTAGGCTGATGGAAACACACAAAGGTAGGCTTAGGTGGGCGACCGCATTCCGCTTCTCGATTCCGGTGAAGTGTTTGCTGCATACTTTAGAGTTTGCCGTCGGTGTCGATGCTGTTCCATCGTCGCTAGAATAGAAAAAAAGTTAATTGTATTATTTGTCAGCAGCTTAAACAAAGCGCGAACTGGAAGGTAAGAAACGCCACTAGCCTGCATGGACGCACAAGTCGCACCCAGATCGCGCAGTACTCCGCCTCGTACGGCTTCGAAGGGACGATGTAGTACTTCGTGCCGTGCGCTATCTTCGACGTACTGTTGCAGCCGACCACGCAGCAATTGTTGCGGCTTTCTTGGTGCGGAATAGCCATCTCAGAATTTACAGCGCTAACCCACTACAACGCACAACCAACGCAGCGACTGGCAGAAGCTCCCCGATGCAATGGACCCGTTTGCCGCTAGGGGCGCCCTGGTCGGGGCTTGAATTAGATGCGCACGGTTCCTATAGAACAGAGGTTTGGGCCTGAAATATAGCGAAGTTTAGCATCGTTCAGTGGCAAAGGAAAAATGCTGTAACTAAAGCAATTACACTTTCACAATACTAATAAAGGTACATACTACCCGGTACAACCAAAATAACAAAAGTTATTCATGTTATTTTCCGGCGACGTTACAAAATTCACGCACGTTTTCCCATAGGAATACACAGGAAGACTGGAAAAGTAGACTGCATGCTGTCTGCTTCAATTTGCAACTGGAAGTCCCGTAGACACTAGCGCCAGATGAGCCTCTAGCGTTTATTGTAATAACTCTATGCTGCATACAACACGGCGCCGTTTCGCACGGGAGACAAGAGATGGCGCAACGAACGCCGCCAACGAACGAGCATACAGCGCCGAGGGCAGGCCTTTTTAGCTGACGATCTTTGCGACTCAAAAGCTGCGCGCGTTCCGCAGGCGGCGACAGTCGCAGAAACAAAAAGACAGGCGCGGTAACAGCAAGGAAGTGCAGTTCCTTGTCTGCTAAGGTGCGTTTATACTCCAACGTCGGCGAACCTAACGTTCGCCGGCGCAAAACGATGTCCGTCGTCCACTTCGCCACGCTGCGTCACGCTGCGGAAGGAATTGTCAACACCTTTCCAAAAAAACGCTCCTAGGCCGCCGCCATGTTGCTGATGCTGATGCGGCTGGTGCGACTCTCGCGCCCTCTATCAGCTAGAAATTTTCTGCCACTCTCTGGGACTGTGAAGACGCACTCAGCGCGGTTCTCTACCTGCGTTTTTGCGGTTTTGCATTCGACGTTTTCTCGCTCCTCTTGAAAGTTTCCACTTAATTTTTTTATGCGTGCTGCGTACCGTTTCTGTGTTATCTTCCATTGTGAGAAATAAGGCTGGTAAGTGCCTGCCATTCAAGCTTTTCTGCTCGACATTCACGGGAAACGAAGGAGTTGAAGGACGTCGAACGACCCTCGACGCGATTTTGCGAACATTGTTCTCCCCCCTCCCAGAGATAATCCGCGTAGAATCCTCAGTCATCTCCAAAAATAGTTGTCCGGGTTGGGGTGAAAAACGGGTCAGTCGCGTTTGTTTCTTTACCTTGGTGCGGTTGTGAAAAAAGGAAGCTCTCCCCGAAACGTGCCCCAAAACGAATTCATCTCGGATTCCGTCCGATCGTCAAGATGTGACTGTCGTCAACTGTGACTGTGTTATTTGAGATCTTTCTCAAATAAATTCGTTTCGGATAACGCTGCATCGTGTGGTACGTACGATATATTGTTCGAATGTTAACACTTCCTCAATTGTATGTCCGTGTCCTGTCCATCGTTAAACACGTTATTTGTGAGCGTGAAAAATGCATGCCTTTCGGTCCTCTTCTGTTGCAATTTATTTTTGACAGCAAACCGCTTTGTCGTTTCACATGCGGCGAATCCCTCGGCGCCGTCAAAACTTATCGTAAGAAAAAAAAAAATAACTAGAACTATTCATTCCAGTCGCATTCGTTCTGTCGCGCGCTTACCCAAGAAAAATAGTTTACAGGGCTTTTTTTTTTTCTTTTTTCTAATTGTGGCACAATGCTTTCTCAATGTCCTCGGGAAAATACACGTACCATGAAACACAAAATATAGCAGGAAAAAACGAGAATTTAGCTGCCAGCAGCGTTTGAAACTGCGCCTATGCAGGCTACGCTTATTGAAATCACTGTCCACTCGGTTAGGGTTAGGAGGGACGCCGGTGAGAGTCTAGCCTCAGACTCAGTGACTGGGCTCGAAGTCGGTTTGTTGCCCCTGGGGTCGAGTGTTTTTTGGAAAGGTGTATAGACCATTCCATTTAGCGCTCCCTGGCCGGCACCATTTTGTTCGACCGCAGCGCCCTCTCCACACATTCGGGAAGTTCAGCGGGTTCGGCGGGGTAAAACGAGAGAGAGGGCACGCCGCCGACTCCGCTAGCAGACGACAAACCGGGAGGTTGCCGTTCTCCATCTTTGGGCTGTATCGGCGGGCTCTACCGAACACCGAACTCTCGCTCGTGGCTGCCGTTGTGAAGTGGTTCGCGTTCTTATACCCCTGTCAGACGGGCACCTCGAATGTCATTTACGCTAAAGGCCTTTAGGATTTTCAAATGACATTTAAGTCGTGTCGTGTTCAGACGGGAAACTCAAATGTCATTTGGGTGATGTCTATCACGATAGCGGTCTGTTGTTAACCTAAAAATGTAGCGTTTGTATTATTGTTAACCCGGCAAACTAGTGTTTATTTTATTGTTTACTAAGTAAATAAAATGTAATAAACTCTCAGAACATAGAATGCAAACACGGAGATGAAACGAAGTAGACGTTTTGACGGAGACAAGGTATTCTGTGGCAACTATGACACGACGTCAGCAATCCCAATTAATCCGTAGCCGTATCCGTTCCGCCGCTTGGTTCGTCTGCTTTCGGAACTCCGCGCATCTTGCTCGCCGTTGTTCCTCGCGCACTTTCGTTCTTCGCCGGATTCGTATACCCCGTTTACGTTTACGTCTGCGATCGATCAAGCGAAGACCGTGACGCTGTAGCGATGGAGCCTGCTGACGACAGTGATCGTAGTGCGATGGATCCGGAGCGTCGGATTGCTTTTCTGGCGTGTTTGTACGCACAACAACAGAATGCCTTGACGCTGCTGAGGGCCGACATACGATCTGCCAGTGCAGAAAGCGTCCGCCTTCAAGAAAGGCTCCTTTCCAACGACCTGATGTTCGCTGCCGTTGAAGCGTCAAGTATCATCCCACGAAGCATCCAAGCGTTCAGGAGGAACGAACGCTGGTTTGAGGACACTCTACCGCACTTGCCGGAGCACTTCTTCAAGCAGTCCTTCCGCGTCAAGCCGGTTACGTTTAGGTACCTGGTAGACGTGTGTCGGCCTCACATGGAGCGCGAAGTTACCAACATGCGTTCCACCATTCCGGTGGAAAAGAGAGTTGGTGCCGCGCTGTACAAGTTGTGCTCGAGCGCAGAAGACCGCACCATCGCCAACTTGTTCGGCCTGGGACGGTCCACCGTCAACGAGAACTACAGGGAGTTCTGTAGGGTAGTTGTCTCCGTCCTCGAGCAGGACTGGCTCAAGATGGTGAGCGCCGCCGAGCTTCCGGACCACATCCGGGAGTTCCAAGCTGCTCTGGAGTTTCCACAGGGCATAGGGGCGCTGGATGGCTGCCACTTCCCCATCTCACCACCGAAGGTCAACGCGAGCGACTACCACAACTACAAGGGCTGGTAGGTAACCTTTACTTCAAGGATAATGTGTATGATCATCTATGGACTGCTAGAACCAATACCATATACGTTGAACTTCCTGGCCCTTTAAGAAGTCGGGCATCTGTTTTCAAACCGATATTGCAACAAAAAAAGGGAAAAAAAACAATTTCTCTAATAAATATTGACTGTGAATTCCTCTCAGTAAGCAAATTCAATGAAGCTGGCCAAACTGAATGATGCAAACTCGTTGCTGCCTGCTAGCAAGTGTTCTAAAATGAGTCTGATGCATCGAAACAAAGAGGGGCACGCCAAGCAAAGAGCAACGAAGAGAACGCATAGAAAATTTGCGATGATGAGGCAGCCAACTCGTGCCGTTTTTGGTCGAGGGGAAACAAACCCGTGTGGGCACATTTGGGGGGAAAACAAATGCACGAGGTGCGGAAAACAAATGCACAAGGTGCGCAAAAAGCAGACAAACTTGCACGGCAAATGGTTTCAAAGGTTTCGATTTGAATAAAATGTACCTGGACCAAACATTTTTCCCTATAAATTTTAATATGGTGATATATCATATAAGCCACACGTGTTTGATGACATGGAGGTTATGAAATAGCTATTCTTGAATATGAGGTGCCAGCAACTGATAGCCAGCTTTTTACACTTAATGTGATGTTTAGAAGCTATGTACACCTCTGTTCTGCGGAGTTTTAACGAATTGTGCTGTGCTGTCTACTTCCCTTTTGAATCTCCAGTTTTGAGGACTGTATGGCTACAGCATTCAACACCCATGGAACTGATATATGCCTTGTAATGTTTGTATCCAGGTATAGCATCATCCTGCTGGCCCTCGTAGACCACCGTTACCGGTTCCGGTATGTGAACGTCGGGACACCAGGGCGGTGCCACGACGCACATGTGTACCGGAGGTCGGCTTTGGCGGCTGTTCTACAAGAACCAACGCTGCAGATGCCCATGGTCACCGTCAACGGGACCACCGTGCCGCCCCTGATCCTGTGTGACCAGGCATTCCCTTTGACGTCCAACATGCTCAAGCCGTACCCTCGCAAGGACGTTAAGAAGGACTCTCCACAGGAAGGCTTCAACCGACATCTGTCATCTGCTCGCCGAGTCGTGGAGAACGCCTTCGGAAGGGTCAAGGCCCGATTCCGCTTCATCATGAAGAGGATGGAGTGCGAGGTGGACAATGCCCGGCTTGTTGTGCGAGCCTGCTGCATTTTAAACAATGTGTGCGAGCATTTCAATGACGGTGTCGAGCCCCAGTGGCTCAGCGACGTGGCGACGGAGGATAGGATCTATCTGCAACCGGTGTGCACCACAGATGCTGAGGCAGACAATGGGCAGAGCGCCAGGGACGCTATTGCGGGCTATCTACACCAACGCTCGAGGCAAATGGTCTAGGACTCTAGATGAAGAGCTCAAGTGGCTGCTCCTGTTTGCAGCACAGACCTTGACATCTACGAGGGCCCTTTCCAGTGCGTGAAGAACAAAAGGCCCTTTTTAGGGCCAAACAAATCTGGCTTTGGAGCATAAGACGTGCTGCCAACTCCCGTGTCCCAAGTGAAGTCTCATGTTTCAGTCCATATGCTTCGCCTTCTGTATGCTTTCATGTGGCTTTTATAACACAATTTTAAGAAATTTTAAGGCATTGACTGCCCAAATATAAGTTCAAGCACCTCTCATAGCTACTATGTGCAATGAAACAAAGCTTATAAAACAAAAGATCATCTGAAAGGGTCACTGCTGGAGTACAAGAAATACCATACCAGCACCTGTTTGGGGGATTCCTTCAACTGTTGCTTTCCACGAGAGTTGCAAGGAAAAAAAGTATGGGTGTGCACATAGTAGAATTTCAGCTTGAATGAAATCGAATATTCCCAAATAGTTGGCAAAAAGTCCAATGTATAATCAAATATCGAATACCAAGAATTCTATTTGGGGGCTCCACATGCCAAACCAATCAATGGCATCTGGTACAACTTAAGGAAAAACTGGGGATTAGTGTGGGTCACCTAGGGACCTTGAGGTACAACCGAAATCTTGGTTACACAGCGCCCTCTCCGCAATAAGCCTCCGTCAGATTGCAGACACCACGGACAGGATTATATCCCGCCAACTGGGGATACGTAGGCAAACATTCTGCTCGGGAGCCACCGAGCTACTCTTGAATGTAGCATAAATGCACACCGGGACAGCTTACATTGCAGTTTATGAGGCATTTTTATTCATGAAAGCCATCAATGAAGTCGCGAGCTCTTGCTGCACCTTGATGGCGGTTTCTTGCAGGACTATTTCCCGCTCGCGTAGGGCGAACTCTCTTGCCCTCGATGCCTCAAAACTCTGCCTGAGCAGCCTCTGCTCATCAATCACCGTTTTAATATATGCGGTGCTTGGAGCTTGCGGCCTCTTCCTTTTCTGTGGCCTGGGCGGCACGTTACTCGTGCCATTGACGCTGCTGGGCCCCGGCCTGCTGACACTTGTAGTGGCGGGGGTGCTGGTGACTTGGCTTTCCTCGCCACGCAGCTCCTCTCCCGGTTCCTCGACGGGCTCCTCGAAGTAGTCTACTTCGACCACGCCTCCCTCTTGCATGTCGGAGAGCAACTGAGAGGAGTACCACACAAGTAGTTTTCTTGTTAAGCTACAAGAGACTGCAGCAAGCTGTTAGGTGCCACCCAAAGCCATTATACAATTGGTACTCAAATGTAACGGAGCTCCAACCCTGTGTATGAATGCTTTGTAGTTGAGAATCATAATGCTAGGTATTGCTACCATAGTTATGTGTCAAGAGTATAGCCATAGTCTGGCAGAACCTTGAATTTTTAAAGCAGCCACAATGCTCCACTTCAGCTGAAGCTCTTGCATCAAGCTTTACCGCACTGCACCGTCACACGCATGCAAAGTTTCATCGCTTTGCAACGGCTTGTCGAAAAAGCAGCCAAAGCAGAGGAGCACCTCGATTAGCTCGGTGAACTCTGCTCGGTGGGCAATTTTCAAAATAATTTCATGCATTTGCCACTGGCTGCCACTTGTACATTGAAATGATTTGTTATTAAAAAATGCGGAAACTTTTTTGAGAGAAACCACAAAACCCACCTCCACTACTGCTGGTGTAGCATGGTTAGAAGCTAGGCTTTCATCCACGAGGGTCGTGTCGTTCAGCGGTAGGGACCCCAACAGTCGGTTGAGGTCCCAGAAGAAGGGCCACTTCATGGCACCGGAACCCGTGGTGGTCCCTTCCCTCAGGTGTTTTCTGAAAAATGGAATCGCAGTAAATGGCAACTTTATGGCAAAGCTATTGATGTATGTATAATGGGATTTTTTAACTGGGATATTTAAATCATGATATAAATCATGATCTAAACCACGATTTAAGTAATCTTAATTTTTATTTTCCGTACTGACTCGTACTACTCTCAGGGTGCATGAAACTTTACAATTATCTTACCGGTACGTGTTGGTCAAATTTTCTATCTTGGTGTGGACCTGGCCCTTCGTCCTCACGATGCCGCTACGAAGCAGCTCCTCCGCAATCTCTTCGTACACGCCTCCGTTACGCTTGGCGCGTCGAAGGTCCTCCATTCTGCCCTCCCAGAGCCGGATCAACGTCCAGGTCTCCTGGGAAGTCCACACTACGCGCGGTTCCCTCTTCTTCGCGGCCGAAGGTCCCGCTGGTCCCGCTCCGTTCGACATGGTGTCACTTCGCGCGCGTTCTTAAAACGACTTAAAACAATAAAATATATATGTACAACAAAAATATTATTTATATACAACACAAGAATAAAAGACTATAAAACGATGATAAAATATAAACAAAAGAAATAGAAGATGAGACAGATAAATGGCAAAAGGAATGGGAAAGCTAAACAACCGAGGTAAGCGAGCGAGCAGACGAGCGAGCAGACAACGGCTGGTACTGGGCAACTGAGACCGCGAGTATATTAAACGAATATATCGCAAAAGGTGTGCGAGATATACAGGTTATAAGCATTTTTTTCTAAAAATAATTGCTACAAGCACTGTTTTCAATTGTATTTATATTATTTATAATGTTTTATTTCAATTCGCGGAACTTGCGCTGACCGCTGTTGACGAGACTACACATTTACGAGCCGTAAATGAGTTTGGGCGAACTCAGTTGAGCTCGAATGTCATTTAAGTCGAATGTCATTTAAGTTCCCGTGTGACACTGCCTAAATGACATTTACGCTGAATGTCATTTGGGGTAAATGTCATTTGAAGTGCCCGTCTGACAGGGGTATTAGGATAGTTGTGGCTACTCCAAAATCAGCCTATAGCTCTCTGTTGTTCTATTTTGCTAAATGATAAACTAGCATATCTTTTTTCCGTTACTTAAATAGCAGTTGAGTCAGCCGGCAGTACTACCCTCAACTACTGCGTGTATTGCGGCAGGAGAGCACGTTTTTATTTATTATTTCAGACTTCCACTCATGGTCGCTAAAGGCCTACACCAGTACGAACTTTTGTATAGTAAAAAAGGTACAGCAACCGGATTTTCTTTTCGCCAAAGAGACCGGCCAATCTGACACAGTTTTCCTTATTTTTGTTTTTTATTTGCACGCAGGTAACAGTGCAATTGGACCCTGCGAGTCTTTTTATCTAGCATAGTATTACACGATAACTGGAATACCAAAATCTGCGCATCTCCGCTTGGAAGTTCCAAAATGACGCGATTTTAAACAGAGTTTGCACGCCAGCCGGACGCTAGCTACAGCCCATTCGGCGGAGTGGACGGCTTGCGGGGGAGAGGGGGAATGCATTTTTTTTTCTCTTTTACCCTCTCTGCTATGACCCTAATGGAACGGTCTCTGGCCGCCGCCATTCTGCGAATCGAGCGACCCCTATCAGCCAGAATTTTCTGGCACCCGCCTGAGCTGTGGAAACCTGGTCAGCGTGGCTCCCCACCTGCATTTTGCATTCGGAGTTCGGCGGCATTTCTTGGAAGTTTTTATTTTATTCGCCTGTTTAGGATGCTTACCCTTTGTATGTTATCTTCCGCTGTGAGAACCAGGGAATACCAGGGCTCGTAGCCCGCTCGGCCTTCGCAGGAAACGAACGAAGAGAGCGAACGTCAAGCAGCCCGCGACGCAGGCAGTTCGACGTGCTTGGAGGATTATTGGGTGGCGATGCCACGTGGTTATCGCCACCCATCGCCACCGTGGCATCGCCAAGATGACAGTCGTTAACACCTTCGTGTTCATTGCACAGGTACTGCTGCTTCTGCCGCCGCACTGGGCCGGTGACGCCGTCAAAAGCTGTCCGGCGGCGATTCATCGAGCTGAGCGCATCATCACGGCTGATAACAAGAAAGCAGCGACTCATACAGACCGAAATTTTCTTCGGTGGACCTTCAACAAAAACCTGGAATTCTCAAGATTCACATCGCCATCGACATCGGCTACCTCAGCGCCAGCGCTGCCAAGTATGAAAGACCACCCCCGATCTGCACTCCACTGTGGGCACGGTGGCATCGCCAAGATGACAGTCGTTAACACCTTCGTGTTCATTGCACAGGTAGGAAAACGCTATCCTTTCTGTTACCGTAGCAACAACCTTTGTCTTTTTTTGCTGCCGTGCCCACGGACCTGTTTTGCCTTGTAGTGTAAAATGCGTGCACGATTTGCTGATTTGCTCATGCTGTGCGGAGATATAGAGACAAATCCCGGTCCTGACAGGGCAGCGATGATGGAAATGTTAACTAATATCTCGGTCGACATTAAGGAAATTAAGCTGAGCCAGGCTGCGACAACATCGAGACTAGAGAAAATAGAATCGCGCCTCGAAGGCCTTGAAGAACTCAGGTCCGTTGTGAACAAAAACTGCGACAAGACCAACCGCCTCGAAGCCACCATCACATCACTCTCGAACAAAATTGATGATTTAGAGAACCGTAGCAGAAGAAACAATCTAATTATTTTTGGTCTTTCTGAACTACCTGACGAAGAGAGTAGCACCCTCGAGAATAGAGTAACTAAAGAGATTCTTGGTGGAAAACTAAATGTAAAGATTAATGGAATCGATCGTATACATCGCCTTGGGAGGCCAGCTCATGGCAAAACCCGTCCAGTAATATTTCGACTCGTAAACTTTAAAGATAAATTGAATATTTTACGCAACTGCAATAAATTGAAAAATGAACGACTCTCGATTAGTGAAGACTACTCAAAGCGAATTCAGGGCATTAGAAAAAAATTACTTGATAGCTCGAAATCAAATAAACTTGCTGGTGATAAGGTCACGCTTACCTATGACAAAATTAAGATAAATGGCACAGTATACATTTGGAATGAGGCCATAAACGATAAGGTTCCCATATCTGAGGAAACCCGGAATCCCAGTACGTGACCAAGCCCTACTCAAGTCAACCGTGTATATGAATTTCGATTACTAAACCTAAACGCGCGAAGCATCGTAAATAAAACTGATAAACTTGAAGCTGCTGTTTTGAATACCCAACCTGATATTATAGCAATGACAGAAACTTGGCTATCAGACAGCATTCTTGACTGTGAAATCACGCCCCCAAACTATACGATTTTGCGCAAGGATAGAGGTTCTCGCGGTGGTGGAGTAGCGATTCTTGTAAAAAATGGCATTGTATGTACCCCCTTACCCGATTGCCCAGAAATTGAGCGCCTGTGTTGTAAAATTGCTTATAAAAATACGTGCTGCTATATACTTGTTCTCTATAGACCTCCCACTTCCACTTCAGGGTTTTTCAAAAGTATGTATAGTTATATCAATTATAATATTAATGTCAGCAGTAAGATTATAATTGCAGGTGACTTCAATCTACCTTCCTTAGAATGGTCCTCTCTATCGAAATGTACAGAATCATCTCTCGGCGCAGATATCCTTACAGATCTATGTTTTCATTATAACCTCACCCAAATAGTTACTGAAAATACCCGTATTCAGGGAACGTCGCAATCAATGCTCGATCTCGTCTTTGTCACCTATCATTTCCTGAAAGATGAACACAGCGTAGAAGTTTTAAATGGTATATCTGATCATGAGATGGTTTTGTGCTGCTTCAAAACGAACACCCAACTTCTGGCAATCCCCAGACTTGTAAGGTTCTGCACTTTGACAGAGCAGATGAAGTTGGCGTGCTCGACTTCTTTGATACACACTTCGATAACTTTCTTCTACTGTCCAAGAGCGACCGTAACACTGTAGATATGCTTTGGAACGAATTCAAAACGGCAGTTAACACGTGTGTCTCATGTTTTATTCCACAACGAACTGAACGAATTAAGAAAAGCCCTTGGATAACGCGAGAAATCATCCATGTAAAGCGCAAAATAAATAGGCTTCGTAAGAAGGTAAAGAAAACCAGAACTCTTCTAAATAAGAACAAAATGGCATTACTCAACAGCGATCTTGGACAAAAAATCAAGTCGGCTAAATACAATTTTTCAATATCACTCTCCAATCGTTTATTCAATCTTCACCCGTCAAATTCTGGAACTATGTCAACCCAAAAACAAATCGAGTCTAGAAACGCTCTTCGGTGACAAAGCAAATCTTGCAAAAGCCTTCAATGATTATTTTCTTTCGGTCTTTACAACAGATAATGGTAATGCACCCTCATTCGCGTCCAATTCTCCAGTCTTGGCTGTAAATGATGTTGTAATTACCGAACAGGGTATCTTATCTCTTCTACTCAACCTGAACACAAAAAAAAGTTCTGGGCCGGACGATATACCAAATGAGTTTCTAAAAAGATACGCCGAATGGGTAACAAAATATCTTGTTATAATATTTACACAATCACTTAACAAAGGGCAACTTCCTGAAGACTGGAAGTTAGCGAAAGTCATCCCCATTCATAAGTCTGGAAACAAAAACGAATTTGCGAACTACAGGCCCATCTCCCTTACCTCAACTTGCTGTAAATTGCTCGAACACATTGTTCTGAACCATGTCTCCACCCACATCGAGAATAATCAAATACTTACTCCATATCAGCACGGTTTCAGACGTCACCTTTCAACAGTGACGCAACTCGTTGAAAGCATTCACGATTTTTCCACTGTCATAAACAATAGAGGACAGGTTGACGCCATATTCATTGATCTGTCAAAAGCCTTCGACAAGGTATCTCACCCAAAGCTATTGTTTAAGCTAGAATCTATACTAGGAGCAGGAAAAATTCTCAGGTGGATTGAAGACTACCTTTCAGATCGCTACCAGTACGTAGCACTTAACGCGCACTCATCATTCAAAGTCAAAGTTTCATCGGGAGTCCCACAGGGATCAGTACTGGCACCTTTTTTGTTTCTAATATACATAAATGACCTGGTCAAAGATGTGAACGTAAAAATTCGCCTCTTTGCTGATGATTGCATACTTTACTCACAAATAAATAACCCAAATGACCAGATTAACCTAAATAATGCGCTTCAACACATCATAAATTGGTGCCGCGACTGGCAGATGGAAATAAATTCGAATAAAACTGTATTTATGACCATAACCAATAAAAGACAACACTACTCCTTTCCTTACCAGATAGGCAATAACCTCTTGGAACAAGTCGGTGAATACAAATACCTCGGCCTCAATATAAGTCAAAATTTACGTTGGGACTCACACATTCACTCCACAACTAATAAAGCTCTAAACAAACTGAGTTTCCTTAAACGAGTCTTAAAATTTGCATCTCCTGCCACTAAATTACTAGCCTACAAAACTTTAATACGTCCTATGCTCGAGTACGCCAACGTCGTCTGGTTTCCCCACACAGTCTCCGGCATCAATAAGAGAGAAAGAGTTCAGAGAATGGCCGCGAGGTTTATTTGCAATAAGTATAGTAGGCACGTCTCTCCCTCTGAACTTTGCAGGCAACTGGGTCTCTCCTCTTTAGAAAAAAGAGCAAAAACAGCTAGACTTAAATTTCTATACGAATTAGCCAACGATCATTTCAACCTACCAAAAGAAAATTATCTTATCCATACAAGCAAACGATTAACACGGTACAACCATGGCAAGCTTTACGAGGAAGACGTCGCTCATAATAACTGCTTTAAATTCTCTTTTTTTCCCCGAACCATTAACGAATGGAACCACCTGCCTCAAAACGTTGTTCATTCCTCTTCTATTGAAATCTTCCTCGATTACGTAGATGCCCACTTTTCATCATAAACTAATATTTTATGCTGTTTTTAAAAGTGCAGTGTATCTATTGTATTGAAGTTGTTTACTAATTTTTCATTCGCGACTTCTATATTTGCTTTGAATATTTACCTGCAAATTGTGTGTTGAATATTATTTTTCTGCTTGTAATATCTCAAACTGTACCACCCTACAACAACCCCGAATGGGGTTTGTAGTATTGGAAATAAATAAATAAAAAATTTCCGTCGAGATAATCTCCGAAAAGCCTTCTCGGTTATGTTCCGGGTCTTCGCAAAAACTAGCTGATAGGGTCGGGTCCGGGGTGTGGCGGCGGAATAAGCACGTTCGTTCATTTGCTTTGAAGCTGTGCAAAAAAGGAGCTCTCTTTTACATGTTCCCCAAAAACACGCCAGATTCTGTCCGATCGTCGTGAAGTGACTATCGTCGACACTGTATATTGGATATGCTGTGTTAATTGAGACCTTTCCCAAATCCTGTTCGGATAACGCGGCACCGTGGGGTACGTACAATATATGTTTTGTTCGATTGATGAGACTCATTGAATTCTATATTGGGGGGGGGGGGGGGGATATCCATGCAGTACGGATATCCTGTGTGGTCAAATATTTTGACCTTTATAGATTGACACGGCTGAGTGTACGGTGCCGTAAAACAATGAACATAAAATGAAACAAACATTCCAGTTGCATTTGTTTTGTCGCGCACGGACTCACCGAAACAGCTTTCATTTCTTTGTTTTGGTTCCCAAAAATAAAGCACTGCTTTCTTAAAGAACTGTATAAATTATGTTCACCACAGAACACAAGATAAAAAAAGAAAACGCAGCAATTCAGCCGCCACCAGCGTCCGCAATTGCGCCTACGCAGGCTGCCACAGCCTACTGACGAGAAACTCCACAGCTCAGCGCAGTCGGGCAACACTGACGTAGACTCTCAAAACCAGGGACACGCGCTGTAAATCACTTCGTTCGAGACTGCCGCTGGAAAGGTCTATAGTCCGGCGCAGTCTAGCGAGCCTCGGCGCGCTCGTCCTTGCTACGCATGCGCGTCGTCATGGCAACCAGGGCAATCGCGTTGCCATTTCCGGTTCCTCGGTTTGTCGCCGTTCGAAGCGAGCCCGCGAGCGCGCGAGCCCTTGTTCCTCTTGTTTGGATCTGCTGTCAACATGAACGTAGACGCTCAAACAAAGAAAAAAATAGCAGCTGTGCTCCTGTGGCGCCGAATACAGCGCCGGAGGAGGCGTACAATGTATGTGCGCGACATCTTCAACAAGCGAAAAGTGCTCGGCGAGTTCTACCACCTTGTACAAGAGCTCCGAGAATCCGACCCCGAGTACCACTTTCAATACTTCAGGTAAGGCGACAAGGCACTTCATGCTTATCGCAGAGAATAAACGAACGATTTCCAATTCATATCTCTTCCGGTTTTGTTTTGTAGGATGACCAAGTCTTCGTTTGATGATCTGCTCGGGCTCGTGTACGATCGGCTTGTCCACGCGCCCACACATCGTTCTCCGATCTCTCCCGCTGAGCGTCTGGCCATCACGCTCAGGTATGGAATTAATCTTGTTATTGGAACATTTCGAAGACGGCGTTTTAACAATCAGTATATTACGTATTGCGTGTGCAGGTCCGATGAAGTGCTGTTCAAAATGGTGTTTCAAAATATAACTTCAACACTAAAATCGCCGTAAAAAAAAATCAGTACCTCGACGTATTACGTCGAAACTTACATTGAATACGTCTTTTACTGGCCAGATTGACCCTTTAAAACGTTAAATCTCAACGCCAAGTAAAACCGACAGGTGTTTGCTAGCATGTCAGGTGCAGGCCTAACTAAGTAGGCATGCATCTATTTGTATAATCAAATGTGAAGAATAGAAAATATGTACCCCTTTCCGTGTGAAGTCCTTTCCGTCTAAAACCCTTTCCACCTGGAGAAAAAAAATAGGATGGACACACACTTCAGGCGGAATGGGGTACGCATTTTTATTCTTCAAATTTGATAATTTAAATAGATTCATGCATGCTTAGTTAGGCTTGAATTTTACATGCTAGCACGCAACTGTCGGTTTTCAACACGCAGCTATGAAAACGTCTGCTAAACATTTTCTTTAGACACTCGCAACCCCAAAATGTACAGCGGGCAGATTAGTATAGCGTCCAGTCTGGGTCCATGGCCAGTCATGGACACGTCACTGCTAAGATATAAGAGTTACAGTTACGGAAAAAAGTAACTCTGCTACAGTTACAGTTACCAAATTTAAAAAGTAACTTGTTACAGTTACAGTGACTTCGCTAAAGTAACGCGGTTACTTTGTCGTTATATTGCAAAAAATATTAAAAAAAAAAACATTCAAAAGGAATTTTCCTTTATATGCATTTCATTTAACATAGATTTTTCGTAAGGCATTGTGTTGTTAATGGTAGTGAATCAGATATTTTTTTTTTTTAGAAACTAAGATTTTTCTAGTAACCGATATTAACATGTTTGATACTTCTTAATTCAATTTTTAACATGAATTCAGTCATGGTGCGAGTTTATGCAATTGGTTAATTGTAATTTCAAATTTTTTGTTGAGGCGAAATGGGACGAAAGCAATAAGCATCGTGTATATGTCAAGTCAATAATAATATAAGTCATACCTTGCAATCAGCTTTGTAGATGTGCCACTCTAATCCACTCGTCAATCGAATCCTTTTCTCTGCGTGCGCACAATCTTTCATGAAACACGAAGCTTCTCTTAAACATTTGGAGAGCGATGTAGCGGCCACATTCAAACCCGCTGAACGCAGCAGCGGTGCAAAATAAGCACTGATCGAGGTACAAACGGCCACTGCGTGTGGAATTCAGAACGGTTGTTGCGATCTTTTCTCCGCCATTTCCTAACCAGATCGGACACGTTTGCGCCCCTTTAGCTTACCACCCTAACTAGAAGAGACCACCCGCAAAGCCCACGACTTGAATATCCACGAATCAAGTGATGACAAGTGCCTCTGGTCCCGGCTAAGGGTGGTCTTTCAATTTCAAGAAAACACACAAACTAGCAGAACGACACATTCGGACACAGACGGTTCGAGCAAATACTCTTTCTCATGTGACCGGACCCCAGAAGCAAAGCAATGGGGTACAACAAGTGGGCAACGGGAGGCGAGGCCGGTAATTAGGCTGCAAACGAAGGGGAGGGCCCAAAGTCGAGACCCTGCCAGAGTGCATCTGTGAGCTAGACGATTCAAATTATAGGGGAAGGACCCGTATGCATCGCGGCAAAAGACGAGGTTCAGAAAATCGGTTGTCCCGTAAGCCTGCGGGGGTTTGGGGCGACAATCACAAAAAACTCTTCCGCGAAAAGCATTTGCTTCCTCCGCCGGACGAAGAAATGCGAAACACTTTAGGGATACCGCGTTTTGTTCCATCTGCATGCGCTGTGGGCGATGCATTTTACACGGCGGCTACGGACACAAGCCTCCCCATCATCCCAGTTGGCGAAGCAGGGTCACCCCAACGTTTACTATCTTTTTCTTTTTATTTGTTTTTCTTTCGAGCTTCAGTCGGTTTCTGCAGCAGCTTTTGCTGTGCGCTTCCCATGTCAGGACTTTGGACTCTCTCATGAGTTGCGAGACGATTTTGCGGTCATGTTTGTAATATTTTTTGCAGATAAATCTGAGAAGTAACGTAACGACGTTACTCTTTACAGTTACTTTAGAAAAATAGTAATCCTGTTACAGTTACAAGTTACTGAAAAAAGTAACTAGTTACCGGTAACGTGTTACTAGTAACTACTTACTGC
The DNA here is from genome assembly GCF_016920785.2 of Ixodes scapularis. Lineage (NCBI taxonomy): Eukaryota > Metazoa > Arthropoda > Arachnida > Ixodida > Ixodidae > Ixodes > Ixodes scapularis. The sequence continues at coordinate 166,431,740 of NW_024609857.1, forward strand.
CCAAGACTCCATGGAGCTTGCAAAATAGTACCGGATCAACGACAGTGTTCATGGAATACTGGCGGCAACATAAAAACTCACATTTTAAACCACTCAGCTTGCAGTCGTCTCGGATGCCCACCCTGCAGATTCTCCTATAATAAACACATCCCTCTTGCAGCTCAATTTTCACAGTCTTGTTTGGGGTTCTCCAATCCTCTTATTTCCTAGGTCGCTTGAACAAAAATATTGAACCACCGGTATACATCGGTTTTAACCGATTTTGTATTTACGTCAGCGGCGGATGTTTTTTTAGTTGAAACTGGAAAGTCGACGCCGTCCCTATGGTTTGCCATGGTATCTTTATTTCTAAGGTTTCCAGCAAATGTAAATTGGTACCAAAGTGTGCCTTAATTCATTCTTGGCTTCTCTCGGTAATGAAGTCAAGGCATTTTATTCTTGAGAGAAAAAATGTGATGTTAATGAGATGCATTGATTTGTTCTTGATAGCAATGTGTCGGCCATTCATGACCATTATGGTTTCCTAAACTTTATTCTTGTCACATTTTCAGGTTCCTTGCATCACCTGGCACCCTGGGCTCTGTAGCGATAAGCTATCGTATGCAGAAGTCCACACTTTATGGCATACTTAAAGAGACGTTGCCTGCCATATGGGAATGCCTCTCGCCAGTGGTGCTAAAAGCACCTACACCGAAGCAGTGGGAAGCGATCCGGCAGGAATTTGAGCAAAAATGGAATTTTCCTAATGCAATTGGTTCCATTGACGGCAAACACTTCGCCACCAGATGCCCGCCCCATTCCGGTTCCTTGTTTAACAACTATAAGAAATTCTACAGCCTAATCCTACTGGCTGTAGTTGATGCCCGCTACCGGTTCACGCTGGTGGACATAGGTGCAGCTGGCCACCAGTCTGATGGTGGAGTGTTGAAGGAGTCGAACATTGGAAAAGCCCTAACTGCAAACACTCTCGGCATCCCAGCTGTTCAGCGGCCTGCACCACCCCTGTGCCTCTTGGGGGATGAGGCCTTCCCACTGAAGACTTATATTATGCGCCCTTTCCCTGGGAGAGGCTTAGACAGGAGAAAGAAGGTGAATAACTAGAGGCTTTCTCGGGGTAGGCGCACTGTAGAAAATGCCTTCGGGATTCTCGTCGCCCGGTGGCGTACGTTCCTGGCCCCCATGGAAGGCAAGCTAGAACATTGTGAAAATATGATCAAGGCAGGGGTTTGCCTCCAGAACTTTTTAATGCAAGACGACGCCTATTGCCCTTCCGGCTATGTAGACAGTGAGAGCAGGGGCGTCCGAGTGGACGGCGCGTGGCGAACCGAGGTGGCAGCCGTTGGAGCCAACCGTAGCCTGGGTGGCAACAGCAGCCCTACTGCTCTGGATATAAGGGAACAGCTGGCCGATTACTTTATCTCTCGCAATGGTTCCCTTCGATGGCAAGATAATGTTGTGTCTACAGAGTGATTTTGGTTCTCTGCAAAAGTTTTTGTTCATGTGCCTAGTTTGGCTTATATTTTTGTTTTCTCTAGATTTTCCATTTGTGCCTTGGATGTGTTGAAGTCGTAGTGCATTGCGCTCAATTAAGTGGTCAAAGGCACAGTTTCTGACCTATTTCGTGATTCAAAAATGTTATTAGAGCTATGTATTATGGGCTTCCTATAAATCTTAGGCATCAGAGGTTGAATGGGGGTATGCGTGTATATATAAAAAAAAACATTTTTTTTTGCGGGGCTTTTATTCTGTGTTGACTATCTTATTTTTTAAGGCCCAAAATATACAATGGGACCATGAACTTTTAGCACGATTAAGGATATGTTTAAAATGGTCTGCTCTATTTTGTGTTTCTTGGGGTTTTAATATTTTCTGCTTATCTCATTCTTTATTTCGTATTCCTATCCAACTTGTTCGACCTTGTATACTATTTGGGCCGTGTTCTGTTTGAGGACTCGTGCAATAAAGTACGTACATACTATGTTACTTTTCAAACCCACTTTTTCCACTTTGTGATAATGCCTTGGTGCTTATTACTGGGAAGGTATGGAATGGTGCATCCATATGGCACAACCTTAGATAGTACACACGAGAATGTAAAAATGCAGGTAAGCTTGTGTACGATACCCTATAATGAGCCAAACAAAGTATGCCCAGTGTGGAAAGGTCATCTACGGCATTCCATACACATGCAGACGTTTCTACATCAGGCAAACAGGCCTGCATCAATGAAGCAGAATAAGAGAATAAAAGCTAGTGGTAGGTGTCTTTCATTAAAATATTAAGTTGTCTATCGGTTGGTTTACTTTCTTCCATCTCTCTTTTTATATTTGGCTGGTAAACCCAGAAACGTTTACAAAAAAGTTGCGTGCAGATTGCAAGATGGGGGTTCAGTGATTTGGTTTACGATATTTCGAAGTAGCATAACTTCCAAAAATATACCTTTGCCGAGCATAGTTTTCTACTCACACCTTTGTGCAGGCACTTTTTTGCATTAACACGAAGATTACTCCAGACTGCTTTAAAAAGATTGTTTTCCTCCAACAATGCAGCTTTCTAAACTAATGGGGCAGAATCGTATGGAAAGAATGGTACTCAAAATATTTAGTCTATACACTAGGTCTCATCAATTCGCCTGAGCTGGTTTAAGTAGTTCACGCTGTGCAGGAACTGGCGCATACGATTAAATAAAATTTTGCAAGGCCGCTCCACTGATAGGTTCGAATAATTCCAGAGCTGCAGAAGTTCAGCACCAGTTTCGCAAAATTTTGCACCTTCTCCGGTCAATTCAGCGTCAAGGCAGTTGCAGATGACTTTCTTTGTCAACATGTATGCTCGAACAGACCTATTGACACACACCTCAAATGTCGTACCAGGGTGGTGGCGCTGGCTACGAAACGAAAACATGTGCAAGTGCTTTGCTCTTCGAAACATGCGCGCTTGTTCATAAACAATCAGTGTGTGTCTGTGTAGCAGGGTGTGTATATTATTAACAAGACATGATATATGCACTTTTAGAGGTACAATGGTCAGCAAGGCATTTTATTGAATCTCATCGTCGCACTCGTACTCGTACGCCATCTGCATGACAGCAGCTCTGAACCGGGCACTCTTTCTTTCGCCCCAGCGGTCCAGGGACTGTGCCACTGAATAAGCAAAAGCTTCGTTCTGCGTCATTTTGCAGCTAAGGTGCTTTAACAGCTCCTGCTCTATACTGTCTCCGTCTCCCTTACGCTTGGAGGGCATGGGCCTTGGCTCCACCGGGCACCTTGGAGGGTGGCTGGACGACCCTGCGGATGCGCTCGAGGTGTACCCCGTTGAGGTAGAAGGCATGTCGTGGCCAGCGGCACCAGGGCTGCCCTGGTACTCGACTTCATCACCCTGGAGGTTGCTGGGAGAGTCCTCCGGAGAAGAATCTACCATTGACCGCAAAATAGATTCCGCCGTAGTACCCACAGGCGGTGCCTGTACATTGCACGCTACAGTCCTGCAAGTTGGAATAACAGACACAGCATATATTTGATTTATGCCTTCAACAGGGCTTAATGGAACTTTTATTAAATAAAAGTGTGTGAAGTACCTTTGACGGGCACTGGGGCTAAGAAGGAACTGCCAACTATGATTCTGCACTGGGCTTGTAACATCACCGAGTGTAGGGCAGGACAGTATTATGACACAAATGCATTTACAATAGGGCAGTTTCATGAAACATTGTTTCACTTCCGGTTCGTGTTGGCGCCCTCTGCTGCAATGCTGATTTCCGCCATGGTACGCGCCTCTGCCATTTGAAAACTTATTATTGGCATAGTTTGTGGTTCTGGACACCCTAGAGATATGGCGAGTGGCTCCGTTGGCGACGTAACTCAAGAACTACAATCGCGGATGTATTTTGGTGCTGTAAATTCTCACTAATATGTTTGGCGTGGTATACAGTCACCACTGTCAATTAGTGTGCCGGCCTGTCCTAGCTCTGAGTAAAACTTCCATATTTGAAAATTGAGTACCAGTCGATGCTCCTTGATGAGATGCGGGAGGAGCTCACAGGTGAAAAAAGCTATGGCGTGCAAGTAAACAAGGTTCAACACGACACTGGAACAGGAAGCTACCCAGGACACATCTCTATATATGTTGTACGATGTTAGAAAAGAAAATATTCTTGAGCAAACAACAAAAAAAAAAGAAAAAAAGAAGCTCTTCCCGAAGTAAGAAAGAGGCAAGAAAAAGACGAGAAAAGTGGGAAGATAAGGCAAAGAAACACGGGCTTTGTTGCTCATGGGCGTGTCGACCATTCAAGTTTACGGACACAGAAGTTTCAGGGTATGTGTTTCCTGGTACATTCCAGTACCCTGTATTGGACAATATTAAATGTAGATTGTACTGATTTGTTTCATGTTCGGTTAACCGCATAGAACAGACGTGTCCGGGAAAGGTTCAACGTTCTGCAAACTGCACACCGCCACGACCTGGCCCATTTTTTACTATTCATGCCACTGCCAGTCACACTACCTTATATATATATATATTTTTTTTATTTCCATTTCAACGTGTTTAACAAGTGCAACGGGAGATTTTACGTCTAAGTGCCGACAAAAGCTTAATATTTATAAACCAAGTCAACGCCTTAAATTTGGGGAACGCTGTACGTGGTGTGTTGGAAAAAAGATACTAACTGGCATTATTGGGACATTATCTTCCTAGTCGGCCCTTTTGGATGTTGTGTATGCAGTTAGCGTGCTGCTTAATTAGGTCCCTCGTGTCTAAAATTCGCGGTCTGTGCTTCGTCTAAATGAAAAGCCTGCAAAAAAAAAAAAAAAATCACTGACTACAGCAATAGAGCAGTACAAATTGGTTACATACTTCCTGACCCGGATGTGGTCCTTGTAAAAAGCCATTGTTTCGATAAATGCCTACTGTTTTTTGCGGACAAAACCGCTGCCGCTCCTTGTTGCGACTTCCAGGGCTTTGAGTTCCCGGACATATTTGTTTCTCAGGCGCTTCCAGGCTTTTTGCGCCTCCTCACCTGAAAAAAACATGGGAACTTCAGTTTTTCCATGTGCTGACTCAATGCAAAGTTCAAATGCTGAACTAGTCAATAAGTCGGTTCAGCTGCTTCCACAGCTATTCATCTAAATACTGTTGCATGTGCAAACAATGTTTATACAACAGATACCTAATGGTCAAGGCTTTGTTGAAAAGCAGTGAGCACACTCAATGTAGTAGAGAACTGCACGGGTACGGGCCAGCCCGCGGGCCGGGCTCGGCCTAATGGCTACATCCATGAGGGGCCCGGGCCGGGTACGGGCCTTGCATTCAACTGTACAAGGCGGGGCGAAGCCGGCCAAGATTATTATTTTTTTTAGCAGCAATGTTCTTTGCAATTATAATGCAATTAAATGCAAAGGTGCAAGCGAGCTGGACAAGCGTGTTCGGGGGGGAAGGGGTTTGGAAGAGGGATCACAGAGGGGGAAACCCAAATGCTGAAAGCATGTGTATGTGCGTGTATATGTTTTTAGGGTTTGGTGTGTGTGTGCCGCAAATACTCTTCCAGAACGCTAGCGGCGGCGTTCCTTTTCGTCACCGCCGCCGCCACCATCGTACCATCGCTTCCCCCCATCAACACGCACACATACGCGCCTACACAATGCGCACCCTCGCCGTCGTAAACCATCTGTACACCGGGTACGTGCATCCACAATATGGGTGAAGGGATTCCCCCGAGGGGTTCTTTTCCTGAACTATTTCTCGCAAACCACCGCAAAAGACGGGGAGTTTTTTTTTTCCACTTGTACGCATTGGGGGTGGGCAATTTAAAACTTTGTCCATCTTTTGTCCAAACCCGTCGCAACGTTTCCATTCTTTTTCAACCTTGTCACATTGTGTTTTTTACTTGTCATTTTTGTTTTTCCGTCCTTTAAGCGCGGGTTTGGTCGCAGAAAATGACGTCCGACTAAAAATACCCGCAAAAATAATAAAAAAGATGCTTACAGCATTGATTATCGGTTCCGTAATAAACATATACGTAGCAGTGACAAGCGAGCTACCATGCCGCACTTTTTGTGGGCTATTCATACTGAGACAAAATAGAGCGGGCCTCAGCGGGTCCGTGAAAATGAGTGTCTGGCCGGGCCGGGCCGGGTCGGCTGTCGGAAATAGATAGCGGGCCGCGGGCTGGTCCGGACCAGGGTGTAAGATAGACAGGTGGTGAAACGAGAGCCAAATGAGCGACCGGCTTGTGTCCCCCTCGGTTTTCTCTTTTTCTGTGGCGCCATCTATGTGGAGCACCGCGAACTCTCACTCCAGCTGGGCGAACGCTGGCGACCGGTTAAACTGACGGAGAAGGTTTCTCGTGGATTTTCAGTGGAGGACTGTCGTGCTCTCGGTTTATTTTCCGCACTCTCCCATAAAGTTCCATGCAAATTCGATTCCAATTTTTTTCTTCTCGCCGCAGCGCTATCTGTCGCAAATCGGGGGTACCCGCAAGCCTCCCGCAAGCAGACGAGTACACAATCCGGTCACGGCGCTGCGGTAGGTTTCTATGGACCGTTTTCCCACCTGTCTATCTTACACCCTGGTCCGGACCCAAGAGACAGCGGGCCGGGCTGAGCCGGGCTTTTAAATATCGGCCCGTGCAGACCTCTCGTACTCACAACTTCACTCGCGTAAGCGAGGATATAATTCGATTCATTTCGGCGAGTTCTGCAGGCGGAGGAGACATGGACATGCAAAGTGTCAACTTACCGCTCTTAATGCCGCAGATTGTGGCCACGGACGCCCATCCGTTCTCCTTCCTGAGCTTGTCTCGGTAATCGATGCAGCCGAGATCGTAAAGGCTAGGACGACTTCTGACTGCCTCAATGAGACGCTCGGCATCACTTGTTGGCAAGTCCATTTCGCTACCGCTCTGGCTCATCTGGCTACCGCCGTGCGCTATTTCGATTTCTTCCTACCCGTCGCTCGCGCAAACGCTTCTGGGTATGAAGCGAAAAATAGAGACTCTAACCAAAAATTTAATAAACATTTACCCGACGTTTCGGGACCAGTTCGGTCCCTTGCTCACGGGTGAGTGACGAAAAGAAAAGAACACGACAGCCGCCAGCCGACGCCGAGATTCGAGCAGGGCCTACCTCGGCGAAACCTTCGCCGACGGTCGCCGAGGCGCGCTACTTTGCGTTACGTTTGACTGTACTCCTTTTGCAGCAACGTAACGCAACGAGGTCGGGCGCGTGCGCCCGTCGACGTTACGTTGGAGTATAAACACACCGGGCCGATTCTCGGCGTCGTCTGCTCTTTTCGTTGGCGGCAGTTGGCGTCGCGACCGCTTGCGCCATCTCTTGTCTCCCGTGCGAAACGGCGCCGTGTTGTTTGCAGACCGGTGGCGTCGCTGCGTTCCCATAGGAGCTAAGCCTTTTTCTTTCTGTACTTTTTCCTCAGGTAAGTTTTCTCTGTGCAAATTTTACAAAAAAAAAAAAAAAAAATGCACCATCTGTGGGCAACGCTGCACAAAGTCGTACCGAATTTTCCGGTCGATTTACAGAGCCTGGCGTCTCCTTGTATCACTCTGTAGTTCCCAGACTGCACTGCGTGGTATTTCGTCGCGATGGGGCGCGTCGGTTTTGGAAGAAGCGACGCGGTTTGGAGCAGTTGAGTTTTTTTTTTGTCTTTGTTAAATATATATGGGACTGTAGCAAAATATTGATTGGGTAGTCTCCTGACAACCATATTAAATGGCCTAACAAAAAAAAAAATCTTTTGTGGGGTTTTAGTGTTTTTTTATTCGCTATCAGGGAGTCAGTTACTCAAGCTGTCACAAGTCGGCGTGCCCTCCGCGCGCTTTCTGAGAGGACTGGAGGATAGACTAGGGAAGAGTGGGCTTGGATTCGACCTGGGCCAGAAAATTCAGCAATTCTTACCGGGATTTATGTATGAAGATGATATCGTACTAATAGCTAACAACAGCATAGATTTGTAGAAATTAATGAGCATCTGTGGTAGGGAAGGAGAGGAATTTGGTTTAGAATTCAGTAGTGAAAATTCAGCCGTCATGATTTTTAACGATGATGAAGTTGAGAGGCTGAAGATACAGAATATTACAGTTGAGAGAGCTAGTAAATACAAGTATCGAGGAGTATGGATATGTAATGGTGCAGAATATCTCAGTGAGCATGAAAAGTATATAATAGGTAAGGGCAACAAAAATGCAGCTGTAATGAAAAATAGAGCACTTCGGAATTACAACAGGTATGATCGAGGTGGTGAGAGAGATTTGGAAAGGGGGTCATGGCGTTTGGCTTGACTTTTGGAAGCGCAGTGCTATGCATGAAATCCTAAGTACATGCAAGACTAGAAATAAAAAAAGCGTGGAGTAGGTAGGCTGGCTTTGGGGGGCGCATTGCAAAACGCCAAACCAGGGAGTTCAAGGAGACATGGGATGTGCGTCACTTGAGAGCAGGAAAGCTGTGAGCAAGGTATAATTTGAGGATCGGTTGAGGCAAATGGATGGGGAGCAATGGGCACGAAAGGTTTTCAGCTATTTATACATGAGGAGTATAGACACAATCAAAGTTGAGACAGCGCACTAGGAAATTAAGAAAGTTTTTAGGCTATAGTGGAGTTACGGAAGACCAGGTCTCAGTTAAGAAGAAAGTTAAGGCCACAAAAAGAGATCGGTGGCTAGAGTTAATGCATAAAAAGGCAGCTCTGGAAAGCTATGGATTAAACAAAACAGTTATTGCCAAAGAAAGCACTCATGACAATTCTAGGGGAAACCCATTGTTGTTTGAGGCAAGGACAGGTGTTTTGCGAAACAGAACATACAGAGCGAAGTACCAGGAAATAAATACAGTGTGCGCTGCCTGTGGAGAGGAGGACGAGACGGCTGATGCTCTACTGTAAAGGGCTTCACCCTATGCCTACCGAAGACAACATAGATTTAATAAAGTCATTGGGTTTTAGAGACAGCGAAGGAAAAGTGGGTTTCAAGACAATAGAGATTACCAAGCGAAGATTAAGTGAATGGTGGCAGAAAGCGAGAGAAAACTAGGTATTTTCTTATTAACTGATGACAAGGGGGTTTTCTAGCCTCACTTTCTTTGCAGTGCGGAGTGAATATAGTTTTCACATTTAAATATTCTAAGCTTAAATGGTAAAACAAAATGGCTAGGTGGCGTAAGCTACCGCCCGATCCAAAGGGCTCAGCCGAATTCATCCATTCATCCATCCTTTCCGGCCGCCATAGCCGGCCAGTGATGTTCCACGCAGGAAATTTTTTTCTTTTTCAGGGAATTTCCGGTCTCAATTTTGTTGAAAAGGGAAACGGGCATTTTAACACGATTGCAGGGAATTTTAGGGATTAACGAGGGAGTTCGGGAAAAGCTTTAGAGGGAACTAAACCCCAGAAAGAATGTCGTGTGGTCCAGAAATTTCGAGAAAGAAAGTTTTGGTATAGGAAGAAGAGGTGTCTGAACGACTCTTTTTCAAGTATACGTTTAGAGAACTTGTTAAGCGTCTACCTTTTTTGCGGCTTCTACGTCTCTTGGGGTTCGGGCAAGCCAGCGGGCACGGGGAGAGTAACTAAATATCAGTGCGTCATATTTTAACCGGACGGCGCAGAAACCTCCTCCACCGACGGGGGCGACCCGCGGTACCGAAAGCGCGCGATATGAGACGCCTTAGGTCCTGGCCTTACTACTGGTTAGAGCCGCTAAAAACTTTTTTTTTTAGTCGAGATACAAAATATAAGTGTCGCGAACCGTTTCAATTATTTATGAAAGTAGTTTTTGTTCAGTATTTTATATCAGAAAAGAAACACATGCAGTTCAGAAAGTACGGAAACAAGAAATGACCCGTCGACATACCCGCCACCAAGCGGTGGAAAAGGCGGCGCACACTAGAAAAGTGTAGTGGGATCAGGCGCCGACACGAAAAGGGACTGGTGGATCCGACCGGCTCCGAGCGTTCCGAAGGCCTTCGCCGAGCAGCTTTGTCCTGCGGTTTGGCCGTTTCGCGCTGTGGGAGCGCAAAGTTTCTCCCATTCTGAACTTATCTTTACCCCGTGTTTGCTGTCGTTTGTGGCCAATGAAGTGTCATGCCGAATTAGTGTTTAATCGCCCAGCAAATGCAATGAGAGCCGCCCTAGCTGTCCGCTGCATACATCCTATCGAGAACATGATTTTGTGGCGGCCTCTCGCGCCGTCGACACATAATGCGACAGCCGTGAGCGCTCGCTGTGCTCACTACCCCTCCTCTAGTTCCCGGCCATTCAAGCAACCAAGGACGCCATGAAGGAGGTTATTTTTTGCTTGTTTTTGTAATTTTAATTTGCCTTTAACTTTTAAAATGAAGCGAAATTCGACAAAAAAAAAGTTTAATTAAGTTACTACGTTCAGTGCGCTCAGGCTCGGTGCAAATGTAAAATTAGTAAAAAAAGTCATTGCAGGGCCTCTTTAACTTGAAGTACATTCTCTGAATATGTACTTATATTTTATTTAAAGTAATTGTTCCGGTACTTTCCGAGAAGTACAACTTCCGACTTCAAAACACATTCACCGAACTCGAAAAAAAAAGTGTATTGTTATGTGAAAACACGCCATCGTTTTTCAAGATGTCGTTTGGTCATTTTTTTGACTGGAGTAATGGCGGCTATAAGACCGATGCAAATAAGTGCCTTATAGATTGATGGTGTTAAATAGTTTGTCAGCGAGAGTGAAACGACAACTCCGTGGCCACTTGACTTTATCCAATATTCTCCGCCATTTTTTAAAATAACTGATGCACCCTCGATTACCCCCATGAAAGACTGTGTTAAAAAGTACTTGTACTTTACTTTGGAAGTATATCATATTTTTAGTACCTTACTTCAAGTAAATTGCACCCAGCATACTTGCTACCTTACTTGAAGTACGTAATTTCTCATTTGCTTTGCACTTTACGTCAAGTACTTTTTAGATGTACTTTACCAAACACTGTTAAAGGTTATATTATTTACTTAATAACATATAAACTGCCCACCCTACCAAAAAGCCAGTATACATTTTTACTTATGAAACTGGAAATCTTACTGGAATTGTTACTGGAAACCTGAAATCTCACTTCCGTAAGTCACATAGTGAAAAGTTATACTGAGTTTTTCTGTAGGGCAGTAACATATTCTTTTCTTTAAACATGCGATTTCACGCAGCATTTGTGGTAAAATGCGCGCAAAGTGTCCTGCATGAGCACAGGAATTAGCTGGTGCGAAGATAAAGATAACAAAATGCATGGAAATATGCGGGGATATTTCAAAACTTTGCAGGAAAGAGTACATCAAATAGGAAATTGTTGTACCCAAGAAAGGGGAATTATTTGATATGGTGTGGAACACCACTGTTTGTCGCACTTGCTCCGCGTTGTGTGGTGCGCCGGCCACCGCCGGGGCTCTGTTTTTGTGTTCTTTTACGTTCCGCGTTGAAATTTTGTGTTCTCTTTTCGATATTTCGGGCTTTCATTTCATCATTTGATATCTATATTTCAACATAGCTCTTGTATTTTCCTACTTATCGAATGGAATCGGACAGCGAATGAATCGACGATACAGGATTATGGCCTAGGCTTCAGAGACCATGTAAGTTCATCACATTCTTTCGTTTTTGTCGCTAATAAAGCCCAGGTGAAAACATGAAGTGGTATTTGAAGTGGTACCACTTGCTTTCAAGTGGTACTACTTGCAAGTCAAGTTGTACCACTTGAAAGTCAAGTGGTGCCACTTTGAAGTCAAGAGGCACAACTTGAAGTCAAGTGGTCGCATTTGGACGTCAACCGAGCGACGCGACGGGCGTCAGTGAGAAATCTTTGTCGCTATTCGCCGACTTTTGTCGTTGCCGTCACTCCTCGCTCGCTAAAGCGCTTATATGCGGTTCGGCGTTTACTTACGGAAGCAATGTCTAAAGCGCAGGGCACATGGACGGCAGAATCGTCCGATCCGACGTCCGATCCGACAGTCCGAAAGCCGCTCCGAATTGCCGCACGCGACAGTTTGAGACACAGGCTTCCGGACACGACGAGCCATTCGGCTCCGCCCAGGAGATTCAAGCACTCCAGCGGAGGTCCGCGTTCATATTGTCATGGGTGGTGACTAAGAAAACAATAAATAAACAGGAATAAATAAACGTTTAATGTGGCGAACTTGTGCCAAAAATAAAAGGGTACAAACGATAATAACAGAGCGTCGCGGGCGTCGAAGTCGGCGTAGCAGCAGAGTCAAACGCTGGGGCGAAACTGACTGCAGATCGTCACGCGGAGCACCTTATGTACACGTGTGGGCTTCTGGAATGATCGGCGTAGAAGGTTCGGCGTGTAGAACATTCTGACCTCGAATCAGCAAGACGGTTCTCGAATTCACCAGAACATCAAATTACACTGTCAACAAAAATGTGTAGCCGCGGCCAGGAATCGAACCCCGGCCTTCTGCGTGGGAGGCAAGCGTGATAACCGATAGGCCACGCGCGCGCTGCCTACTTGGCCAGCTGCGCGCGCGGCATTACTCCCCCCTTTAAAAGTGCATCGTCCCGATGCAACCCAAAAGCAAAACGAATCAAATAAAACAGAACGGTAATTTAAAGAGTCATTTGGAACACATAAGGGCCACAGTCCTACCGAGCGTAGTACGGCTTCAGTCGCACGACGTGGACGACTTCCGGTCGTGGAGGGCGGCGTGACGAAGTCCGTGTTCCGTCGGGCATCACCTCGTAGTTCAGATCCCCGAGTCGACGAAGCACTTAGTAAGGTCCAAAGTAACGTTTCAGGAGTTTCTCGCTGAGACCGCGGCGGCGAATCGGTGTCCACACCCACACCCTGTCTCCGGGCTGGAAGTGGACGTCCCGACGACGAAGGTTGTAGTGGCCAGTGTAGACACGTTGTTGAGCCTTAATCCGGAGTCTGGCTAGCTGACGGACTTCTTCTGCCCTTTGGGCAACCACCTGGGCGTCGTCGCTTGCGTCGACAGCCGGTTCGTGGGGTAAGATAGCGTCCAACATTGTCGTTACCTTGCGTCCATGCACCAGTTGAAAGGGTGTCACTCTGGTAGTCTCTTGTACGGCCGTGTTGTAGGCAAATGTGACGTACGGCGGCACCTTGTCCCATGTCTTGTGCTCCACGTCGACGTACATGGAGATCATGTCGGCGATGGTCTTGTTGAGTCTCTCCGTTAGCCCGTTGGTCTGCGGGTGGTACGCCGTGGTGCGGCGATGGCTGGTGTGGCTGAGACGAAGGACTTCTTGCGTCAGCTGGGCCATGAATGATGATCCACGGTCTGAAATCAGGACTTCGGGAGCGCCGTGCCGGAGGACGATGGACTCGATGAAGAACTTCGCGACTTCAACAGCCGTTCCTGATGGAAGGGCTTTTGTCTCGGCGTACCGCGTGAGATAATCGGTTGCGACGATGATCCATCGGTTTCCTTGCGTCGACGTTGGGAAAGGTCCGAGTAAATCCATACCGATTTGCTGGAATGGGGCAGATGGCGGCGCAATAGGCTGAAGAAGTCCTGCCGGTCTCGTCGGTGGCTTCTTCCGTCGTTGACACTCGTGGCAAGATCGGGTGTAGTGGTGCACTGTCTTCGCAAGCTTGGGCCAGTAGTACTTTTCGCGTATCCTGGCAAGAGTCCTGCTGTAACCAAGGTGTCCCGCCGTCGGGTCATCGTGGCAGGCTTGAAAAAGTTCTTCTTGAAGACTGGAAGGGACCACCAACAGCCACGCCGTGCTGTTGTCTCTGAAGTTCTCCTTGTAGAGCACACCTTGTCGGATGGCGAAGGTTGGCAGTGTTCGTACAAAACCGCGGGGAACGGCGCTTCCTTGTCCCTCTAGGTGCTCAATGAGTGCTCGCAGCTCAGGGTCGTCTCGTTGGAGTGCTGCCATGTCGCTGATACGCAGAGCGCCGAGGAAAAACTCATCGTCGTCCTCTCTGGTGCAGGAAGGACCGGCCTCGACTGGGGCCCTCGACAGGCAGTCGGCGTCATTGTGCTTCCGGCCGGACTTGTACACCACGGTCATGTCGAACTCCTGCAGTCGTAGGCTCCACCGGGCGAGGCGTCCGGAGGGGTCCTTCAGATTTGCCAGCCAGCAGAGCGAGTGGTGGTCTGTAACCAAGCGAAAAGGACTTCCATACAAATATGGGCGAAACTTCGTTATTGCCCAGACGACAGCGAGGCACTCCTTTTCAGTAGTTGAATAGTTCCTCTCCGCGTTAGACAGCGTCCGACTTGCGTATGCGATGACTCGCTCTGCGCCGTCCTGCATTTGGACTAGTACCGCACCCAGTCCGGTGTTACTGGCGTCGATGTGGATCTCGGTTTCAGCAAACTGGTCGAAGTGGCCAAGAATCGGGGGCGTCTGGCGTCTTCGTTTGAGCTCGTCAAATGACCTCTGGTGCTCTTCTGTCCACTCGAACTTTACGGCGTCCTTCGTGAGGTGTGTCAGCGGTGCGGATAGTTGGGCGAAGTCTCGAACAAAGCGCCTGTAGTAGGCACAGATGTCGAGAAATCTTCTTACTGCCTTCTTGTCAGACGGCGACGCAAATGCAGCTACGGCGCGGGTCTTCTCGGGGTCAGGTAGAACACCTTTGTTGTTCACGACGTGGCCGAGGAACTTTAGTTCCCCATAGGCGAACAGACACTTTGTTGGCTTGAGTGACAGGCCAGCGGTCTTGATGGCTTGAAGCACGGCTCGAAGGCGTCTGAGTTGTTCATCGAAATCTCGTGAGAATACCACAACATCGTCTAGGTAAACGAGGCAGCTCTGCGATTTCAGACCTGCCAGCACGGTGTCCATGACGCGCTGGAAGGTGGCTGGTGCTGTACAAAGTCCAAACGGCATCACTTTGAATTCGTACAGTCCGTCGGGAGTGACGAAGGCAGTTTCTTTCCGGTCGCGTTCGTCAACTTCAATCTGCCAGTAACCACTCTTCAGGTCCATCGACGAAAAATATCGGGAGTGGCGCAGTCGGTCTAACGTATCGTCGATGCGGGGGAGCGGATAGACGTCCTTCTTCGTCACAGCGTTCAGTCGACGATAGTCCACGCAGAATCGCAGGGTTCCGTCCTTCTTCTTTACAAGCACGACTGGGGACGCCCATGGACTTCTTGAGGGTTGAATGATGTCGTCGTCGAGCATCTCCTGAACTTGATCTTGAATCACTTTCCTTTCCTTTAAGGAGACTCGATACGGCGACTGGTGGACAGGGAGTGCGTCGTCCTCGGTAATAATGCGATGTTTCGCCATTGGTGTTTGGCCAACTTTCGATGTCGTGGCAAAACAGTCACTGTATTCGGCGAGGAGATCAACCAGTTGCCGGCGCTTCGAAGCTGGGAGCTCGGGGTCGATGTCGAGCGGCGGCGGCGTCGTGCTCTTCTGCTGTGGCGACGAGGTTTCCTCGGAGACTGCGGTGACCACGGCTGGCGCCCGAAGCTCCTCGACGTAGCCCATGGTGGTACCCTTCGTTAGGTGCTGCGGTTCTTCTCGAAAGTTTGTCACGAGAACAGTTGTTCGTCCTTCTTGAAGATCCGTTACGCCTCGTGCGACGCCAATTCCTTTCTCAAGGAGCAGTTGTACGCTGCCTTCCAGAAGAGCTTCACCGTGCATGGCTGCGTCGGTTATGGCGGTGACGAAAACACTCGACCGCGGCGGCAGATTCACATGGTCGGCTATAACTCGGATCGCGGATGACGTCGTGTTGGCCTCCACCGGCGGCAGAAGAGGCTTTCGCAGCGTCAACTGGTTTTCCCCGAGGTCGATGACTGCGCCATACTCGCAGAGAAAGTCCATTCCGAGAATAACGTCTCTGGAACAGTCTTGAAGAACGACGAACTTGACAGGGCACGTCTCACCATGGATCTCGACGCGAGCAGTGCATCTTCCGACGGGCGTGATGAGATGTCCTCCTGCGGTTCGTATTTGGGGTCCATCCCACAGCGTCATGACTTTGCGAAGGCGGCGGGAGAGCCTTCCACTCAAGACCGAGTAGTCTGCTCCGGTGTCCACGAGTGCTGATGCGTCGTGGCCGTCAATGACGACATTTAGGTTATTGGACACCGCTGCAGGAGCGTCGTTTCGGTCTCTGGTAGCGTTCGAGTGGGGGCCCTCCGACGTTCGTGGAGGATCTTGGCGTCGGTCGTCTTCGGCAACTCCACCTCCAGGGGTTGCCGTGCCTAGTTTCCCCGGCGAGGAGCGAGGGGCGACAGGCTTTCACGTCGGGGTCGGTGCATCGGCGAAGCTGGACGTCGCGGCGATGGTGACCGGAACTCTCGGCGGGACGCAGGCTCGGGGGACTGGGGTCGTCGCAGGTACTCGTCGATCTCCCGAGGGTGTTCACCATACCGAGGGCGCGGGTCGTTTGGGTGGAATCCGCGCAGCCCGAGTCGTCGGTATGGGCATCGGCGGTACACATGGTCGGCTTCCCCGCAGTGGTAGCAGAGCGGGCGTCGGTCGGCCGTTCGCCACACGTCGGTCTTCCTCGACGAGGGTTGCTCCGGGCGGACGTTCTGGACCTGTCCTTCCTGGCGTCGAGGATACTGTGGAATCGGAGGGTATCGTCGGGGTGGCGCCGTGGCCTGGCGGTTAGCTTGCGGCGGTCGTCGGGCCATGGCGGCGTAGCTCAAAGTCGGCTCCTCTGGCGTTGTCGTGTTGATCGGAACCTCGGGTTGGAAGGCCCGGTGAACTTCCTCTCGCACGACCTCGGCGAGCGACAGGGAGGACGGGCGATCCGTAGCGGGGAGAATCTTGCGGATTTCTTCCCGGACGACTTCACGGATGATGTCACGGATGCCTGGGAGGTCGGTACCAAGGTCGTATCCGGATGTCGCCAGAGTAGTCACGCCAGGGTGTCGCTCGTAGTGTCTGGCGCGTGCTAGTAGGGCACGCTCCATATAAGTCGCCTCCGTGACGAACCCGTCGACAGTTGTCGGGGGATTGCGAATGGGACCTCCGAATATCTCGCTTTTCGCACCCCTCATCAGGTGTCGCAGCTTCTCCTCTGTAGCCTGAGGATCGGCGCGGGCGCTCAGGCGAAGAACATCCTCGACGAAGCCGGTGACGCTCTCGTTGGGGCCCTGGGTTCTGGTTCGGAGTAGGTCCTCGGCTCTCTCTCGGCGGTGGTGGTTGCTGAACGTAGCCTTGAGATCGGTCTTGAAAATATCCCACGACGTCAGGGAGGACTCATGATTCTCGTACCAGTGCTTCGCGGTCCCCTTGAGCGAAAAATAGACATTGTGCAGGCGCTGCTCGTCGGTCCAGCAATTGTGGCGGGCGACGCGTTCATACTGGTCAATCCAGTCTTCGACGTCTTCGTACTGCTCGCCGTGGAATGGAGCCGGTGTCCGAGAAGCGACGGGTAGGTAGACGACGCTAGGAGCGGCGGGGGTCTGCGACTGGTTGGCCATCGTCGGCTGCCTGGTCCTGGGTGGTAAAAGTCCGTATTCCGGGTGTAGCCCTTGGGTGCGGCGACTTGATCGAGTCTCGATCTGGTCTTCGTTGGGTACTCGGGAGCTTGGGTTCGGACTTGTGCTGCGGGAACTCGGAGGGCTGCGCTGCACGGACATGCGGTACCCCGCACCTCCACCAAAATGTCACGGGTGGTGACTAAGAAAACAATAAATAAACAGGAAGAAATAAACGTTTAATGTGGCGAACTTGTGCCAAAAATAAAAGGGTACAAAAGATAATAACAGAGCGTCGCGGGCGTCGAAGTCGGCGTAGCAGCAGAGTCAAACGCTGGGGCGAAACTGACTGCAGATCGTCACGCGGAGCACCTTATGTACACGTGTGGGCTTCTGGAATGATCGGCGTTGAAGGTTCGGCGTGTAGAACATTCTGACCTCGAATCAGCAAGACGGTTCTTGAATTCACCAGAACATCAAATTACACTGTCAACAAAAATGTGTAGCCGCGGCCAGGAATCGAACCCCGGCCTTCTGCGTGGGAGGCAAGCGTGATAACCGTTAGGCCACGCGCGCGCTGCCTACTTGGCAAGCTGCGCGCGCGGCAATATACAGGGTAGATCTCTGGGCTCAGAATGACGGTTGAGCTGGCACGTGCGAAATTAGGAGCTCGTTCTCGCTAGCGCGTGCATTCTTTGCTAGGGCTATCTTTCTCGAATGGGTCAGCGCCGAGCGGTAACTCACGCGCCTGGCTTCCTGTCGCCCCGGTCAGTCCCGTTTTCTTGTTCGTCCCGCCAGACCCACTACGTCATCATGACGTTTGCGCTAGCTGCGCTGTCATTGGCTGGACGCTTCCGACAGTCCGTCCGCCGTGCGAAACTATCTGGCACGTTGGACGCACGCCGGATTGCCGATCCGACGTTTGAAGCGACCAAATTTTTCGGATCAGGCAGTCGTATTGCCGTATCGGACGTCGGATCGGATCGATTTTCGCTCGTGTCTCGCGCGAGGGCGCGGGACCTCTATTTATTCGTTCGTTTCAGACACCAGATGGCCCTCGGCTCGTTACGTGGTTGAACGCGCGACTTCTAGATTGCGCCAGTATGAAAGTGTGAAAAGGCCCGCGTTAGCCGCTGCGTGAAATAGATCCCCAAAACGTGTCGTGTGACGCTGTTCTCCGGCGGAGGGAGTTTCTCCCTCCCTCGCGCGCGCTTGGTATGTCTCTGGTCAGTCAGCTCAATGTGCATTGCCTCGGACGTCAGTGATAATAAGGAGTATTCACTGGGCGCCATATTTGTGGGTGATGTCTAGAGCGCATGCTCTGAACGAGCTCACAATAATAGGCTGCTAAGACCGGCAATCTTGAGGGTGCGAAATGCACGTTACAAAAGAACTGTGGAAGCTCGCCATCAGCACGCGCTCAGCAGTCGTGCACACAGCTATGGCCGCCAGTGAATACTTCCTATACGCGCGGTGGCCGAGTCCGGCCTCTGCGCTGTGTGATGCAGTGGGTGGCGCTCGTTTTTGTTCGAAGGTGGGAATAAAAATTAAAGCCATTTACAACTCCCTGTAACGCCGAATTAGAGCGCAGCTCTTGAGGAGGAGGAGGGAAGGGTACTGAGAGTTACGGCGGCAACCGGGTTGCCGGTTGTCTGGTTGCCGTCGTCGCTCATAGGTGGCGGCAACCTTTCCAGCTTTTCCATTCTGGCTTGCCGACTTGCGGCCGGCCATTACTTCATTTCCACCATAGCACACCTTCGCCGGTCTTTCTTCTTCACCAGAGTGGAAAAGCTGATAGTATTCCTGAGAAATTGCCTCCTCCGTTCGTGTGTGCTAATTCGACAATTTTAGTTGTCACTTGTTAACAGCAACCCTTCACTGCTTTCATTTTGCACACCGTGAAGTTTAAAGGGGTCATAAAACGATATGGGGTTGGAATGTTCATGACCTTTCCGAGGCGTACTGGTCCTAGTCTTACCCAAGGATGCTCGCACAGGCCACCACTGATTCAGAAGCTTCTTTGTCGTGGTGAAATTGCGAGGCTAAAATGAGACTATTTCTTTTGGTCTTGACTTCGCAAAGATTGATGTCGTAATTGTGGGATCAAACCCACCCGCCTGACGACAGTCGAGCGCGGCTTATGGATTGGACACGAGCACTGCGTGAGCACTGCACATCGGCTCGTAACAAGCAGTGCGTCGGCGTACACTTGGGCAGTGGCTCGTCTCCAACCACTGCGGTAATGAGAATAGCCGAAATCTAGCAATGCCTGGAGCTCAGCACGCGTTTTCTTCCTTTCTAACCCCAGCGCGGGGGTACGATTAACGTTGGCGGCATAAGACAGGCACCAGGCCACGTGGCCGCTTCTGGCTCCGAGCTGAGCGAATGAAGGAGGCTCATATTTCTCTGATTTGTTTGGCGACTGTCATTACCTAGAAAAAAGAGCAAAGTCAAGTTATATCAGTTATTAACGTTAGGGAGTGATCCTTAGTAGAAGATGGGCTCGGCAACACCCATGGAATTATGAAGGCTAAACTGTTGCTCTTCGTCATACAGATCCTGAATCAGCCGGAACAGGGTCCATTCCCAGCCAAGCCCGCCCAACCGCCTGGAGCGAGAAAAGCCACCAGCGCTATCTTCGAATCTGCTGCGCCGGATTATCTGCATTCCGCCACGGTAACACCATCGACAACGACAGCATCGGCTACAAAAGGCCGTGCGCTTCGACAGTTTGCCTATGGGCTCAGCAACACCTGTGGAACGATGAAGGCTAAACTGTTGCTCTTCGTCATACAGATCCTGAATCAGCCGGAACAGGGTCCATTCCCAGCCAAGCCCGCCCAACCGCCTGGAGCGAGAAAAGCCACCAGAGCTATCTTCGAATCTGCTGCGCCGGATTATCTGCATTTCGCCACGGTAACACCATCGAACGGCAGCATCGGCTACAAAAGACCGTGCGCTTGGACAGTTTGCCTATGGGCTCGGCAACACCTGTGGAACGATGAAGGCTAAACTGTTGCTCTTCGTCCTACAGATCCTGAATCAGCCGGAACAGGGTCCATTCCCAGCCAAGCCCGCCCAACCGCCTGGAGCGAGAAAAGCCACCAGCGCTATCTTCGAATCTGCTGCGCCGGATTATCTGCATTTCGCCACGGTAACACCATCGAGAACGACAGCATCGGCTACAAAGGACCGTGCGCTTCGACAGTTTGCCTATGGGCTCGGCAACACCTGTGGAACGATGAAGGCTAAACTGTTGCTCTTCGTCATACAGATCCTGAATCAGCCGGAACAGGGTCCATTCCCAGCCAAGCCCGCCCAACCGCCTGGAGCGAGAAAAGCCACCAGAGCTATCTTCGAATCTGCTGCGCCGGATTATCTGCATTTCGCCACGGTAACACCATCGACAACGGCAGCATCGGCCACAAAAGACCGTGCGCTTCGACAGTTTGCCCATGGGCTCGGCTACACCTGTGGAACGATGAAGGCTAAACTGTTGCTCTTCGTCATACAGATCCCGAATGAGCCGGAACAGGGTCTATTCCCAGCCAAGCCCGCCCAACCGCCTGGAACGAGAAAAGCCACCAGAGCTATCTTCGAATCTGCTGCGCCGGATTATCTGCATTTCGCCACGGTAACACCATCGATAACGGCAGCATCGGCCACAAAAGACTGTGCGCTTCGACAGTTTGCCTATGGGCTCGGCTACACCTGTGGAACGATGAAGGCTAAACTGTTGCTCTTCGTCATACAGATCCTGAATCAGCCGGAACAGGGTCCATTCCCAGCCAAGCCCGCCCAACCGCCTGGAGCGAGAAAAGCCACCAGAGCTATCTTCGAATCTGCTGCGCCGGATTATCTGCATTTCGCCACGGTAACACCATCGACAACGGCAGCATCGGCCACAAAAGACTGTGCGCTTCGACAGTTTGCCTATGGGCTCGGCAACACCTGTGGAACGATGAAGGCTAAACTGTTGCTCTTCGTCATACAGATCCTGAATCAGCCGGAACAGGGTCCATTCCCAGCCAAGCCCGCCCAACCGCCTGGAGCGAGAAAAGCCACCAGAGCTATCTTCGAATCTGCTGCGCCGGATTATCTGCATTTCGCCACGGTAACACCATCGAACGGCAGCATCGGCTACAAAAGACCGTGCGCTTGGACAGTTTGCCTATGGGCTCGGCAACACCTGTGGAACGATGAAGGCTAAACTGTTGCTCTTCGTCATACAGATCCTGAATCAGCCGGAACAGGGTCCATTCCCAGCCAAGCCCGCCCAACCGCCTGGAGCGAGAAAAGCCACCAGAGCTCTCTTCGAATCTGCTGCGCCGGATTATCTGCATTTCGCCACGGTAACACCATCGACAACGGCAGCATCGGCCACAAAAGACGGTGCGCTTCGACAGTTTGCCTGTGGGCTCGGCAACACCTGTGGAACGATGAAGGCTAAACTGTTGCTCTTCGTCGTACAGATCCTGAATCAGCCGGAACAGGGTCCATTCCCAGCCAAGCCCGCCCAACCGCCTGGAGCGAGAAAAGCCACCAGAGCTATCTTCTAATCTGCTGCGCCGGATTATCTGCATTTCGCCACGGTAACACCATCGACAACGGCAGCATCGGCCACAAAAGACCGTGCGCTTCGACAGTTTGCCTATGGGCTCGGCAACACCTGTGGAACGATGAAGGCTAAACTGTTGCTCTTCGTCGTACAGATCCTGAATCAGCCGGAACAGGGTCCATTCCCAGCCAAGCCCGCCCAACCGCCTGGAGCGAGAAAAGCCACCAGAGCTATCTTCGAATCTGCTGCGCCGGATTATGTGCATTTCGCCACGGTAACACCATCGACAACGGTTGCATCGGCCACAAAAGACCGTGCGCTTCGACAGTTTGCCTATGGGCTCGGCTACACCTGTGGAACGATGAAGGCTTAACTGTTGCTCTTCGTCATACAGATCCTGAATCAGCCGGAACAGGGTCCATTCCCAGCCAAGCCCGCCCAACCGCCTGGAGCGAGAAAAGCCACCAGAGCTATCTTCTAATCTGCTGCGCCGGATTATCTGCATTTCGCCACGGTAACACCATCGACAACGGCAGCATCGGCCACAAAAGACCGTGCGCTTCGACAGTTTGCCTATGGGCTCGGCTACACCTGTGGAACGATGAAGGCTAAACTGTTGCTCTTCGTCATACAGATCCTGAATCAGCCGGAACAGGGTCCATTCCCAGCCAAGCCCGCCCAACCGCCTGGAGCGAGAAAAGCCACCAGAGCTATCTTCGAATCTGCTGCGTCGGATTATCTGCATTTCGCCACGGTAACACCATCGACAACGGCAGCATCGGCCACAAAAGACCGTGCGCTTCGACAGTTTGCCTATGGGCTCGGCTACACCTGTGTAACGATGAAGGCTAAACTGTTGCTCTTCGTCATACAGATCCTGAATCAGCCGGAACAGGGTCCATTCCCAGCCAAGCCCGCCCAACCGCCTGGAGCGAGAAAAGCCACCAGAGCTATCTTCTAATCTGCTGCGCCGGATTATCTGCATTTCGCCACGGTAACACCATCGACAACGGCAGCATCGGCCACAAAAGACCGTGCGCTTCGACAGTTTGCCTATGGGCTCGGCTACACCTGTGGAACGATGAAGGCTAAACTGTTGCTCTTCGTCATACAGATCCTGAATCAGCCGGAACAGGGTCCATTCCCAGCCAAGCCCGCCCAACCGCCTGGAGCGAGAAAAGCCACCAGAGCTATCTTCGAATCTGCTGCGCCGGATTATCTGCATTTCGCCACGGTAACACCATCGACAACGGCAGCATCGGCCACAAAAGACCGTGCGCTTCGACAGTTTGCCTATGGGCTCGGCTACACCTGTGGAACGATGAAGGCTAAACTGTTGCTCTTCGTCATACAGATCCTGAATCAGCCGGAACAGGGTCCATTCCCAGCCAAGCCCGCCCAACCGCCTGGAGCGAGAAAAGCCACCAGAGCTATCTTCGAATCTGCTGCGCCGGATTATCTGCATTTCGCCACGGTAACACCATCGACAACGGCAGCATCGGCCACAAAAGACCGTGCGCTTCGACAGTTTGCCTATGGGCTCGGCTACACCTGTGGAACGATGAAGGCTAAACTGTTGCTCTTCGTCATACAGATCCTGAATCAGCCGGAACAGGGTCCATTCCCAGCCAAGCCCGCCCAACCGCCTGGAGCGAGAAAAGCCACCAGAGCTATCTTCGAATCTGCTGCGCCGGAT
Source organism: Ixodes scapularis (assembly GCF_016920785.2). NCBI lineage: Eukaryota > Metazoa > Arthropoda > Arachnida > Ixodida > Ixodidae > Ixodes > Ixodes scapularis. The sequence goes on from NW_024609857.1 coordinate 166,455,395, forward strand.
TATCTGCATTTCGCCACGGTAACACCATCGACAACGGCAGCATCGGCCACAAAAGACCGTGCGCTTCGACAGTTTGCCTATGGGCTTGGCTACACCTGTGGAACGATGAAGGCTAAACTGTTGCTCTTCGTCATACAGATCCTGAATCAGCCGGAACAGGGTCCATTCCCAGCCAAGCCCGCCCAACCGCCTGGAGCGAGGAAAGCCACCAGAGCTATCTTCTAATCTGCTGCGCCGGATTATCTGCATTTCGCCACGGTAACACCATCGACAACGGCAGCATCGGCCACAAAAGACCGTGCGCTTCGACAGTTTGCCTATGGGCTCGGCTACACCTGTGGAACGATGAAGGCTAAACTGTTGCTCTTCGTCATACAGATCCTGAATCAGCCGGAACAGGGTCCATTCCCAGCCAAGCCCGCCCAACCGCCTGGAGCGAGAAAAGCCACCAGAGCTATCTTCGAATCTGCTGCGCCGGATTATCTGCATTTCGCCACGGTAACACCATCGAGAACGACAGCATCGGCTACAAAAGACCGTGCGCTTCGACAGTTTGCCTATGGACTCGGCAACACCTGTGGAACGATGAAGGCTAAACTGTTGCTCTTCGTCGTACAGATCCTGAATCAGCCGGAACAGGGTCCATTCCCAGCCAAGCCCGCCCAACCGCCTGGAGCGAAAAAAGCCACCAGAGCTATCTTCGAATCTGCTGCGCCGGATTATCTGCATTTCGCCACGGTAACACCATCGACAACGGCAGCATCGGCCACAAAAGACCGTGCGCTTCGACAGTTTGCCTATGGGCTCGGCTACACCTGTGGAACGATGAAGGCTAAACTGTTGCTCTTCGTCATACAGATCCTGAATCAGCCGGAACAGGGTCCATTCCCAGCCAAGCCCGCCCAACCGCCTGGAGCGAGAAAAGCCACCAGAGCTATCTTCGAATCTGCTGCGCCGGATTATCTGCATTTCGCCACGGTAACACCATCGACAACGGCAGCATCGGCCACAAAAGACGGTGCGCTTCGACAGTTTGCCTATGGGCTCGGCTACACCTGTGGAACGATGAAGGCTAAACTGTTGCTCTTCGTCGTACAGATCCTGAATCAGCCGGAACAGGGTCCATTCCCAGCCAAGCCCGCCCAACCGCCTGGAGCGAGAAAAGCCACCAGAGCTATCTTCGAATCTGCTGCGCCGGATTATCTGCATTTCGCCACGGTAACACCATCGAGAACGACAGCATCGGCTACAAAAGACCGTGCGCTTCGACAGTTTGCCTATGGGCTCGGCAACACCTGTGGAACGATGAAGGCTAAACTGTTGCTCTTCGTCGTACAGATCCTGAATCAGCCGGAACAGGGTCCATTCCCAGCCAAGCCCGCCCAACCGCCTGGAGCGAGAAAAGCCACCAGAGCTATCTTCTAATCTGCTGCGCCGGATTATCTGCATTTCGCCACGGTAACACCATCGAGAACGACAGCATCGGCTACAAAAGACCGTGCGCTTCGACAGTTTGCCTATGGGCTCGGCAACACCTGTGGAACGATGAAGGCTAAACTGTTGCTCTTCGTCGTACAGATCCTGAATCAGCCGGAACAGGGTCCATTCCCAGCCAAACCCGCCCAACCGCCTGGAGCGAGAAAAGCCACCAGAGCTATCTTCGAATCTGCTGCGCCGGATTATCTGCATTTTGCCACGGTAACACCATCGACAACGGCAGCATCGGCCACAAAAGACGGTGCGCTTCGACAGTTTGCCTATGGGCTCGGCTACACCTGTGGAACGATGAAGGCTAAACTGTTGCTCTTCGTCGAACAGATCCTGAATCAGCCGGAACAGGGTCCATTCCCAGCCAAGCCCGCCCAACCGCCTGGAGCGAGAAAAGCCACCAGAGCTATCTTCGAATCTGCTGCGCCGGATTATCTGCATTTCGCCACGGTAACACCATCGAGAACGACAGCATCGGCTACAAAAGACTGTGCGCTTCGACAGTTTGCCTATGGGCTCGGCAACACCTGTGGAACGATGAAGGCTAAACTGTTGCTCTTCGTCGTACAGATCCTGAATCAGCCGGAACAGGGTCCATTCCCAGCCAAGCCCGCCCAACCGCCTGGAGCGAGAAAAGCCACCAGAGCTATCTTCTAATCTGCTGCACCGGATTATCTGCATTTCGCCACGGTAACACCATCGAGAACGACAGCATCGGCTACAAAAGACCGTGCGCTTCGACAGTTTGCCTATGGGCTCGGCAACACCTGTGGAACGATGAAGGCTAAACTGTTGCTCTTCGTCGTACAGATCCTGAATCAGCCGGAACAGGGTCCATTCCCAGCCAAGCCCGCCCAACCGCCTGGAGCGAGAAAAGCCACCAGAGCTATCTTCGAATCTGCTGCGCCGGATTATCTGCATTTCGCCACGGTAACACCATCGACAACGGCAGCATCGGCCACAAAAGACGGTGCGCTTCGACAGTTTGCCTATGGGCTCGGCAACACCTGTGGAACGATGAAGGCTAAACTGTTGCTCTTCGTCATACAGATCCTGAATCAGCCGGAACAGGGTCCATTCCCAGCCAAGCCCGCCCAACCGCCTGGAGCGAGAAAAGCCACCAGAGCTATCTTCGAATCTGCTGCGCCGGATTATCTGCATTTCGCCACGGTAACACCATCGACAACGGCAGCATCGGCCACAAAAGACGGTGCGCTTCGACAGTTTGCCTATGGGCTCGGCAACACCTGTGGAACGATGAAGGCTAAACTGTTGCTCTTCGTCGTACAGATCCTGAATCAGCCGGAACAGGGTCCATTCCCAGCCAAGCCCGCCCAACCGCCTGGAGCGAGAAAAGCCACCAGAGCTATCTTCGAATCTGCTGCGCCGGATTATCTGCATTTCGCCACGGTAACACCATCGACAACGGCAGCATCGGCCACAAAAGACGGTGCGCTTCGACAGTTTGCCTATGGGCTCGGCAACACCTGTGGAACGATGAAGGCTAAACTGTTGCTCTTCGTCGTACAGATCCTGAATCAGCCGGAACAGGGTCCATTCCCAGCCAAGCCCGCCCAACCGCCTGGAGCGAGAAAAGCCACCAGAGCTATCTTCGAATCTGCTGCGCCGGATTATCTGCATTTCGCCACGGTAACACCATCGACAACGGCAGCATCGGCCACAAAAGACCGTGCGCTTCAACAGTTTGCCTATGGGCTCGGCTACACCTGTGGAACGATGAAGGCTAAACTGTTGCTCTTCGTCATACAGATCCTGAATCAGCCGGAACAGGGTCCATTCCCAGCCAAGCCCGCCCAACCGCCTGGAGCGAGAAAAGCCACCAGAGCTATCTCCTAATCTGCTGCGCCGGATTATCTGCATTTTGCCACGGTAACACCATCGAGAACGACAGCATCGGCTACAAAAGACCGTGCGCTTCGACAGTTTGCCTATGGGCTCGGCAACACCTGTGGAACGATGAAGGCTAAACTGTTGCTCTTCGTCGTACAGATCCTGAATCAGCCGGAACAGGGTCCATTCCCAGCCAAGCCTGCCCAACCGCCTGGAGCGAGAAAAGCCACCAGAGCTATCTTCGAATCTGCTGCGCCGGATTATCGGCATTTCGCCACGGTAACACCATCGACAACGGCAGCATCGGCCACAAAAGACCGTGCGCTTCGACAGTTTGCCTATGGGCTCGGCTACACCTGTGGAACGATGAAGGCTAAACTGTTGCTCTTCGTCATACAGATCCTGAATCAGCCGGAACAGGGTCCATTCCCAGCCAAGCCCGCCCAACCGCCTGGAGCGAGAAAAGCCACCAGAGCTATCTTCGAATCAGCTGCGCCGGATTATCTGCATTTCGCCACGGTAACACCATCGGCAACGGCAGCATCGGCCACAAAAGACCGTGCGCTTCGACAGTTTGCCTATGGGCTCGGCAACACCTGTGGAACGATGAAGGCTAAACTGTTGCTCTTCGTCATACAGATCCTGAATCAGCCGGAACAGGGTCCATTCCCAGCCAAGCCCGCCCAACCGCCTGGAGCGAGAAAAGCCACCAGAGCTATCTTCGAATCTGCTGCGCCGGATTATCTGCATTTCGCCACGGTAACACCATCGACAACGGCAGCATCGGCCACAAAAGACCGTGCGCTTCGACAGTTTGCCTATGGGCTCGGCTACACCTGTGGAACGATGAAGGCTAAACTGTTGCTCTTCGTCATACAGATCCTGAATCAGCCGGAACAGGGTCCATTCCCAGCCAAGCCCGCCCAACCGCCTGGAGCGAGAAAAGCCACCAGAGCTATCTTCGAATCTGCTGCGCCGGATTATCTGCATTTCGCCACGGTAACACCATCGACAACGGCAGCATCGGCCACAAAAGACCGTGCGCTTCGACAGTTTGCCTATGGGCTCGGCTACACCTGTGGAACGATGAAGGCTAAACTGTTGCTCTTCGTCATACAGATCCTGAATCAGCCGGAACAGGGTCCATTCCCAGCCAAGCCCGCCCAACCGCCTGGAGCGAGAAAAGCCACCAGAGCTATCTTCGAATCTGCTGCGCCGGATTATCTGCATTTCGCCACGGTAACACCATCGACAACGGCAGCATCGGCCACAAAAGACCGTGCGCTTCGACAGTTTGCCTATGGGCTCGGCTACACCTGTGGAACGATGAAGGCTAAACTGTTGCTCTTCGTCATACAGATCCTGAATCAGCCGGAACAGGGTCCATTCCCAGCCAAGCCCGCCCAACCGCCTGGAGCGAGGAAAGCCACCAGAGCTATCTTCTAATCTGCTGCGCCGGATTATCTGCATTTCGCCACGGTAACACCATCGACAACGGCAGCATCGGCCACAAAAGACCGTGCGCTTCGACAGTTTGCCTATGGGCTCGGCTACACCTGTGGAACGATGAAGGCTAAACTGTTGCTCTTCGTCATACAGATCCTGAATCAGCCGGAACAGGGTCCATTCCCAGCCAAGCCCGCCCAACCGCCTGGAGCGAGAAAAGCCACCAGAGCTATCTTCGAATCTGCTGCGCCGGATTATCTGCATTTCGCCACGGTAACACCATCGAGAACGACAGCATCGGCTACAAAAGACCGTGCGCTTCGACAGTTTGCCTATGGACTCGGCAACACCTGTGGAACGATGAAGGCTAAACTGTTGCTCTTCGTCGTACAGATCCTGAATCAGCCGGAACAGGGTCCATTCCCAGCCAAGCCCGCCCAACCGCCTGGAGCGAAAAAAGCCACCAGAGCTATCTTCGAATCTGCTGCGCCGGATTATCTGCATTTCGCCACGGTAACACCATCGACAACGGCAGCATCGGCCACAAAAGACCGTGCGCTTCGACAGTTTGCCTATGGGCTCGGCTACACCTGTGGAACGATGAAGGCTAAACTGTTGCTCTTCGTCATACAGATCCTGAATCAGCCGGAACAGGGTCCATTCCCAGCCAAGCCCGCCCAACCGCCTGGAGCGAGAAAAGCCACCAGAGCTATCTTCGAATCTGCTGCGCCGGATTATCTGCATTTCGCCACGGTAACACCATCGACAACGGCAGCATCGGCCACAAAAGACGGTGCGCTTCGACAGTTTGCCTATGGGCTCGGCTACACCTGTGGAACGATGAAGGCTAAACTGTTGCTCTTCGTCGTACAGATCCTGAATCAGCCGGAACAGGGTCCATTCCCAGCCAAGCCCGCCCAACCGCCTGGAGCGAGAAAAGCCACCAGAGCTATCTTCGAATCTGCTGCGCCGGATTATCTGCATTTCGCCACGGTAACACCATCGAGAACGACAGCATCGGCTACAAAAGACCGTGCGCTTCGACAGTTTGCCTATGGGCTCGGCAACACCTGTGGAACGATGAAGGCTAAACTGTTGCTCTTCGTCGTACAGATCCTGAATCAGCCGGAACAGGGTCCATTCCCAGCCAAGCCCGCCCAACCGCCTGGAGCGAGAAAAGCCACCAGAGCTATCTTCTAATCTGCTGCGCCGGATTATCTGCATTTCGCCACGGTAACACCATCGAGAACGACAGCATCGGCTACAAAAGACCGTGCGCTTCGACAGTTTGCCTATGGGCTCGGCAACACCTGTGGAACGATGAAGGCTAAACTGTTGCTCTTCGTCGTACAGATCCTGAATCAGCCGGAACAGGGTCCATTCCCAGCCAAACCCGCCCAACCGCCTGGAGCGAGAAAAGCCACCAGAGCTATCTTCGAATCTGCTGCGCCGGATTATCTGCATTTTGCCACGGTAACACCATCGACAACGGCAGCATCGGCCACAAAAGACGGTGCGCTTCGACAGTTTGCCTATGGGCTCGGCTACACCTGTGGAACGATGAAGGCTAAACTGTTGCTCTTCGTCGAACAGATCCTGAATCAGCCGGAACAGGGTGCATTCCCAGCCAAGCCCGCCCAACCGCCTGGAGCGAGAAAAGCCACCAGAGCTATCTTCGAATCTGCTGCGCCGGATTATCTGCATTTCGCCACGGTAACACCATCGAGAACGACAGCATCGGCTACAAAAGACTGTGCGCTTCGACAGTTTGCCTATGGGCTCGGCAACACCTGTGGAACGATGAAGGCTAAACTGTTGCTCTTCGTCGTACAGATCCTGAATCAGCCGGAACAGGGTCCATTCCCAGCCAAGCCCGCCCAACCGCCTGGAGCGAGAAAAGCCACCAGAGCTATCTTCTAATCTGCTGCACCGGATTATCTGCATTTCGCCACGGTAACACCATCGAGAACGACAGCATCGGCTACAAAAGACCGTGCGCTTCGACAGTTTGCCTATGGGCTCGGCAACACCTGTGGAACGATGAAGGCTAAACTGTTGCTCTTCGTCATACAGATCCTGAATCAGCCGGAACAGGGTCCATTCCCAGCCAAGCCCGCCCAACCGCCTGGAGCGAGAAAAGCCACCAGAGCTATCTCCTAATCTGCTGCGCCGGATTATCTGCATTTTGCCACGGTAACACCATCGAGAACGACAGCATCGGCTACAAAAGACCGTGCGCTTCGACAGTTTGCCTATGGGCTCGGCAACACCTGTGGAACGATGAAGGCTAAACTGTTGCTCTTCGTCGTACAGATCCTGAATCAGCCGGAACAGGGTCCATTCCCAGCCAAGCCTGCCCAACCGCCTGGAGCGAGAAAAGCCACCAGAGCTATCTTCGAATCTGCTGCGCCGGATTATCGGCATTTCGCCACGGTAACACCATCGACAACGGCAGCATCGGCCACAAAAGACCGTGCGCTTCGACAGTTTGCCTATGGGCTCGGCTACACCTGTGGAACGATGAAGGCTAAACTGTTGCTCTTCGTCATACAGATCCTGAATCAGCCGGAACAGGGTCCATTCCCAGCCAAGCCCGCCCAACCGCCTGGAGCGAGAAAAGCCACCAGAGCTATCTTCGAATCAGCTGCGCCGGATTATCTGCATTTCGCCACGGTAACACCATCGGCAACGGCAGCATCGGCCACAAAAGACCGTGCGCTTCGACAGTTTGCCTATGGGCTCGGCAACACCTGTGGAACGATGAAGGCTAAACTGTTGCTCTTCGTCATACAGATCCTGAATCAGCCGGAACAGGGTCCATTCCCAGCCAAGCCCGCCCAACCGCCTGGAGCGAGAAAAGCCACCAGAGCTATCTTCTAATCTGCTGCGCCGGATTATCTGCATTTCGCCACGGTAACACCATCGAGAACGACAGCATCGGCTACAAAAGACCGTGCGCTTCGACAGTTTGCCTATGGGCTCGGCAACACCTGTGGAACGATGAAGGCTAAACTGTTGCTCTTCGTCATACAGATCCTGAATCAGCCGGAACAGGGTCCATTCCCAGCCAAGCCCGCCCAACCGCCTGGAGCGAGAAAAGCCACCAGAGCTATCTTCTGATCTGCTGCGCCGGATTATCTGCATTTCGCCACGGTAACACCATCGAGAACGACAGCATCGGCTACAAAAGACTGTGCGCTTCGACAGTTTGCCTATGGGCTCGGCAACACCTGTGGAACGATGAAGGCTAAACTGTTGCTCTTCGTCGTACAGATCCTGAATCAGCCGGAACAGGGTCCATTCCCAGCCAAGCCCGCCCAACCGCCTGGAGCGAGAAAAGCCACCAGAGCTATCTTCTAATCTGCTGCGCCGGATTATCTGCATTTCGCCACGGTAACACCATCGACAACGGCAGCATCGGCCACAAAAGACCGTGCGCTTCGACAGTTTGCCTATGGGCTCGGCAACACCTGTGGAACGATGAAGGCTAAACTGTTGCTCTTCGTCGTACAGATCCTGAATCAGCCGGAACAGGGTCCATTCCCAGCCAAGCCCGCCCAACCGCCTGGAGCGAGAAAAGCCACCAGAGCTATCTTCGAATCTGCTGCGCCGGATTATGTGCATTTCGCCACGGTAACACCATCGACAACGGTTGCATCGGCCACAAAAGACCGTGCGCTTCGACAGTTTGCCTATGGGCTCGGCTACACCTGTGGAACGATGAAGGCTTAACTGTTGCTCTTCGTCATACAGATCCTGAATCAGCCGGAACAGGGTCCATTCCCAGCCAAGCCCGCCCAACCGCCTGGAGCGAGAAAAGCCACCAGAGCTATCTTCTAATCTGCTGCGCCGGATTATCTGCATTTCGCCACGGTAACACCATCGACAACGGCAGCATCGGCCACAAAAGACCGTGCGCTTCGACAGTTTGCCTATGGGCTCGGCTACACCTGTGGAACGATGAAGGCTAAACTGTTGCTCTTCGTCATACAGATCCTGAATCAGCCGGAACAGGGTCCATTCCCAGCCAAGCCCGCCCAACCGCCTGGAGCGAGAAAAGCCACCAGAGCTATCTTCGAATCTGCTGCGCCGGATTATCTGCATTTCGCCACGGTAACACCATCGACAACGGCAGCATCGGCCACAAAAGACCGTGCGCTTCGACAGTTTGCCTATGGGCTCGGCTACACCTGTGGAACGATGAAGGCTAAACTGTTGCTCTTCGTCATACAGATCCTGAATCAGCCGGAACAGGGTCCATTCCCAGCCAAGCCCGCCCAACCGCCTGGAGCGAGAAAAGCCACCAGAGCTATCTTCTAATCTGCTGCGCCGGATTATCTGCATTTCGCCACGGTAACACCATCGACAACGGCAGCATCGGCCGCAAAAGACCGTGCGCTTCGACAGTTTGCCTATGGGCTCGGCTACACCTGTGGAACGATGAAGGCTAAACTGTTGCTCTTCGTCATACAGATCCTGAATCAGCCGGAACAGGGTCCATTCCCAGCCAAGCCCGCCCAACCGCCTGGAGCGAGAAAAGCCACCAGAGCTATCTTCGAATCTGCTGCGCCGGATTATCTGCATTTCGCCACGGTAACACCATCGACAACGGCAGCATCGGCCACAAAAGACCGTGCGCTTCGACAGTTTGCCTATGGGCTCGGCTACACCTGTGGAACGATGAAGGCTAAACTGTTGCTCTTCGTCATACAGATCCTGAATCAGCCGGAACAGGGTCCATTCCCAGCCAAGCCCGCCCAACCGCCTGGAGCGAGAAAAGCCACCAGAGCTATCTTCGAATCTGCTGCGCCGGATTATCTGCATTTCGCCACGGTAACACCATCGACAACGGCAGCATCGGCCACAAAAGACCGTGCGCTTCGACAGTTTGCCTATGGGCTCGGCTACACCTGTGGAACGATGAAGGCTAAACTGTTGCTCTTCGTCATACAGATCCTGAATCAGCCGGAACAGGGTCCATTCCCAGCCAAGCCCGCCCAACCGCCTGGAGCGAGAAAAGCCACCAGAGCTATCTTCGAATCTGCTGCGCCGGATTATCTGCATTTCGCCACGGTAACACCATCGACAACGGCAGCATCGGCCACAAAAGACCGTGCGCTTCGACAGTTTGCCTATGGGCTCGGCTACACCTGTGGAACGATGAAGGCTAAACTGTTGCTCTTCGTCATACAGATCCTGAATCAGCCGGAACAGGGTCCATTCCCAGCCAAGCCCGCCCAACCGCCTGGAGCGAGGAAAGCCACCAGAGCTATCTTCTAATCTGCTGCGCCGGATTATCTGCATTTCGCCACGGTAACACCATCGACAACGGCAGCATCGGCCACAAAAGACCGTGCGCTTCGACAGTTTGCCTATGGGCTCGGCTACACCTGTGGAACGATGAAGGCTAAACTGTTGCTCTTCGTCATACAGATCCTGAATCAGCCGGAACAGGGTCCATTCCCAGCCAAGCCCGCCCAACCGCCTGGAGCGAGAAAAGCCACCAGAGCTATCTTCGAATCTGCTGCGCCGGATTATCTGCATTTCGCCACGGTAACACCATCGAGAACGACAGCATCGGCTACAAAAGACCGTGCGCTTCGACAGTTTGCCTATGGACTCGGCAACACCTGTGGAACGATGAAGGCTAAACTGTTGCTCTTCGTCGTACAGATCCTGAATCAGCCGGAACAGGGTCCATTCCCAGCCAAGCCCGCCCAACCGCCTGGAGCGAAAAAAGCCACCAGAGCTATCTTCGAATCTGCTGCGCCGGATTATCTGCATTTCGCCACGGTAACACCATCGACAACGGCAGCATCGGCCACAAAAGACCGTGCGCTTCGACAGTTTGCCTATGGGCTCGGCTACACCTGTGGAACGATGAAGGCTAAACTGTTGCTCTTCGTCATACAGATCCTGAATCAGCCGGAACAGGGTCCATTCCCAGCCAAGCCCGCCCAACCGCCTGGAGCGAGAAAAGCCACCAGAGCTATCTTCGAATCTGCTGCGCCGGATTATCTGCATTTCGCCACGGTAACACCATCGACAACGGCAGCATCGGCCACAAAAGACGGTGCGCTTCGACAGTTTGCCTATGGGCTCGGCTACACCTGTGGAACGATGAAGGCTAAACTGTTGCTCTTCGTCGTACAGATCCTGAATCAGCCGGAACAGGGTCCATTCCCAGCCAAGCCCGCCCAACCGCCTGGAGCGAGAAAAGCCACCAGAGCTATCTTCGAATCTGCTGCGCCGGATTATCTGCATTTCGCCACGGTAACACCATCGAGAACGACAGCATCGGCTACAAAAGACCGTGCGCTTCGACAGTTTGCCTATGGGCTCGGCAACACCTGTGGAACGATGAAGGCTAAACTGTTGCTCTTCGTCGTACAGATCCTGAATCAGCCGGAACAGGGTCCATTCCCAGCCAAGCCCGCCCAACCGCCTGGAGCGAGAAAAGCCACCAGAGCTATCTTCTAATCTGCTGCGCCGGATTATCTGCATTTCGCCACGGTAACACCATCGAGAACGACAGCATCGGCTACAAAAGACCGTGCGCTTCGACAGTTTGCCTATGGGCTCGGCAACACCTGTGGAACGATGAAGGCTAAACTGTTGCTCTTCGTCGTACAGATCCTGAATCAGCCGGAACAGGGTCCATTCCCAGCCAAACCCGCCCAACCGCCTGGAGCGAGAAAAGCCACCAGAGCTATCTTCGAATCTGCTGCGCCGGATTATCTGCATTTTGCCACGGTAACACCATCGACAACGGCAGCATCGGCCACAAAAGACGGTGCGCTTCGACAGTTTGCCTATGGGCTCGGCTACACCTGTGGAACGATGAAGGCTAAACTGTTGCTCTTCGTCGAACAGATCCTGAATCAGCCGGAACAGGGTCCATTCCCAGCCAAGCCCGCCCAACCGCCTGGAGCGAGAAAAGCCACCAGAGCTATCTTCGAATCTGCTGCGCCGGATTATCTGCATTTCGCCACGGTAACACCATCGAGAACGACAGCATCGGCTACAAAAGACTGTGCGCTTCGACAGTTTGCCTATGGGCTCGGCAACACCTGTGGAACGATGAAGGCTAAACTGTTGCTCTTCGTCGTACAGATCCTGAATCAGCCGGAACAGGGTCCATTCCCAGCCAAGCCCGCCCAACCGCCTGGAGCGAGAAAAGCCACCAGAGCTATCTTCTAATCTGCTGCACCGGATTATCTGCATTTCGCCACGGTAACACCATCGAGAACGACAGCATCGGCTACAAAAGACCGTGCGCTTCGACAGTTTGCCTATGGGCTCGGCAACACCTGTGGAACGATGAAGGCTAAACTGTTGCTCTTCGTCGTACAGATCCTGAATCAGCCGGAACAGGGTCCATTCCCAGCCAAGCCCGCCCAACCGCCTGGAGCGAGAAAAGCCACCAGAGCTATCTTCGAATCTGCTGCGCCGGATTATCTGCATTTCGCCACGGTAACACCATCGACAACGGCAGCATCGGCCACAAAAGACGGTGCGCTTCGACAGTTTGCCTATGGGCTCGGCAACACCTGTGGAACGATGAAGGCTAAACTGTTGCTCTTCGTCGTACAGATCCTGAATCAGCCGGAACAGGGTCCATTCCCAGCCAAGCCCGCCCAACCGCCTGGAGCGAGAAAAGCCACCAGAGCTATCTTCGAATCTGCTGCGCCGGATTATCTGCATTTCGCCACGGTAACACCATCGACAACGGCAGCATCGGCCACAAAAGACCGTGCGCTTCAACAGTTTGCCTATGGGCTCGGCTACACCTGTGGAACGATGAAGGCTAAACTGTTGCTCTTCGTCATACAGATCGTGAATCAGCCGGAACAGGGTCCATTCCCAGCCAAGCCCGCCCAACCGCCTGGAGCGAGAAAAGCCACCAGAGCTATCTCCTAATCTGCTGCGCCGGATTATCTGCATTTTGCCACGGTAACACCATCGAGAACGACAGCATCGGCTACAAAAGACCGTGCGCTTCGACAGTTTGCCTATGGGCTCGGCAACACCTGTGGAACGATGAAGGCTAAACTGTTGCTCTTCGTCGTACAGATCCTGAATCAGCCGGAACAGGGTCCATTCCCAGCCAAGCCTGCCCAACCGCCTGGAGCGAGAAAAGCCACCAGAGCTATCTTCGAATCTGCTGCGCCGGATTATCGGCATTTCGCCACGGTAACACCATCGACAACGGCAGCATCGGCCACAAAAGACCGTGCGCTTCGACAGTTTGCCTATGGGCTCGGCTACACCTGTGGAACGATGAAGGCTAAACTGTTGCTCTTCGTCATACAGATCCTGAATCAGCCGGAACAGGGTCCATTCCCAGCCAAGCCCGCCCAACCGCCTGGAGCGAGAAAAGCCACCAGAGCTATCTTCTAATCTGCTGCGCCGGATTATCTGCATTTCGCCACGGTAACACCATCGAGAACGACAGCATCGGCTACAAAAGACCGTGCGCTTCGACAGTTTGCCTATGGGCTCGGCAACACCTGTGGAACGATGAAGGCTAAACTGTTGCTCTTCGTCATACAGATCCTGAATCAGCCGGAACAGGGTCCATTCCCAGCCAAGCCCGCCCAACCGCCTGGAGCGAGAAAAGCCACCAGAGCTATCTTCTGATCTGCTGCGCCGGATTATCTGCATTTCGCCACGGTAACACCATCGAGAACGACAGCATCGGCTACAAAAGACTGTGCGCTTCGACAGTTTGCCTATGGGCTCGGCAACACCTGTGGAACGATGAAGGCTAAACTGTTGCTCTTCGTCATACAGATCCTGAATCAGCCGGAACAGGGTCCATTCCCAGCCAAGCCCGCCCAACCGCCTGGAGCGAGAAAAGCCACCAGAGCTATCTTCGAATCTGCTGCGCCGGATTATCTGCATTTCGCCACGGTAACACCATCGACAACGACAGCATCGGCTACAAAAGACCGTGCGCTTCGACAGTTTGCCTATGGGCTCGGCAACACCTGTGGAACGATGAAGGCTAAACTGTTGCTCTTCGTCATACAGATCCTGAATCAGCCGGAACAGGGTCCATTCCCAGCCAAGCCCGCCCAACCGCCTGGAGCGAGAAAAGCCACCAGAGCTATCTTCTGATCTGCTGCGCCGGATTATCTGCATTTCGCCACGGTAACACCATAGAGAACGACAGCATCGGCTACAAAAGACCGTGCGCTTCGACAGTTTGCCTATGGGCTCGGCAAAACCTGTGGAACGATGAAGGCTAAACTGTTGCTCTTCGTCATACAGATCCTGAATCAGCCGGAACAGGGTCCATTCCCAGCCAAGCCCGCCCAACCGCCTGGAGCGAGAAAAGCCACCAGAGCTATCTTCGAATCTGCTGCGCCGGATTATCTGCATTTCGCCACGGTAACACCATCGACAACGACAGCATCGGCTACAAAAGACCGTGCGCTTCGACAGTTTGCCTATGGGCTCGGCAACACCTGTGGAACGATGAAGGCTAAACTGTTGCTCTTCGTCATACAGATCCTGAGTCAGCCGGAACAGGGTCCATTCCCAGCCAAGCCCGCCCAACCGCCTGGAGCGAGAAAAGCCACCAGAGCTATCTTCGAATCTGCTGCGCCGGATTATCTGCATTTCGCCACGGTAACACCATCGACAATGACAGCATCGGCTACAAAAGACCGTGCGCTTCGACAGTTTGCCTATGGGCTCGGCAACACCTGTGGAACGATGAAGGCTAAACTGTTGCTCTTCGTCATACAGATCCTGAGTCAGCCGGAACAGGGTCCATTCCCAGCCAAGCCCGCCCAACCGCCTGGAGCGAGAAAAGCCACCAGAGCTATCTTCGAATCTGCTGCGCCGGATTATCTGCATTTCGCCACGGTAACACCATCGACAACGGCAGCATCGGCCACAAAAGACGGTGCGCTTCGACAGTTTGCCTATGGGCTCGGCAACACCTGTGGAACGATGAAGGCTAAACTGTTGCTCTTCGTCATACAGATCCTGAGTCAGCCGGAACAGGGTCCATTCCCAGCCAAGCCCGCCCAACCGCCTGGAGCGAGAAAAGCCACCAGAGCTATCTTCTAATCTGCTGCGCCGGATTATCTGCATTTCGCCACGGTAACACCATCGACAACGGCGGCATCGGCCACAAAAGACCGTGCGCTTCGACAGTTTGCCTATGGGCTCGGCTACACCTGTGGAACGATGAAGGCTAAACTGTTGCTCTTCGTCATACAGATCCTGAATCAGCCGGAACAGGGTCCATTCCCAGCCAAGCCCGCCCAACCGCCTGGAGCGAGAAAAGCCACCAGAGCTATCTTCGAATCTGCTGCGCCGGATTATCTGCATTTCACCACGGTAACACCATCGACAACGGCAGCATCGGCCACAAAAGACCGTGCGCTTCGACAGTTTGCCTATGGGCTCGGCAACACCTGTGGAACGATGAAGGCTAAACTGTTGCTCTTCGTCATCCAGGTTGGTGAACCAAAACCGTTTTATTGTTTTAAGAGCGACTGTATTTGCCTTGTAGTCCTGCCGAGCCCTCAGGCATGCCTGAAACCTCTTTGGAAATTGCTGCTTTTGATACTATGTGGTGATATAGAGTCTAATCCAGGTCCGCTGACCAAGGCCCAAAGCGAGGAACTTCTGCTGAGTATTCATGCAATTGTAACGAAACTTGAAACTGGACAATCTGCTGTGATAAATCAAGTAAAAAGAACTCAACGAAAAGCAGGCGCATACGGACAAGCTTGTAACAAGTCTAGCCTCCCGAGTCACCAACTTAGAGGCTGATCTGGCTACGCTAAAATCGAATCCTGTGACAGTTCACACCGAGGGCGCCAACGCCGCTATCATGGAGTCTCATCTCCAACAATTGAAAGCACGTTGTGACGACGCAGAGAGCCGAGCACGCCGGTCTAACTTACTATTTTATGGTCTGGACGATAAGGAATCAGAAACTTGGGCTGAGTCAGAGCAGATTGTCCGAACTATGTGTGCCGAAAACCTTGGCATTGTGCTAGACGACTTGGCCGTAGACAGAGCACATCGTCTAGGCCAATTCGACCCCAACAAACGTAGGCCCATTATTGCAAAGTTCTGATTTTAGAGCGCAGCTCTTAGGCGCCATTTTATGGCTTGAGCGGCGTCGACGTCGCCGTCGCCGTCGCCGTCGGCGTAACCGCGCGGTGCATTATGGGTAAATTTCCCCGCTAAATCTAGCGGAAAAATTTCCCCGCTAAATCTAGCGGAAAAATTTTCCCGCTAGATCTAGCGGAAAAATTTTCCGCTAAATCTAGCGGAAAAAATTCCCCGCTAAATCTAGCAGAAAAAATTCCCCGCTAAATCTAGCGGAAAAATTTCCCCGCTAAATCTAGCGGTAAATTCCCCGCTAAATCTAGCGAAAAAATTTCCCGGCTAAATCTAGCAGAAAAAGTTCCCCGCTAAATCTAGCGGAAACATTGCCCCGCCAAATCTAGCGGAAAAAATTTCCCCGCTAAATCTAGCGGAAAAATTTTCCCCGCTATATCCGCTAATTCTAGCGGATATTTTCCGCTAATTTTAGCGGAAAAAATTCCCCGCTAAATCTAGCGGAAAAAATTCCCCGCTAAATCTAGCGGAAATATTTCCCCGCTAAATCTAGCGGAAAAATTCCCCGCTAAATCTAGCGGAAACATTGCACCACTAAATCTAGCAGAAAACATTTCCCCGCTAAATTTAGCAGAAAAAATTCCCCGCTAAATCTAGCGGAAAAGATTTCCCGCTAAATCTAGCAGAAACATTTTTCTGGGGGTCACGTGACCCCCCAAGGTCACATGACCCCCCCCCCCGAGGTAACGTGACCCCCCCCCCCCCCCCCAAGAACAGGTGACCCAGTACTCTTCCTTCCTCCTCCTCAAGAGCTGCGCTCTGATTCGGTGTTACAGGGAGTTGTAAACGGCTTTAATTTTTAGAGCTCAGCTCTTAGGCGCCCGTTTCCGGCTTGAGCGGCGTCGCCGTCGCCGTCGGCGTAACCGCACGGTTCATTATGGGTAAATTTCCCCGCTAAATCTAGGGGAAAAAGTTTCCCGCTAAATCTAGCGGAAAAATTTCCCTGCTAAATCTAGCGGAAAAATTTCCCCGCTAAATCTAGCGGAAAAATTTCCCCGCTAGATCTAGCGGAAAACTTTCCCCGCTAGATCTAGCGGAAAAATTTCCCCGCTAAATCTAGCGGAAAAAATTTCCCTGCTAAATCTGGCGGAAAAAGTTTCCCCGCTAAATCTAGCGGAAAAATTCCCCCGCTAAATTTGACCGAAAAATTTCCCCGCTAAATTTAGGGGAAAAATTTCCCCGCTAAATTTAGCGGAAAAATTTCCCCACTAGATCTAGCGAAAAATTTTTCCCGCTAAATCTAGCGGAAAAAATTTCCCTGCTAAATCTAGCGGAAAAATTTCCCCGCTAAATCTAGCGGGGAAATTTTGCTGACGTGACCGGGCGGTCACGTGACCTGGGGAGTCACGTGACCTGGGAAGTCACGTGACCCCTCCCTCTAGGTCACGTGACACCCCCAGGTCACGTGACCCCCTCCCGAGGTCGGGTGACGTCGGAGGGGGGTCAGCCGTCCCTTCCCCTACGTCACGTGACTTCCCCCGAGAACACGTGGCCCTCAATACCTTTCCCTCCTCCTCCTCAAGAGCTGCGCTCCAATTCGGCGTTACAGGGAGTTGTAAACGGCTTTCACTTTTTTTAGTACCCCTCAGTGTTAAACTGAAGGGTACTAACCTATCTGTCGGTGAAGATTTTCCGGTAAACATAAGAACTGCTAGGAGGAAACTGCTCGCGTACGTGAAACCCAAAAACTGTCGATTTAAGCTTCGATATGATAACTTAAGCTCTACGTAGGTAACACCTGTTTCGTTTATGATCACGCTAACGAATGTGTAACTGCCAAGGACGAATAGCAACCCAAGAATAAAAAAAATATGTTCCGCCTTTTCTGCGTCGTCATCTAAACGAACCGAATATTCGTTCCACGCTTACTCTGTTCTTTTTACGAACATAAGAAGTGTATTATCTAAACGCGATGCTTTGTATTCTCTAATCGACTCAACGCAAGCTGACATAGTTCTTTTAACCGAAACATGGCTCACCCCCGAGATTCATGTGTCTGAAGTTTTCCCCTCGTGTATGAATTTCAATTTGTATAGATGTGATAGAATGTGCAAACGGGGTGGGGGAGCACTGATAGCTGTGAACAACCGCCTGACTGTATCACGAGTGACTACTGCACCGGGCTTAGAAATGGTTTGGTTATACCTTTCATCACATTGTTTTCAAACAGTCATTGGCCTCTGCTACTGACCACCCGACAGTAATAATGCCTTTGTACCTTTATTACAAGAGTGTCTCAGTGATATATCCTTAAAATTTCCTAAAGCAACGCTTATACTTTTAGGTGATTTTAACTACACCTCCATCGACTGGAATAAGTTAACAGCAAATGACAATGAATCAAGATATTTCATCAGCATGTGTTGGGATTTCAACTTTACACAACTGATTAGTCAGCCAACTCGAATCACTGATCACAGTAGCAACACACTTGATATTTGCTTATCTACGGATCCAAATGTGATCAGCAACCTTTCACTGCTACCTGGGCTCAGTGACCACCTCGTTGCACATTTTAACTTTTCGTTTCCTATTCTGCGCAAATGTATTCTTCATAAACAAATAAGGGATTACAACAAAGCCGACTACAAGTCTATTAACGCTGAACTAGAGTAATTTTATGTGTTTTTCAGGGAGGCGTTCCATAGTTACTCAATTGAGGTAAACTGGGTCCGTTTTAAAAATAGATTATCATTCCTTGCGAATAAATACGTGCCTCTGGTGAACATCAAGACAGATAGTCACAACCCCTGGTATACTAAAGCAATCAAGCGACTAGGCAATAAAAAAAAAAAGATTATTCAAGCGTGCTAAACAGAAGCCCTCAAACAAAGAGATACAAAGTACATATGAAGAATGCGAAAAATTATGTAGATATGAAATTACCAAAGCCAAATCAAAATTTTATGGTACCGACCTATTACAAGTATTAACCGACAAACCCAAACAGTTCTGGAACGTAATCAATCCTAAGCCGTTCACCCCTCTTGCTCTTACCAATGACGAAGGTCTAGTTTTCTCCGACGACAATGTGCTGATTGCCTAAACAACTATTTTTGTTCCGTGTTCACCAACGAAAATCTTAGCAACATTCCGCTACTTCCTGCCATCCGTCCATGGAAGCCATTACCATCGACTATTCTGGGGTTATCAACGCTATTGAAAATCAGAAACTTTCCTCGAGTTCTAGCGATGACCTCATCAACTGAAAAATATTAAAAAATACGAAGCATGCATCATCTCTGTTTTTAACCGACGTTTTTCGTGAATCTCTTTCGACAGGTATCGTCCCTCATGACTGGAAAATTAGCCGCGTCATCCCCATACATAAGTCTGGAAACCGAAATTCGCCCTTAAATTATCGCCCAATATCACTGACCAGCATTCCTTCAAAAATCTTGGAACATACCATATTCTCTAATGTTATGAGATATATCGAATCGAATGGCCTTCTTACCATAAACCAACACGGATTCAGGAAAGAATTGTCATGCGAGACCCAACTCCTCGAATTCGTACATAACATTCATTCTAATTTGGAACATAAACAACAAACTGACGCTATCTTTGACTTTTCGAAGGCCTTCGAGAGAGTACCACATAACCGCCTTATAATGAAACTTCACCAATTAAAAATTGACCACTTCATTATTACTTGGATTTATGAATTTCTTTCTGATCGCTGTCAATATACCGTTGTTGATACCTCAGCATCATCGAAAATGAGCGTAACATCTGGCGTTCCTCAAGGGAGCGTTCTCGGACCACTCCTTTTTTTAATCTACATCAATGACCGCCCTCTTTGTGTTTCTTCGACCATCCGCCTTTTCGCAGACGACTGCGTAATCTACCGTACTATCTTGAGCACCAGCGACCACTCATCCCTGCAAACTGACTTGTCATCCATTGCAAAATGGTGTGATAATTGGCAGATGTCACTAAACCAAGATAAATGCAAAGTAGTCACCTTTTCTCGTCTTTTGTCACCGTCTTCTTATGAGTACAGAATTAACGATATTATACTCCGGTTCATCTTCATCTTACAAATATCTTGGTCTTCATATAACCAGCGATCTAACATGGACCATCCACGTCAATCACGTTGTTGCTAAGGCAAACAGCGCACTCGGTCTTCTCCGACGGAACATAAGACTCGCACCCCCTAAAGTAAAACAAATTGCATATCTAATATTAGTACGCCCAAAACTAGAATATGTTGCGTCCATACGGTCTCCGAGGCAAACTTATCTGGAAGACGAACTAGAACGTGTCCAAAGAAGAGCATTACGATTTATTTATTCTGAATATTCTCTTCACACAAGTGTGTCTGAACTACGTAAACGAGCAAACTTCCCTGAACTCACTTTAAGGCGGAAAATATCTTGTTTGACACTATTTTACAAGATTTACCACCATAATCCAACAATTAGAAATAAACTATTTTCTCCTCCCACTTCTTTTTTTCTGAGATTAGATAACAGATGTAAAATACAACCCATATATGCATCCACGACTTCTTACGCTAACTCTTTCATACCTTTTACAATGAATGAATGGAACGCTTTGCCTAACAACATAGTCACAGCTGAACACATCGATGTACTTCAAAAAGTGCTACGCGAATTTTTAGAATCCACAATGAACTAGCGCTTTTTAAACATAAGTGTTTGTGAACTTTTTGTCATCTTTTGTTTGAATATTTCGTTGATTCTTTTTGTTTTGTTGTTCATGAGTGTATATGCTTATATGCTTTTCTTATTGTCCTACAAATATGAGCTGCCCATCCCTTGTATAATGCCCTGTTTTAGGGCCTTCAAGGTACTAATAAATAAATAAATTTAGTGATGTATAGAAATCTTTTTATAGCTTATTTAAGCAAAATACAGAGGGGGTCGAAACTTGGGCAGTAAGTTGAGAATGACGCTCGTATGAGACTTACAGCGACTGCCAACGTTCGGCTGTCCCTCTGTGGTCACTAAAATCTTTTTTTTAGGTATTCCTTCCGTACACACATGTAGTTTTGTGCAACGTCATTTTAATAAGTCGCATTTAGTCATTTCAATACTTCTATTCCCGGGGACATCTTTCGGATGCAGTTCAGCAACAACAAAAGAATATTTGGGTGCCTCAGCGATGTAAAATTTGTTGTGCAACATGTTTTTTGTACATTCAGTACATACTGTTAAGAAGTAACCCCTGACGTTGATAGCTTGCGAAAACATCCATTAGTTTTCCTTTCCGCGCAATAGCAGATGCAGCAAAAATAAAGGAAAGAGACAGTTGTCGATCCCCTCGTCAACTCGCAATTTGAACTAGCGGCCACGTGATCTGACGCTAATTATATACCGTAAGTGTTCGTCATAGTCATGCCCTAGGCGGCTAGGGTTTGGAAAGCAAAAGCTTGGGCTGGGAGTGCTCAGACATTTTTAGAGTTGCGCTATTATCATATTTAATTGAACATGAGTCGTTACCCGAATGTCTGACGATGCTGACTGTCAAGAACCCGAGCACTCAACTAGACGTTATGAAAATCGCTTACGTCACGGTGTCACGTGACTCTCGGTGCAAAATCGTGATGTCATGTTACGTCACGCTGTCAACAAGGCTAATACAGCTAGTGACTTCCTCAAATTAAATCGAGTTGACTCAGTGAGTCACGTGACATTACTTGACAACATCAACGTTATTAGATTACCTCAGTTGCGGAACTCCCGCGGAGGGGGGTACCCCCTCCGCGGGAGTTCCACAACTGATCGACGATCGATCGATGCTTGGCGGATTCGAGTGAGTGAGGGGGGTATCCCCCCTCACTCACTCCAATCCGCCAAGCGTCGATCGAAGCGCCATCTACATTTTCGTTTCATATCTATTTGTTCCCGAGAGCCCGGCTGAAGCGCCAAATGGCGATCACAACGCCGCCATTTATCCTGCAGCGGTCACTCAAGGAACTGCACGTAACACCTATTTTGGCTTCAATCGGACATTTCGGAGCCGAAACAGATACAATGGAAAGGGGTCACAGGATTTAAAGAAAAGTTTATTGACACTGTAAACTGCAAGACGTAAATCACACCGGTATACAATAGGAACATGTATGCTACAAAGATTCAGGGACGGAGGTAACGAAAAAACATAACTTAGCGAACCAAACATGGCCGCTGTTTACATCTCATCAGCACACACGAGGAGGGTTCTCTCCCTTACCTAAGAAATGTAAGTGTAAGCCAGGCGTAGCGTTCGGCTGGCTAACGTCCAATCCCCCCCCCCCCCCCCTCCCTCCTTTCACCCCACCCCACGCCTCTCACACCTGTGCGAGAGGCGCGAAAAGCAAGTGGATGTGACCACCGACCAGCCGGACGTAGCGGCAAGACCACCGCCTGAGGAACTCTTCCTCGCCCAACCAAAAGAGCTCGGAGTCTAGGTGGCGGAGCAGGGTACCCCGCAGTCGAGAGAGGACTGGCCACATTGCACGAGATCGTCGTTGCTGGCCAACCGCCGCACAACGATTTTGCCAGAGGACCAGTTTGCCGACTGCCAACAGGAGCAGGGCAAAGCCCCCGCGGGGGCACCTACTGCCTGACACAAAGTTCCAGAGGCCGATACCCCGGAAGCCATGGTGCACCAGGCGCCAAAATGAGCGCGCAACGGGACAATCAAAGAAAACATGGGTGTTTGTTTCTACCTGTCCACAGTTGGGGCACTTAGGGTCGGGAACAATGCCCCAGCGGTGGAGTCGTTGTCTTGTTGGAAGGACACCCCAGCCCCGACGCCACTCAAAATCCTCCACAGGTCCGGGAAGGCGGCGAGAAACCAACCAGGTCCACGGAAAGGTGTTCGTCCGATCCCGCTGCTCACGAGTGATCCGGGTCACGCAGAGCTCTTCGATGACGCGAGCCGGTGGTACTTCGCGCACTTCGAGGTCTGGTAACGCCTGCCTCAACTCTTCTTGGCAAGCCACCACCGCTTGGTAAAACGGCGGCATTGCTTCTGCGCTCGGGTAAAGGTTGCCCAACGCGCGAGGAACAAGCACTCGGCGCGAGGGCCCTAGAAAATAAAGAGCCAGGGACCGTGCCGGGTGATCCGTGTCATCTAACACCCCTAGAACAGTGCGGAGGGAGAGCAGGCGGCACACCGTGCTGACGCAGGGCATGCCCCTTCCGCCCAGTGACGTGGGAAGGCGGAGCACCGACCTTGTCACTAGCTCAGTGCCCCTGCTCCAGTAAAACCGGAAGAGACATGAGGTGATGCGGCTAGCGAACCGAGAAGGGGGAAGTGCAATGTGAGCAACATAGAAAAGTTGCCCACAAAAAACAGCTCTTACTAGGTAAGCTCTGTCGCGGAGGGAGAGCGTAAAGGTCCCTGCAACAGCCACCTGACGTTCAACGGCGGATGCTACAACCTCCCACGTGCGGGGTGCCACTCCACGAGAGTCAAAAAACACGCCGAGAACTCGGAGCTCGTTCACAATCTGGATATCCGCAGGTAGAGCGGGAGGGGAGCCTCCAAACTCCAAAGCCTGGCTCTTGGTAGTGTTTAAACAAGCCCCAGAGAGTGCGCCATACTCCAAGAACAGCTGTCCAGCAGCCTCAAAACTGTCAGAGTTGCGGACGAACAAACTGACGTCGTCTGCGTAGGCGCTAACCATGACTGAGTCCCGGCCGGGCAGCGGAAAGTTACAAATCCGGGAGCAGGATGCAAGACGTCGGAGAAGCGGATCAAGACTAAGAACGTAGAGTAAGGGAGACAACGGGCAGCCCTGTCGTACTCCCCTACTCACTGGAAAAGGCGGAAGAAGACACCCGTTGACTTGCAAATGGCCAGTCAGTCCGCTGTATAGGGACTGAAGTAACGAAATGAAAGTCTCGGGGAAGCGAAAAGCTCTCAGGACCTCGAACAGATAACTACGCTCAACCTTATCAAACGCTTTCGCTTGATCGAGGGAGACACAGGCCCCCGACAGATGGGTAAAATTCGCGTACGAAAAGACGTCTCGTGTGAGTGACAGGGACGAAAAAATGTTTCTCCCAGGCACCGAACACGTTTGAACTGGGCTCACCACATGGGGCATGATCGTACGGAGGCGCGAGACGAGTAGAGACGATCTTATAGTCTGCGTTTAACAAAGTGATAGGTCGCCAAGCCGCAGGATCCGATGAAGAGCCACCCTCCTTTGGCAGGAGGATGACGCGACCTCTTCTGAAGGATGGTGGAACTTTGCCTGTCTCCAGAAAGCCGTTCACAAGCTGGACTAGGGGATTCGCGAGGACATCCCAAAAAGTGACGTAAAATTCGGCTGATAAGCCGTCGGGGTTTGGGGCAGACCCGACTTTCATAGCCCGGAGGACGTCAAAGAGTCCCTCGCGTGTTGTAGGACGAAACAGAGAGGAGCCCAGATCATCAGGGCAGGCCGGGAGATCTCCGCAAAAAAGGCGAACCCGCTCGGCGAAATTCGAGATGTTTACGGCTGGGTCCGAGCAAAACAGGGACGAAAAGAAAGTTCGGAACACCGCGCCAATTTCACGGGGGTCCTCCGAAAGGCTACCGTCCGCGAGATGTACATTGGGAACGTACGAGTACCCGTCCCCACCGGCGCGTGTGGCACGGAGGCACCGGAGCACCTCCGGGTCTTCCATCGGCTGGTCACACAGCCGCTGCGCCACAGCACTTCGAGAGGACATGCTCAACAGACGTTGATGGCGATCGCGAAGAACCGTGAGGTACTCAAACATCAAGGAGGTGCGCACACCACCACGCTGCACAATGCGAATGCGACGGACAACCTCATTGAGGGCCTCCGTCTTGCGGTGCCGAAGCGACTTCCCAGCTGCCGTCGCGAAAAACCGGCAGTCAGACTTCAGCGCGTCCCACTGGGCGGGGGACAAGGCAATGGCTATCAGTGACGCCCGAATCGATTGTCGTAAGCTAGAGATGGACGGTTCGTCCCGCAGTAGCGAGATATCTAGACGCCATGTGTCGCCGCGTGGGTACAAAAAACCCGACACATCAAAAACCGCTGAAACCGGGCGATGATCTGAAACATAGCCTGCAGCTGATGGAAAGGAAAGCACCTCGCAGCTAAGGAGACGCGATGCAAGATGTTGCTGGACATAGATGCGGTCCAGCCGGCTCGACGACGTGCCCAGCGACCACGTGGAGTCGTACGCAGCGCCGTGTAGTTTGACCCAGGCGTCGCGCAGGTCGTGCAGCCCGAGAAGCCGAACCAGCTGCTGAGCGTCAGAGGTATTCCGCCCGCGACCAGGCCTGCGAACGTCTCGAGAGGAGTCTATTACACAGTTGAAGTCCCCGCAAAGGAAGAAAAAACCGTCCTCGGGCACATACTGCAGAAGGCTTCTAAAAAAATCCCTCGCCGGCGTGTGGCCGTTGTGAACTGGAGCGTAGACGCTTATAGCCCGAAACTTGGCATGACCGATAAAAAAACTGTACACAAGGATGCGACCGTCCGGGTCGCACAGTGAAAAAGCACCTCGCAAAAACGAAGTGCGGAATATTAAAACGCCAACACCACGCGCGCAAGAAGGTGCGAGAGAAAAATAACAAGGAATCGAAAAACGGGCCTTAAATTCTGCCACATCCCGGGCAGAAAAAAAATTAGTTTCTTGCAAAAAGAGCAGATCGCAGTGATTAGACTGGGCAAAGTGTATCTCCTCGCGCTGCTCGTTCGGATTCCGAAAACCCTGCTGTTGTGTCTTGGAAGTGGGACACCAGCCGAGTAGTAACAACAACTTGGTTTTATTCACAGCCAGCCGTAAGACCGCGCATACCGCTGGTCCTAAAACACTTCGTATGTCAAAAGCCGTGCTGTGCTTATATCAGCAAAGAGGACGAGAGGGAAGGGGGGCGGCGCCCTAGCTTAGACACGTGGCGATGACATAGCTGATTGCTATCGGAATACAAACACTACATTCCCCCTTCCCTAGATGATGCTTTAAATACACAAGTTAACACTTAGAACTAGAACGGTTTTGCTTTTAAACAGAGATAATTGGAAAAGTTAACAGTCCAGGACACAAAACCACAAGGTGCGTAGGCACAGTCACTGCGTTGGTGTGTACCGATCTGGGGGACGTCTTTCCCTTGTTGGGTACCGAGATCGCGTGGAGGTTCCGCTGCTCCTGTCACCTGGCGAAGGCCCTGCGTCGTGATCTGGGTCCTCAGAACCGGGTGGTTCTGGGTCGCCTCTTGTGGAAAACTCTCTTGTGTCGTCAGCAGCTATGGCCGGTGCTTGATCATGGAGTTGCCCGGCGCACGGTTCAGTACCGGTCGCCGATTCCGACGGTTGCCAGGGAGCCTCACTACGGTCGCAGTGATTGTGGTTGGCAGACGTTGTCTCTCGGTCCGCCTCCCTTGGACGTATGTGGTCTTGATGCCTCTTCCATTCCATGACCCCACGTGGTGTAGTCACCTGTAACACGTAAGAGACTGGTCCCGTGCGTGATGTCACCATCGCCTCCAGCCACCTTGGACCTTCTCTAGAGTTTTTCACAAACACTCTGTCACCAATGGCGAAGAATCTCCGAAGTTCTTTTCGACCGCGTGTCTGTTGGAACTGTTTTTGTTCTACCACTGAACGAGCACTGGGCTTCAGTAAATCCAGACGGGTTCTAAGGGGTCGCCCCATCAAAAGTGAAGCCGGAGAGTGCTGGGTAGTTGCATGTGGCGTATTCCGGTAAGCTAGAAGAAAACTGGCCAGTCTCTCTTCAATTGATCGGCCTTTGACGTCCTTGCGAAGGGCTTCTTTCACTGTTCTGACGAATCTCTCAGCCAACCCGTTGCTTGATGGGTGATAAGGAGCGGATCGCACATGTTTTACCCCGTTCATTTTGAGGAATGACTGAAATTCTTTACTGCAGAACTGCGGCCCGTTATCTGACACGACTACCTCTGGCAATCCAAAACGGCTGAAGAGGTCACGCAGCTTACCAATGGTGGCTTCTGCCGAGGTCGAGGGCATCAGGAACACCTCGGGCCACTTTGAATGGGCGTCTACCGCCACCAAAAAATTGCGTTGAAGAAACGGGCCAGCAAAGTCCAGGTGGAGCCGGGCCCATGGCCTTGTAGGCCAAGCCCACGGATGAAGGGGAGCTTGGGTAGGCAGCGCCCGTTGCTGCTGGCAGGCCGCACACGTTTGCACGGTGTTCTCCAGGTCGGCGTCAATTCCTGGCCACCACACGTAGCTGCGGGCCACTTCCTTCATCCGCACCACGCCGGGATGTCCTTCGTGCAGCTCGTCCAGGATTGTCTTCTGTAAAGATGGGGGAACCACGTGGTTAAGGTTACTCCAGTTGAGCCGGAGCCGATGAATCCAGTCTCTTCCTATGAGAGCAGGGCCCTCCTGGCAGAGAACGTGCAGAGGCAGCTGGTAAGGCTGGTGCTGGTGCTCCACGGTTACCGTCGCCACACCCTTCGGGCGCACGCACTCTCCTGTGTACGTACGCAGCAACACCGTAGCCGGCCGTAACTTTATCTGCGGAAAACACGACCGAAAAACTTGATGCGACATCACAGACACTGCTGATCCCGTGTCCAGTTCCATTTTAAGCGGCACTCCCTGAACACACATCGTAAAACATATGGGTCCATGACGGGGTTTCTCGAGCGTTGCCTGAAGCAGTGGCTCGACGTCCTCCTCGGTCTCGAACACGGCGAAGTTTTGTCTCCGGGCGTCTTTTCGCTGTGTGTCTTGACCTTGCGCTCTCGAAGGTTGGAAACTAGACGTCGGTTGTGAGTGGCACACTTTCTGAATATGCCCAACTTGGTGGCATCTAAAACAGGTTGCTGTTCGGAATCGGCAAGCACGGTTACGATGACGCAAGCCGCATCGCGTGCACGGTGAACCGTCCCGTGCCCGGCCTCCTTCCGCAGAAAACTTCTGGAAATCCTCCTTGACTGCCCTGCTAGGCCGGCACTCTGTTACGTTCTTAGTAGCTGCCTCTACTGATAATGCGATCTCTACCGCCTTTTTGAAAGTCAGAGACACGTCCTCAACAAAAAGCCTCTTTTGAATGTCAGTCCTGGCCAGCCCACATACAAATCTGTCTCTCAGAGTTTCTTCGAGGTTCGCTCCGAAGTTGCATGTTTCTGCCGATTGCTTAAGGCCCGCCACGAACTCCGCAATACTCTCCGTTTCTTGTTGTGTTTTTCGGTGAAACTTTGCTCTTTCCGCGATAACTGATGGTCTGGGCGAAAGATGCTCTCGTAATGCTCTCTGCAGATCCGACAACGGCTGACTAGCCGGCGTGCTCGGGGCGGTCAAACTTTTCAATAACTTGTATGTCTTCGGACCCACAATACTCAGGAAGGCATCTACTTTGTTGGCGTCCGAGATCTTATTTACTCGTAGGAATGCATTAATCCTTTCTTCGTATGTTTCCCAATCTGACTGAGATTCATCGAAAGGTTCTACTTGCCCAATCGTGGCCATCCTGGATGCTTCCGAGTGTGGTCCTTCTTGGACGCCTGGTTGATTCTCCGTCTTAACGGTCCCCGTCGAAGTGCTCATCAGTCTGCGTCATCCCATCCTCGTCGCCAAGAAGTTGTTGTGTCTTGGAAGTGGGACACCAGCCGAGTAGTAACAACAACTTGGTTTTATTCACAGCCAGCCGTAAGACCGCGCATACCGCTGGTCCTAAAACACTTCGTGTGTCAAAAGCCGTGCTGTGCTTATATCAGCAAAGAGGACGAGAGGGAAGGGGGGCGGCGCCCTAGCTTAGACACGTGGCGATGACATAGCTGATTGCTATCGGAATACAAACACTACACCTGCACATTTAACGTCAGAATGTGTAGGCCCATGAAACAAAAGTAAGAGAAAAACATGGCAGACAGTCGATCAGAATTCCAGTGATTCCGGGTAGTCAAAATTGTCCGCGCCGAGCCGCTTCTTTTTAGCTGACGAGGCGGGAGATGCGTCTGAGCCGCCGCTAGCAGGCGAGAAAACGCGTTTGGCATCGGAGCGATCGTCTGGCATGTCGGCGTCGGGAGACGCCGACTCTGCGGACGACTCACGGGACGTCGTTGTCGTCGAAACCTTTGGCGTGGGTGGCGGATGTCCCTGGCCTGGGGTCACGTCGCCTTCCTTAGCGATGAAAAGGCGGTCGGAATCGTCGCTCAGATCTTCGAAATCAATGCTGTGAGATTCGAGGATGGCGGCCGCATTCGACGAAGCGTCTGAGGTTTGGCAGTCGGGTTTAGCGGCCACGTTCGATGGAACGCGCGAGGCTTGGCTGCCGGCCGCGTTCGATGAAACGCGCGACGCTTGGCTGCCGGGGATGGCGTCCGCGTTCCACGGAATGTCCGAAGTTTGGCCGTCGGTAGGGTCGGCCGCGTTCGATGGAACGCCCGAAGCTTGGCTGTCGGAAACTCCGGCGTTCGACAAAGCGTCGGAATCCGAGACAACAGGGGGAGGTGGTGGGGTCCGCGGGCGGATGGACGGGTCCGAGTCGTCACCGGAAAGCTGGGGGGCTGGATCGGAGACGGTGCCGACAACTCGCTGCGAAGTGCGCGGACTGTCCTCCCTGGGTAGCTTGGCGGCGGCGGCATACGACTTTCGCTGGACGCAGTCCGTGGTCGCGTGGCCGTGGCCGCACCGCTGGCAAGGAGCCGTGCAAGTTGCCGTCGCATGCCCAAAAACGCCACATCTGTCGCAACGTGCACTCTTAGAAAAAAGGGTATGGATAGTCCTCCCTTAGGGGAGGAACGGTCTTGTAACCTATGTTCCTTTAGAAAGGGAGAAACTTTCGTCCCTGAAGCACGGGAGCAAAGTTCCTCCGTCGCTTGCATCTCAATATGGCGGCCCTGAATCGAGCAAATCGAGCCCAATAAGGCTTAACGAGGACGCTACGTCTCTTGTACGGGAAGAGAGCAGCAGCAAATAAAAGCGTCACACGAGCTTTCCGCAAACTGTGTTTATTTCCGAAGCCAGATTCCCCCCACAGGTACAGAAACTTGCGTTTCGAAAGCAGTTACTCAGTCTTCTCGTCGACAGCACTGCGATGTTAAACGGAGACAACCGATACCCAGTTACTTCGCGCACTTTGCGTCTTACCTTTGGTGTTCCTCGAGTCACAATTCCTTCGTCAACCGCACATCATGGAGTAGGGCAAACTCGATCCGCGAACCAAAAGCCGTTCTCGAAAGAACAAACTCGAAGCCGCTGTTTATCGCGTAGCGTGAGAGGCTAAATCGCTAGCCGCCAGATGGCGGGGTCAAGCAGAGTAATTGCAAGTAGCTAGGCTAGGTGGCGCTAGGTACCGCCCAATTCATGTTTTACAAAAATAATTTACTCTTCTCAGGCCACTACTGCGCTTCAGAGCCGCTCTCCTGCGCTTGGGGATCCCCTACACTGATCTCTATGACAATTGCTGGATCGCGCTTCCTCGCTTGTTCGCTGCAGCGCAAGTGAAGCCACCGGACTTCACTCGCTTGGGATACGATTTGCCGTTTTTGCTAGCCTTTGCTGCGGTTTTCCAGCGTGCTGTAGACACGTTTTCTACTCGTTCTTCGTCATTCGCCGAAGAAGTTTTTTGAAGACTCTGTGTATTGTTGAGACTTGCCGTTGTGAACACGTGGAAAAATTTACGAAAGTGCAGTGTCGCAGGAAAAAGGCACAACGCGTCGAAAGGAAGGGCTGGCGGCATGTTCAAAGCTTCCTTGGCACGCCGAAGTGCCGTGTCTCTGTGCCTTCGCACGCTTGGATACCGACCAAGAACCGACACCGTGTGTATGTGTTTAGCGAGTGCAATGTGCGTGAAGCTGTTCGTGCCTCTGGATCAGCGTCTTTTCCCCTCGAGGTTTAGGAACGAGCTTAATCCAGCGTCCACTAGCGACGGAAGATGGGGGAAGGTACGTCTTTTTTTCGTCCTTAGACGATTTACACAATGCCGTGCACAACAGCTCCTCATCACTGTTCAGTGCAGGCTTATTATCAACCTACTTAATTGCACATGACGTTTGAGCGCGGCTCGCCTAATTGTAATTGGTGAACAGATTGCACACGACCATATCGGCCGCGCTTCAAAGATTTTCATTCTCGCCGTCTTGTACTTTTGCTTTCGAAAACCCCCCTGGCTCCACAACGTTGCCCTATTCGTGCTCCCACGGAATCTATTAGAGTAGATTTGGGACATAGCCATGGTTAATATAGTACATAAGAACACGTACAGATCTCCCCCTTTTATTGATAGCAACTCACCGGAACAGCTGGACGATCCAGAACTCCGTGGCCGATATATATAGATGATCTAAAGGCATCTACGCGCGACACACGTTCAGAACTTAGGCGCGGCGTCAATTCTTGACCGGTATCCAAGCGTGCGAAGGCACAAAGATGCATCACTCGGCGTGCCAAGGAAGCTTTGATCACGCCGCGACACCGGCGACACGTTTTCGACGAGTTGTACCTTTTGATACGGCTTCACGCACATTGCACTCGCTAAACACATTCACACGGCGTCGGTTCTTGGTCGGTATCCAAGCGCGCGAAGGCACAGAGACACAGCACTTCGGCGTGCCAAGGAAGCTTTGAACACGCCGCCAGCCCTTCCTTTCGACGCGTTGTGCCTTTTTCCTGCGACACTGCACTTTCGTAAAATTTTCCACGTGTTCACAACGGCAAGTCTCAACAATACACAGAGTCTCAAAAAACTTCCTCGGCGAATGACGACGAACGACTAGAAAACGTGTCTACAGCACGCTGGAAAACCGCAGCAAAAGGCTAGCAAAACGGGAAATCGTATCCCAGCGGGGTTGCGTCCGGTGGCTTCACTTGCGGGAGCGGCAAGCGCGATCCAGCAATTGTCATTGAGATCAGTGATCCCCTACTATACACACATTACGCTTATTACAAGCATTAGGTGAACATAGATTGAGCACATACACGACACACACAAATATCAATACAACGGAACACCACACTAACCCGAACACTACACCCCTGCTCTGCGTTTCCGTCCTTTATACTGGTCGTTTTGAACGTACGGAACTTTTCGGTGACTCCCTAAGCAATAAAAAATATTCCCATCATGTTGATTTTTTCCCAGCAATGTCATACCTCTGAGAGTATTTTGAATGGCTCAGGGGATTAATCTCTCATCAAAAAGTAAACGCTCGATCATGCCGTAATTATTTGAAAGCCAATAAATCAAGACGCTCCAATACGGTTCGAAGCCATGAGTTTGTTTCCCCACACGGCACGTCGTAGCCTGTATTTCTATTGGTTTTTCAATTTGTGCTGTTCGCGCAAAGCTGCAATTGCCGTCTTGAATTAATCTCTGTGGAGCGGATATTCACTCAGCTGGAAGTGATGCTTCACGGGTTAAGAAATCGCTTTTCGATTAACTTGAATGCAGTCAAAGCCGCGACTTGCGGCAGGTGTTTAGTGCACGAAGCTACGCCGTGGCGAGCCCAAAAACTTCTAGCGCTCGTCCCAGCGCGCTACTTGGAAGGCAGTTTCTCCAGGAACCGTAGTATATTTAAACAGCAAAATAAAGGGTAGCTTTTTTTTTTCGATTTTATCTACTATTGCTTTTAATGCCGAAATTCCATACTGTAAATATACGTACTTTCCGTCACGATTTCGTACTGTTCAGTCCTTGCCCCAGAGCGCAATCGCTCTCGGGGACGAGACAATTCCGACAGTCATATTGGCCACTGCACGATAGCGATAGGAGCTTCTACTGTTCAGACCAGCGTTCCAACACGACTATCCGCACGTTGATCGATTGCACGTAATCCCTCAAGTGGTATTAAACGTTTTAATGTAAAGCAGAATGTCAACCTGCGACACCCGCCCCCTTATCACGGCCCGACCAACGGCATCAATGCCCGACAGTTTACGCTCTCATCTTGTTGTTACACCACTGATACGCGAACACACGGTCACATCGGCGATAATTCCTGTCTTCTGTTCACAACCCACAACACTGCCATCACGATGTTGCTGACACGCACAAATACAGTACCACGTTGAACGCCGGTTGCACTCGGCATCGGAAAACAGAACCGAACTCAGCACGGAAGGCACCCAGGCAGGCAGCCAAACCTGCCTGTCTTGGACGCAGTTCCTGCGGTTTTCATAACGTCGAAAGCGTCGACACAGTTCCTCGTGGTTTCGCTACTGTAGTGACTTAGTTCCGTCGGTTCGCCGCGCGCGCGAGTCCCGCAATCCGGAGACGGCCATCCCCCAGTGTACGTGGCGCTGCTGGCACTGCTCCGCAACTTTGCTGTTTCTAGCGGCTTCGTTTGCTCGTTTGATAAAATTAGTGATAAAAACGTCAATGCAACCGAAATGTTCTGCACGTTTAGACTAGAAGAAGGAATTACAGGCGGCCTTCACTGCCGCTGAAGCTCAATCAACTCAACAGCTATTTATTAAACAACGTGCGCGACCTGCTCAAAAAACGAAACCGAAAGATGAGTCGGGAGGGCGAAAGCTTTCCCCCGTCTGCTTGGAGAAGGAGAAAAACGTTTCGTTCCTCCCCTTTTCTCGTGTCCGCTTGGGGGCGCGTCAGTAGAAGGGAGGAAGACGCTCCGTTGCTACTTTTTTCCTCCATTTTTTCTTAGAGTGTGGGGTCTTGCAGGCGGGTCCGATGTGGCCTTCCAGCCCGCACCGGCTGCAGACGCGTTGCAGACCACGGTAGTCCACCATCACCCGGTGTCCCTGGATGTGGACGAAGTTGGGGACCGGCTTCGACATCTCCATCTTGACCACCCGGGTGCCGGCCCTGACGTCCGGGCGGTCTCGAAACGTGACGTGGTTGATCGCCTTCACCTTGCCGTACTGTGCGAGGACTTGCACCAGTGCCTCCTACGACACGTACGGGGGAAGGCGGTACACCAAGACAAACACAACGTGGGCTCCCACTGGCTTCAGGGGGACTTCCACGTTACCCAGCGACAAGAAACCTTGCGCTACAAGTCGTTGTGCGGCGGCCATGGTGCTGACCGCTGCCATGAACCTTACTCCACCGTGGTGTTGCGGGTACGACAGACCACCCCCGCCGGCGACGGCTTGAATGCTGTCCATGATGGCATCTACCGGAGTGTCCGCCGGAACATTAAAAGAGAAACACTGTGCCTTCGTAGGCGTCGACATGGCGGAGGCTTCGAACCCCTGGGACCACAAATAAATTGAGGTCCCTGGGCGCGTGCAAAACTGGAGACGCTTCACTCGAACGAGCGACCGCAACCCGATGACAAGCCAACCCCCGTCTCCCCGGCGGACGGGCCGCGAAATTGCCCCTAAGTTAAGATGAGCCTAGGTCGGGACGTGCTACCTGAAATCGCCGCTGAGGCATGGTTGTATGAAAACAATATTAATTTTACTGCAAAACCTTGCAAACTAAAGATCTTAGAAAACATCACGCGTCCCCCATTTTGTACTAAAGTCCAATAAAAGTTACTACAAAAAGAGTTTTTTTTCCGTTGGTTTTTACGTTTCTAGTAACGTTGAAACGTGCGTATCCTGATTCAGTTACCAAAGCAGCCATCTGGCCGCGCGTCGAGCGACGCTTGGCGAGTGAGGGGGGGGGGGGGGGGTACTGTTCGTGTATGAGGCGCCTATGAGCAGTTCCGTAACTGAGCTAATCTAATAACGTTGACAACATGTATTGACATCATGACGTCACGTGACAACGTTACACATGGTTAATCATAGTGCCAATACAAAAGTGCCACAAAAAGCCACAATACCATACGTTGCAATCCTGTATATGACAATTTGATCAATAGATAGAAATACAGCCGCCAATTTTTTATTCCCATGTGTTCATTTTGTGATACTAACAAAAAAATTATCTTGAACCGTTTGGAACCCGTTACCGCTAAATTTTTTTCTCGGTTTGGTTCCGGTTCAGTTCCAAGATGGCGGTGAAGATTTCGGTTCGGTTCAGTTCCGGTTCGGCTAAAAATAACGGTTCTGTTCCGGTTTTCGGTTCGGTTCCGGTTCGACACCCTGGTCTGCACTGCAGATGTTGGTGAGATGGAGTCTAAAGCGTTGCTGTTCACTAAAACGTCATTCGCTCATAAGATATATGGACCCACGAAAACGAGCAATGGCGCTTAAGTGCTCGGACGCTCCATTCCATAACTGTATAACCTACTGAGATGGATACAAACATTTATTAAACATCTCGAAAAGTCCGCCCGAGTTCTTGGTGTGGGTACTCCTTAGGGAAGGGTAAGCTGGAGTACAGGCAGCTTTGAGGGGCAGATAGAGCGCCTGCAGAAGGTTGGTTTTCCGCTGAGATCTTTGGTTGATGTGGCAGAAAGCTTAACAAAAACGATTAGAGGTAATCAAAAATCAAACACCAATAGACCGACTTCGAGGTCTGTTGTCATTCCATATATGCACAATGTCACGCGCAATCTAAAAAAGGTAACCCAGCGCTACAATGTTCCGGTAGTTTTTTCAGCGCCCAATAAGATGGCGCGACTTTGTCGCCAGATAAATTCCCCACAGCCGTCTTCAGATCCGTGCGCTACTAAACACCGAAATAGCGCAAAGAAAGGCTTGGCACTCTTCGGTTCCGGAAAGCCTTTTTTTTTTTTTTTTGCAGCACCAAGTCCCTGAATTAATTGTTTTAGACCCCAACAACAGTGTCAAAAAATCCAAACGAACATTTCTACAAAAAGAAAAAAAGGGGGGGGGGGGGGGGGAAGCAAGTTATTTTCGACTTTTTAGTCGCTTTGTTTTTTTCTTTAAGATCGAAAACGGGGAGAGGAGGACACCAAGTGATTGTTCGCCCAAATACCTGTACTTTGACTCATCCTACGGTGGACTAAAGGCCAAAGCCACGGGCCGCTAGGTCCAATCGGGTTACACGCTAAACTAGGACATGCTTAACATTGATTAGGCGTAGACGCATAATGCTCCGAATCAAAAAGCGCTTCATCATTTCTATAGCTTTGACACTGCAAAGGGTCTGTATGTCGTAGCTTTCTTTGCGATGTAGAATTGATGAGTCACTCAGTGCTATTCAATTCGAACCACTGTCTGCCCATACCCATTAGTGATCCTAGACGCAGGTACCGACACGTGCATCGAAGCGAAATCCGCGCAATTTCTAAGTGGCTTGCGATTGGGTCTAGTGGCCCGCAGCTTTTACCTTTAGTCCATCCTAGGGTGAGACGAAGTATAGTAAAGTATTTGGTGCGCCTCTTGGAGAAGCTCGAGGCGGTAAGTGCACTGAAAATAATTAACAATGTCCTTCTCGAATATAGTGACTGCCATCATTTTCATAATGTCACAGCACGAGACAACGCACCGTCTACCCTAAAATCCACTAAAAGAGATGTGATAATATGTGAAGGTGTTATTGCCACAAGCGCCGTCGTTCGTTGCTGCACACTTATCATCTTCCCTTAAAAAACAGGATGTATTTTTTTTCTGCATCTTTCATATTATTTGACCCTGTTTTAAAAGCACTTACTTTTTTGTAGTCCAACTTCTAGGGTTGGCCCACTTTATTTGTGAGTTCCAGCCAGCTTATCTGCATCTCAATCACCCTTTTTGTGAGTCAGCTTTTTGCGAGCACTTGGAAAATGGTAATGGTCTTCTTTTCTTCTTCCTGCTTTGTCCCTGCAGGACAAATCTTTTCTTAAGCAGATATTTTTACAAATAAAACATAATGGTGGCTGACGTAGACTTGATGCTAAAGTTGAGGCTTGGGCGAGTTGGTGCATACTTCGGAATTAAAGACAGCACGAAAAGACGAGGACCAGACAAAGAAGTGACACGGACGTAGCGCTGTCCGTGTCACTTCTTTGTTTGGTCCTCGTCTTTCCGCGCTGCTTTTAATTCCGAAGTAGACTTGATATTCTGGGCTTGAGGAGAGAGTGAAACTCGTGAGTGGGGTCATAGCGTGGCCTACTTAGTACTCTACCCTTCGCTGCCTGTGGCATCAGTGGACGTCTATCTGGAGAACACCGGGGTAAACTGCAGTCGATTCGTGCTCCGTGCGTTTTTGAACGGCACCAATAAAGGTACACACGGCAAACGTGCGTTTACATTTTCCTGTTTTAAAAGACGTTCTAATTAATTGTTGTTATGAGTGTTCTTCTTTTTCTTTTATTACTTGTATTTATATACTGGAAACCTTTTTTTTATTCACCAACGTCTCAACCGAGGTTCGACCCGTTCAGAACCAAAGGAAGAAGAATATCGAGCCAAACCTTATTTATTATTTAATTATCACCTTACTGTTACAACTATGTTCGGCTATTGTCTGGCAATATATGCATCGACTTTTGGCAAGATGTATGATGACTTCCACATCTTCCTGATTTAGACAATAGAGAATTTAGTAGATCGGTCCGATGACGCCGATAACGATATCCGATACTTCGCCGCCGTCTTTGCGCATTCATCATATCGTTATCGGGTACCGTTATCGCGGGTATCGGAGATATTGGAACGATCTACTAAATCTCTCGAATAGCAGGCAACGGCTGCAACGACGAAGCTTTGCTCTACGGTCGAGGAAAATAGTACTTCCATTGCTTCGCTGAGGAACAATATGGCACTCCCATCCAGTGCCTCAGCTCAAATGATGTTCAGCGTAGCAGTCAACATATTGAGTAAGAAATAACGCAGAATGTCTGACGAGACTTTCGAGAGCCAGCTGATGCTCAAAATACTAAAGGTCATTAAATGGAACAGGTTGCAACAATAAGAACTTGAATCACCCTCTTCCCTTTGTTTCTTACTTGAGGAAATTAATGTTAAAAGTAACGCCGCGAAAGTAACGGATTATTTTTTTTGGGTAACGGTCATTACTTTTATGGGAGGGTAATTGTAATTGCAATAAATTACAATTTAGCCTTGAGTAATTGTAAATGTAATTCCTTACTATTTTTCAGTATCGTGTACAAGTCTGGCTCGCATATATAGAGCTGGTCGTGGGTTAAACTTCAGTGAATACGGGTTAGTGTTGGGACCGGAGCGGCTCGCCTGAAGCGTGTTGTGTAGATCGCGAATGGTGTTGACACCTTCGCATTGAGAGTACAGAGCCATGCGCCAGTGGGTTCAGAATGGTGGTGGTTGTGCGCGTGCATCGCGTGCACGGGCGTGGGCGGCGGCACGTGTGGACTGCAGCGACTTGCTGCTGCCTTGTCGACTGCAGCGCCGCGATTGTTGTCCGCACGCGCGGTTTCACACACTCCCACTATCGAGTCGTGCCGGCCAAAACACTGCTCCGCATTCTAGAACACTATTAAAACGTTTCATGGACATTTGAAGCTGCGGTGTTATTTCACACGGCCAGCATAAAGGCCCCTTTAAAGGCTCGACTCCAATGGGCGTAGGCGCTGCGAAAAATCGACCAACTTGGCCCGGCGGCTTTTGCTCTGCGCGTGGCATCAGCACAGTGGCTGCTACGTCGCGCGCAAAGCGAGCGTGCCGTCGGGCGCTCTTGGATCGGATTCGCCGCATAAAGCTCCCTTGGCAAAAGGGCGTTTATGATCTTGTCAGCGTTGTTCGTTCTTCTTATGAACCGGAAGTTCTCTGGGACGTTAAAGACTGGAGCCCCGCCTGGTGGCGTTTGCCACGAAAATGGTCTATTAGCGGCTGAGATTTTTTGTGGGCGCCCTCCTATGGTTCCCTCTCGTGACGTTATTCCCTTTGGAACAACGATTTCGATGGTGTTTGTAATTAGCATGGTGGAAGCTTGAAATCATGGCGCTCTCGGAGCAACAGTGCCAACACCGTCAAAATTCAAGCTCTTTCATTTCTTTTTTTTTTTTCTGTCGATCAGGCATCCTTTGCTGACGTCATAGTCAGTATTCGACCAATCGTGGAAGGCCGACCACAGCGACGCTTTCGATGGCCCACATCGCGTAGCGCAGCTTGGAAATGAGCGACCCTTGGGAGCGAATGACAGCGGAGAACCTGCTC
This sequence comes from Ixodes scapularis, assembly GCF_016920785.2. Classification (NCBI taxonomy): domain Eukaryota; kingdom Metazoa; phylum Arthropoda; class Arachnida; order Ixodida; family Ixodidae; genus Ixodes; species Ixodes scapularis. The sequence continues at coordinate 166,494,237 of NW_024609857.1, forward strand.
GTAGCATGTGACTTGCGCGTTTCCACAACAATGGTTGGCGATACTTGTAAAAAAACGCCTTGATCAAGGGGCTTTATTTGGTCGCAACTTGTAAAATACGCACGTCAATGGGCTTTCGGTGGTGCGGGGCAGGCCCTAGTGCATCTGGACGGCGTTCTCGAGTTTCTCTCAGTGAGCGACGGGGCTTGGGGGGCGGGCTGCGTTGTGGCTGGGCGTTACACTGGGGTCTCGGGCGGCGCCGAGGCCCACGAAGGCGACGAGGAGCAGGGCGGTGCCGAACATATCCCCGAAGCCCGTGAGCAGCGGGATCAGGGCGTTGTCGGGGTCGATCTTCCGCCGCCACATCCAGTACGCGCCGATGCGGGCCAGGTACAGCAGCACCGTGAGCTGCGGGCCAGACGATGGGTCAGCGCGGGGATTTACAAAAACCTAGAACCGTCCCCACAAAACACTGAGGCCGCCTCGCAGCATATCCGACCCTGAGGAATGCGAAACTTCCACGGCCTATAGGGGGCGCACTAGTTCGCATCAAAGTGGCTGCGGATGATCGTCGTAGAACAGCAGTGCGAGCTTAGGTCTGCGACGAGTAAATAATTGCAATTTCGTGGAATACGAGCGATATAAGAGTGGTACTCACACTTCCAGCTCAGTAATGATAAAGCAAGCACCTTCGATTTAAAGCCGATCATCCAAATCTCTGTGATGCGAAACTAGAGCGCAGCTCTTGAGGAGGGGGAGGGGAGCGTACGGAGGACATGGTATGCCCCCCTTCCTCCGTACCCTCCCCTCCTCATCCTCCTCTCCCCCTCACCTTCCTCTCCTTCTCCCCTCTTTGTCTCCTCGTTCTCTCCCCTTTCCTCCCCCTCCTTTACTCCTCCCCGCCTTCTCTCCTCCTTTTTGCCTCCTTCTACTCTCCCCTCCGCCTCCTTCGCCCCCTCCTCTCCCGTACCCTCCCCTACTCCTCCTACGTACCCTGCCATCCTCTTTCCTCGTACCCTCCCCTCGTCCCACAATTTCCCCGCTAAATGTAGCTTGAAAATTGAAGCCACGTGACCTCAACACCAATTCAGTTTGCCCGCTAAATTTAGCGAGGAAAATGACGTCACATGACTTCGTGACACGTCACCGATGAACAAATTCAGTTTCTCCACTACATTTAGCGGGGAAATTGACGTCACATGACCTCGACACCAATTCAAGTTCCCGATAAATTTAGCGGGGCGGTTACCCCGACGGCGACGACGACGGCGACGGCGACGCCGCTGTTCGCGAAAACGGGCGCCTAAAGGCCCTGTCACACTAAGGCAACGGTTGAACAACTCTATCCGGCAACACGAGGAAATTGTGTTGCCGGCGACCCTGTCACATCGCGGGAACAACAGCAGTCGGGCAACATGTTGCTGCCGCCCGGCAACCGTGTTGTTTCATTCGTTGTTCGACAACCCTGTCACACCGCGCTGACGGCGGGTGCGGCACGGGGAACACTCCGTCATCTTGATTGTTTACCTTCGCTCGTGTGCAGCGAGGAGTTGCTAGAAATGTGACTCTACAAAGCGCTAGAGCGTTTGAAGAGCGGGAAATTACCACGAGACATCAACCAGTGACTGTGATTAGAAAAGTTGGCACGGGGACTATTTTACACTTTATTTTATCATAATGTTCTTTATTCGCTGACAAAGCAGATCGCCATAACCGAGGAAAACCGTATGGAGTTTTTCTGTCCGGTTCTTTCCTTCCATACAATTCCTATTTCTACTATAAAATTGTGTTTGCACCGGCAGTACCCCAAAGCTTCTTTTGTAGCGCGGTGTTGAGCTGAACTGACAGTGCTTCAAGACTGCGACACCGGCACAATCGACCCTTATAACAATCGCTGGAATAAAGATTTTTCAACGCTGTCTATTTGCCTGCCGCCTGCTATGTAATCGCTTTATTCACGAAAACGTCGTGGGTATTTTTGAAACGAATCAGGTGTCTGGTATAGCCGCTGTTTCCAAGTTCCAAGCATCCACAATCATGAACAGAGGGGTCGTTTTAACTCTTTGACTCTTTAGTGTTTGCTTTCCTGAATTATTTGTATTATATTTTATCAGCGGGTGAGTAGGCATGCCCTTTTATTTCGTTAGCATTACTATAAGCTGGTCTCTCGGCAGTTGTAATTTCAACACCAGTCTGAACCTTCACGACCGTAGCTGCGACCATTTCGACAATCGCTTTCCGTTATTACGCAGTAAAAACATTCATCAAATTATTCTATATGCACGCGATCCTTAATTATTGTTAAATAACGCTTTCGAAGCCTTTATTTGAGTAAGACGTTATTGATAGGAAACTAGCTCTGCCATCGAAGCTATCTGTGTTGTCGTGTTTTCAACGCGAAATTCGCTCAGCCAGCGATCAGGGCAACACACGTTGCCCAATACAAGTTGGTGCTCTTTTTGTTGCCGAAAGCTTTCATACCGAGGCAACAATTTAGTTGTCCATGTTGTCCTGCTGTTGCTGAGATGCGACAGGTTCGTCGGACAACACGGGGAGCAAGCAAGAAGTTGTGCGATTGTTGGACAATGTGTTGTGTTGCTGTTGCCGTCGTGTTGCCTCAGCGTGATAGGGCCTTAAGAGCTGCGCTCTGAAAAGCTGAAGGTGCTTTTATCGTTTTATCCTGCTAAAAACAATCTCATATAGTAAATACACCAAAGGACCGTCCTGAGAATTCTGCTGTGCCCTGTAAAAGGGCAAAAAAAAAAAAAAAAAAAAGACTGGGCGGAAACAGGATAGAAATCACAACAAGACACCGATGCACTGCTTTAGCTCACTGGGAGTGAGAATTGCATGTTTACGTATGTTTTCGAGCTTGTCATGATTGATAGGGAGTTCAGCGTGAGTGCACGCAAAGGAATTGTAAGAACGGTGAAGACCCCACCAAGAAGGAATGATGTTGCTCTACGGTAGAACGCGGTTGAGAGGCACCGGCAGGGTTGTCACAAGCAACTCTCGTAACTTCAGTCTCGTGACCTTACAGTTCCACAACGTTGTCTTAGGACTAGGAGCCATAATAAGTCGACCCACTGGAGAGCCACACTTGAGAACATTTTTGGCCCTCCAATGAAGGGCTAAATCTCTAGCCGATGTCACAGCAGCGGGACACCCGGAGCGAACCTGGCTGCCGAAGAACTGCGCAAGTTGCCCTTTGCTGAACACTTTCTACTGATTTTGCGAGATCAACTTGATAGAAGTCTGATCTGGAGCTGCAGTACTTCAGGTATGGCAGGACCAGGATTGAGAGAAGCCCCTAAGAGTGTTATGCACTCTAAAAAAAAGGTGTATTCTTACACCCTTGGTCCCATATAATACACCCCAAAACTTCAGTTCGACGTAGAGCGCACTAACGTCGATCTGGCGCTACAAACTTTCACGGGAGGCTTGATAGCCGTGTGGTACAACTTATTAAAATAGTTAATGTACGTGTTACTGACTACAAAAAAGGGGTTTTCTTGGCTCTACTGCAAAACATCAGTGATTTCTTTCTGTGGTCTTTCATACGTGATTTAGCTATTTAATAAGTTATGTAGCACCGTTATCAAGCCCCTCGTAACATTTGGGAGCGTCTGTTCGACTCTAGTTCTCTCTACGTCTAACTAAAGTTTTGGGGTGCATTATATCGGACAAGAGGGGGTCAAGTGACACCCTTTTCTTTAAAAGTGTCCCCTACTCCACTGGACATGCAAAGTACAAAACCCAGCGTTCTTCACGTTTTGGAAAAAACTGCCGACATGCTTTGTGAAGAAGCATAGAGTTGTTTATAGTAGACTATACACTGCTGCCAGTGTACCGCCCGCCTTTCACCAGTACACTTCTTCCTTGTCCTTTCTAGGACTAAACTTCGTCGTCCTTTTTTGAACTGGGAAGGAAATTCCAATGAGGCTTGTCTTCACTTCTGACAGTCAAACATTTAAAAAATTTCCAAGCTAAGGTTAATTTAGTTTACCTTACCCAATATCTGTACCGTACGAGCAACAAAAAGTGTTTCTTAAGCTCAAATCTATGCCACGCTGCGTCAAATGTACGCGCGCTGCCTTTTGAGGACAACTCAGTTCCCAGGTAAACGCGGAATATAAAATATAGAGCACTCGAGCCTATCCTGGTACTAAGGCAAATAGTCGAAAAGGATTCTTTTTGAAGAAACTGGTGTCAAATTGGGAATGGTTTGGTGGTTTTTACGCATTCGTTCATCTTTTGAAATTTGGGCACCGGTGCCTCATCCAGGAACTTTTTGAGGTCGGCCGAAAAGTTAACTGGTAATGAAATACAAAATTTAAGGCTCTCGTCAATAAGCAGCTACCATGGCAAATCCTCTAAAATAAGCCATATTTGTGTAAACTTGCCTTGAAGTGAACATGGTTGGACTATCATCAAAATATTAGCGCGGAAGACAAAGGGGAGGACAAACGCTTGTCCTGTCCTCACTCGCTTTTTGTATTTATGTATTTAGAATACTCTGAACCTTTCGGTTTACCACAGGCTGGAAAAATACAACTCACACAAAACAAGAAGTTCAATCATGCACTCACTGCGTGAAGCGAGCGCAAGTTAGTTGTAGCTACCCACGCATGCTCAAGATATACATTTTCACATGAGAAACGTAACTAAACGGTTCATTCAGGGGTACCACAAATAATTCAGGATTACACCATTTGACAAATCGCTCTGGCAGATCGTCCTACTCAATAATAGTTCGGAAAAAAAAAAGAGTGTATTTAAAGACATCATTTCTGTACTGCTAGGGTGAAATTGCTTTAGTATTACTCGTCCTTTTGAAGGGTGATGATGAAGACAAAAAGTGCAGATCGGGAATAATCTTCGTCAAGCCATTGGCCACAGCGTATAATTCTTTTTGTCTACACCAATTTCCTTCTTTCCTCTAAAAAGTCAAGCTCCACTTCATTTCTTGCCGCTGTAACCGATTAAGTGTGCCTGTACTGAGGAAAAACCAACCGAAGTGCCTCCATCCTTTTTATTTGCTCGCCCTGCTGGTTCCTGTATGGGTCCCATACGCACCCCGCATATTCCAATATTGGACGTACATAACATTTATAAGCAGCTAGTCGTCTCTCGCGCTGATATTTGTATAACATTTAACCAAAAAAGAAACCAACTTATTTTGTTATGGTTCGACTGTTTTTAGGCATTCATTCATAATTTCAAATTCAGGCACCCGCGCCTCACTCAGGAACTTTTTGAGATTGGCCGAGTTCTTAACAGCTGACGAAATACACAATTTAGGGCTCTTCACTACAAGCTGCTAGTCAAATATTTTAAAATGAGCCATCTTTGAGGAAGCTTGTCTCGAAGTGGACATAGTTGGACTATTTTTAGGCATTCGTTCATAATTTCAAATTCGGGCACCCGCGCCTCACTCAGGAACTTTTTGAGATTGGCCGATTTCTTAACTGCTGACGAAATACACGATTTAGGGCTCTTCACTACAAGCTGCTAGTCAAATATTCTAAAATGAGCCATGTTTGAGGACGCTTGTCTCGAAGTGGACATAGTTGGACTGTTTTTAGGCATTCGTTCATAATTTCAAATTCAGGCACCCGCGCCTCACTGAGAAACTTTTTGAGATTGGCCGAGTTCTTAACTGCTGACGAGATACAGAATTTAGGGCTCTTCACTACAAGCTACCAGTCAAATATTCTAAAATGAGCCATCTTTGAGGAAGCTTGTCTCGAAGTGGACATAGTTGGACTGTTTTTAGGCATTCGTTCATAATTTCAAATTCAGGCACCCGCGCCTCACTCAGAAACTTTTTGAGATTGGCCAAGTTCTTAACTGCTGACGAAATGCACAATTTAGGGCTCTTCACTACAAGCTGCAGTCAAATATTCTAAAATGAGCTATCTTTGAGGACGCTTGTCTCGAAGTGGACATAGTAGGACTGTTTTTAGGCATTCGTTCATAATTTCGAATTCAGGCACCCGCGCCTCACTCAGAAACTTTTTGAGGTTGGCCGAGTTCTTAGCTGCTGACGAAATACACAATTTAGGACTCTTCACTACAAGCTGCTAGTCAAATATTCTAAAATGAGCTATCTTTGAGGACGCTTGTCTCGAAGTGGACATAGTTGGACTGTTTTTAGGCATTCGTTCATAATTTCAAATTCATGCACCCGCGCCTCACTCAGAAACTTTTTGAGATTGGCCGAGTTTTTAGCTGCTGACGAGATACACAATTTAGGACTCTTCACTACAAGCTGCTAGTCAAATATTCTAAAATGAGCTATCTTTGAGGACGCTTGTCTCGAAGTGGACATAGTAGGACTGTTTTTAGGCATTCGTTCATAATTTCAAATTCATGCACCCGAGCCTCTCTCAGAAACTTTTTGAGATTGGCCGAGTTCTTAGCTGCTGACGAAATACACAATTTAGGACTCTTCACTACAAGCTGCTAGTCAAATATTCTAAAATGAGCTATCTTTGAGGACGCTTGTCTCGAAGTGGACTAGTTGGACTGTTTTTAGGCATTCGTTCATAATTTCAAATTCATGCACCCGCGCCTCACTCAGAAACTTTTTGAGATTGGCCGAGTTCTTAGCTGCTGACGAAATGCACAATTTTGGGCTCTTCACTACAAGCTGCAGTCAAATATTCTTAAATGAGCCATCTTTGAGGAAGCTTGTCTCGAAGTGGACATAGTAGGACTGTTTTTAGGCATTCGTTCATAATTTCAAATTCATGCACCCGCGCCTCACTCAGAAACTTTTTGAGATTGGCCGAGTTCTTAGCTGCTGACGAAATACACAATTTAGGACTCTTCACTACAAGCTGCTAGTCAAATATTCTAAAATGAGCTATCTTTGAGGACGCTTGTCTCGAAGTGGACATAGTAGGACTGTTTTTAGGCATTCGTTCATAATTTCAAATTCAGGCACCCGCGCCTCACTCAGAAACTTTTTGAGATTGGCCGAGTTCTTAGCTGCTGACGAAATACACAATTTAGGACTCTTCACTACAAGCTGCTAGTCAAATATTCTAAAATGAGCTATCTTTGAGGACGCTTGTCTCGAAGTGGACATAGTTCGACTGTTTTTAGGCATTCGTTCATAATTTCAAATTCAGGCACCCGCGCCTCACTCAGAAACTTTTTGAGATTGGCCGAGTTCTGAGCTGCTGACGAAATACACAATTTAGGACTCTTCACTACAAGCTGCTAGTCAAATATTCTAAAATGAGCTATCTTTGAGGACGCTTGTCTCGAAGTGGACATAGTAGGACTGTTTTTAGGCATTCGTTCATAATTTTAAATTCAGGCACCTGCGCCTCACTCAGAAACTTTTTGAGATTGGCCGAGTTCTTAACTGCTGACGATATACACAATTTAGGGCTCTTCACTACAAGCTGCTAGTCAAATATTCTAAAATGAGCCATGTTTGAGGACGCTTGTCTCGAAGTGGACATAGTTGGACTGTTTTTAGGCCTTCGTTCATAATTTCAAATTCAGGCACCCGCGCCTCACTCAGAAACTTTTTGAGATTGGCCGAGTTCTTAGCTGCTGACGAAATACACAATTTAGGACTCTTCACTACAAGCTGCTAGTCAAATATTCTAAAATGAGCTATCTTTGAGGACGCTTGTCTCGAAGTGGACATAGTAGGACTGTTTTTAGGCATTCGTTCATAATTTCAAATTCATGCACCCGCGCCTCACTCAGAAACTTTTTGAGATTGGCCGAGTTCTTAGCTGCTGACGAAATACACAATTTAGGGCTCTTCACTACAAGGTGCTAGTCAAATATTCTAAAATGAGCCATGTTTGAGGACGCTTGTCTCGAAGTGGACATAGTTGGACTGTTTTTGGGCATTCGTTCATAATTTCAAATTCAGGCACCCGCGCCTCGCTCAGGAACTTTTTGAGATTGGCCGCGTTCTTAACTGCTGACGAAATATAGAATTTAGGGCTCTTCACTACAAGCTGCTAATCAAATTTTCTAAAATGAGCCATCTTTGAAGACGCTTGTCTCGAAGTGGACATAGTTGGACTGTTTTTAGGCATTCGTTCATAATTTCAAATTCAGGCACCCGCGCCTCACCCAGAAACTTTTTGAGATTGGCCGAGTTCTTAGCTGCTGACGAAATACACAATTTAGGACTCTTCACTACAAGCTGCTAGTCAAATATTCTAAAATGACCCATCTTTGAGGAAGCTTGTCTCGAAGTGGAAATAGTTGGACTGTTTTTAGGCATTCGTTCATAATTTCAAATTCAGGCACCCGATACTCACTCAGAAACTTTTTGAGATTGGCCCAGTTCTTAGCTGCTGACGAAATACACAATTTAGGGCTCTTCGCTACAAGCTGCTAGTCAAATATTCTAAAATGAGCCATCTTTGAGGACGCTTGTTTCGAAGTGGACATAGTTGGACTGTTTTTAGGCATTCGTTCATAATTTCAAATTCAGGCACCCGCGCCTCACTCAGAAACTTTTTGAGATTGGCCGAGTTCTTAATTGCTGACGAAATACACAATTTAGGGCTCTTCACTACAAGCTGCTAGTCAAATATTCTAAAATGAGCCATGCTTGAGGACGCTTGTCTCGAAGTGGACATAGTTGGACTGTTTTTAGGCATTCGTATATAAGTTCAAATTCAGGCACCCGCGCCTCACTCAGAAACTTTTTGAGATTGGCCGAGTTCTTAGCTGCTGACGAAATACACAATTTAGGACTCTTCACTACAAGCTGCTAGTCAAATATTCTAAAATGACCCATCTTTGAGGACGCTTGTCTCGAAGTGGAAATAGTTGGACTGTTTTTAGGCATTCGTTCATAATTTCAAATTCAGGCACCCGCGCCTCACTCAGAAACTTTTTGAGATTGGCCGAGTTCTTAGCTGCTGACGAAATACACAATTTAGGGCTCTTCACTACAAGCTGCTAGTCAATTATTCTAAAATGAGCCATCTTTGAGAACGTTTGTCTCGATTGGACATAGTTGGACTGTTTTTAGGACTTCGTTCATAATTTCAAATTCAGGCACCCGCGCCTCACTCAGAAACTTTTTGAGATTGCCCGAGTTCTTAGCTGCTGACGAAATACACAATTTAGGGCTCTTCGCTACAAGCTGCTAGTCAAATATTCTAAAATGAGCCATCTTTGAGGACGCTTGTTTCGAAGTGGACATAGTTGGACTGTTTTTAGGCATTCGTTCATAATTTCAAATTCAGGCACCCGCGCCTCACTCAAACTTTTTGAGATTGGCCGAGTTTTTAACTGCTGACGAAATACACAATTTAGGGCTCTTCGCTACAAGCTGCTAGTCAAATATTCTAAAATGAGCCATCTTTGAGGACGCTTGTCTCGAAGTGGACATAGTTGGACTGTTTTTGGGCATTCGTTCATAATTTCAAATTCAGGCACCCGCGCCTCACTCAGGAACTTTTTGAGGTTGGCCGCGTTCTTAATTGCTGACGAAATATACAATTTAGGGCTCTTCACTACAAGCTGCTACTCAAATTTTCTAAAATGAGCCATCTTTAAGGACGCTTGTCTCCAAGTGGACATAGTTTGACTGTTTTTAGGCATTCGTTCATAATCTCAAATTCGGGCGCCCGCGCCTCATCCAGGAACTTTTCGAGATCAACCGAACTTTTAATTGGTGACGAAATACAAACTTTACATGCCGCCGAATACAAGACTCTGCCATTGCCAAATCTTGGACTTCAGACCTCTTCGAAGATTGTGATGCCAAGTCGGATATTCTTTCGTTTTTTGTTTGTGTTCAGGGAAATTTGGATAATTAATTTAATATAAATGTTTAGTACGTGCCGATATATTATTTTTGCCATCGGACTGTTAAGTTAAAGAGAACTACCACCCTTTCATATATCGTTTATTCACCGCAGTGCTTCTATTCAATAGAATAAAAAAGTCACCGTTATAAATGCATAACAATAATAATGAGTGAAAATACTTCGAAAACATTTTTATCATTTCATATTATCGTAATACAAACCGTTGTTTTGTTGTCTGTCTTATTTATGTCAGTAGCCGAATAGTGAAAATAATGGTAAACGTCTAAACGAGAATGAATTCCCCTTATTTGGTGAATTGGTCTGAGGAACCCAAGAAAATAATTTTGAGAAAAAAACTAAATGTAGCCAGCACATTATTGATTATTGTAGTTTATTCTAATCGAACAGAAATCTTGTTTTTTTTTTTTTTTTTTTTGAATTTGTGCTTGTTTGGACTTCTTTCTTTCTCAAAAATTGGTGTGTGCTGCTTCCGAGATATACTTTTCTACAGATGTAATACGCGTCTTAGACACTACAGATTTTGCGGTAATATTGAGGAGGGATTCTAATTAATTTATACAATCATAACGATTTGTTTAGAGTGAACTCTATACTTCGATTAACTTGGATACTATTCGTAGTCGAAAAACACGTTTATTCGACTGGGGAACCTGCAGTTTAGACGTCACCATGTTTAAATTTGTCACAAGAAAAGCGGTATATGAGAGAATAGAGTAGTAGCGTGGCAAGCTGTTCAAAGCACAATGTTTCGGCGTGGAGTGGATTAGTAGCATGGCAAGTTCTTCAAAGTATAATGTGTCGGCGTGGTGGCCATGTTTGTTTAAAAAATACATTTTCTTCTATGGGAGCGCTCTTGAAACCCGCCAAGAGGTGGCACAGATTTTTGGGGATGACAATGCCATTTGCTTCCAAGTGCTGCATGGGCCTCTTGCATTGGCCCTTTGACGCCACTTACGAAACTAACATAAAACACATCAAGGATTTTAGGCGGGGTTAGCCATCCCACCAAATGGTTGTGCTCAGTTAATTTATATAAAATTCAAAATGAATAGCACTTTCTATTGATGGCTGATTCACACGACGAACTGGTCCGCAAACGCATTGATCGCGTCCGCGGTTCATCCGTCTCCCAAGCGTATGCACACAAAGGAGCAGCCGAGCAGACAGCAAGGACGAACAAAACCTGTCGCGACCCAACAGTGCCGCTAAACTCTAAAATCGCACTACCTCACTGTGGCGTCCAAGAGAGAGATAGACGTATGCTACTTTGAAAAAGAACTGTGCGCCGCTGTTACGTGCAGAGCGAAACATAACACAGTATCGGCTAAGCGCGAAGCTCCACTAGATTTACCGACCCAAGGTATGACAGAGTCATGGGAGTACCAACCGGGGGGGCCGTCACTCTTTACGCCATCCGAAGCGGCCTGCTCGCGTCACGTGCCCTGTACCTTGTCCCCACGAACGTCACAAGACCACGTGGTTCGACGCGACGTGGCCATGACTGTGACGACACGAGACCAATGTTGCCTGACGCAACCGAAGTTTCGGTTTCGGCATCTGCGGATGTTTACATTAAGATTACACGAATAATATTCCATATTTCGCGAGTCCGAAGACGTAGGGCTGTTTAGTAGTGCCTTGGGAATTGGAATCGCATGTAAACCTAAAAGTTTTGGAATTGAGCGTAGTTGCCCTTTAACTACTTTTCTCAGCAATTTAGTAACTTTGAATTACATTTTTATTTCGGCAATTAGTAGTTTACTTTAATTACTTTTTTGAGTGACTTCTATTCAAGTTACATATCCTTTTCGAATTTGAGTGGTTCTTTTGCCTATTAACAAACATTCCTGCACAAAGGAGATGCATTCTCGGACGATAAGCTGATTTTTGCAAAGAGGGGGAAGAAGGTGGCGTAGGAAGGGGAGGGAGAAAATGGTTTGGAGAGTCCAAACGAAACCCCCCCAAAATTTTCTAAAGCCCGGCCCCCCCCCCCCCCCCCCCCCCTGCAACAACACTGCTACGAAATGCGGGGAGTGAACAGACATGACGCGAGAGAGGCCAGTAAGTACGGGATTAGCGCCGAAGACTGGTGTTTCTCTGTGTCCCGAGCTCAAGGAGACGACCCATTTGAAGAAGGAACTGGTCCCCGCTTCTCCCCAACGTAGAAACCCTCGCCCACTATAGGAGGTGCACACACTGCATCCTCACTCAAAGGAGGTAAGAAAATGGAGCCCCTGCTCGGAAACTCATCTGGTGCTCCCGTAGTTTGTACTGTACTCGAACAATCGCGTGCTAAAGGGCAACGCAAAGATTACCCTTTTGCGTTGCCTTTGGGAAGTACTCTATGTACTATCGGGGAAAAATGAAATGCGAACAGAGGAGCGCGTGGCTCGTGGTACAGGCTGCGCCGCCTGGAAGTGAGCCTAGGAGCGAGGGTGCGTGGCCTACTCCGACGTGTTCACGCCCCTCCCTCTGCGCTTCCCAAGCTTCAGCAGTGCTCCTCTTAGTGCGCTGAAAGCTATCACCGCTATCTTTGCTGGCTCAGCGCGTGCGGCGCAAAGAAGCTCGCCGCACTCGCCGAGCAGGCAAAGATAGCGGTGACAGCTTTCAGCGCACGGAGAGGCGGGCTGCCGAAGCTGGGGGAGCGCCAATCGAGGGGTGTGAACACATCGAAGTAGGCCACGCACCCTCGCCCCTAGGTTCACTTCCAGGCGGCGCAGCCTGTACCGCGAGCCACGCACTCCTCTGTTCGCATTTCATTTTTCCCCGATAGTACCATCGGGTTCAAATGAAACGCGAACAGTGTCGGAACTTCGAGCCCACTGTACGGCGCAGCTTCCAAGCTTAGGTTCTCCTTGGCGAGGATCAAATACATCGGAGTATGGCGCACAACCTCGTAGCGCCCTACTCCGATGTGTTTGAACCTTGCCAGGAACAACCTAAGCTTGTTTGAAGCTGCGCCGTATATTGGGCTCGAGGTTCCGACACTGTTCGCGTTTTATTTAAACCCGATGGTACATGCTACCTAAAGGACTACTCTTTAGAAAAATTGTACTTTACTTGAAGTAAATTCTCTGAACATATGCTTGTATTTTCCGAGGAAAGTAAAACTCCCGGCTTCAATGTATATTCATCAAATTCGAAAAAAAAAAAAATGGTGGTATCGTCGTGTGAAAACGCGCTCTTTCGAGACGCAATCTGGTCATTTCTCTGAGTGAAGTAATGGCGGCTGTAAGACCCATGGAAATAGTGCCTTATAAGTTGATTTTGTCAAATAGCTCGTCAGCGAGAGTAAAACAACTACTCTGCGGCGGCTTGACCTTATACAATATTTGCTGCCATTTCCATAAAAAAACAGATGCACCTCGTTTACCCCTGGAGCAATGCATACCAGTTAAAAAGACTGAACACTGTATAGGGAATTAATGGCCATCATGAAATATTGTGTTAAAAGTACTTGCACTTTACCTTGAAATATATTGTATTTATATACGTTAATTCAACTACATTGCACCCGGTGTACTTGCTACTTTACTTGAAGTACATAACCTCTCATTTACTTTGTACTTTACTTCAAGTACTTTTTAGACGTACTTTACGCAACACAGCAAACAAGCAAACACTGCCTAAAAAATCAAGCTCAGACAGTTCTAAACCTCAAAGTAGAAATAACACATTCGCAGTACATCATTGACCAAACAAACAAGTAAATACAAAACAATTAAGCACGCAGAAGCAGAAACAGCCATTAAAGCATTCCTGTGAAAAAAAAGCCAATTCCTATTTGGCTAGCACAATTTCATTAACGGATCAAAACCTCTTCACTTTATTTTTGCCATAAAAACACGTAAAAGTAACTTCGGGAGTAACTTGAAAAGTAATTCGCTACTTTTTTACGGTAATTAGTAATTTTCTCAATTACTTTCTATTCGAGTAATTTGTACTCTACTCAGATTACTTCTGACGTCAGTACTCAGTAACTTAACTTAATTACTTTTTTGAGTAACTTGTACATGCTTTCGCGCACGAAACGGTGAATCCCAGAGAAAGTAAGAACGCAGTGATTGCCTTTATTTAACATGGTAAACACACTTGCAGGCGTGCGCCCCGGATGAAGCCTCAAAACCAAAACTCGCGTAGCGGGATTCGTGACTGAGCCGGCTACTACCCAACCTCGTTGTCAAGACACTTTCTGCAAGCAAACACTAGTATTGCCAGTAAACACAGAAAAGCGACACCGATACAATTATCTTGTAGAATATCACTTTTTAGTTGTAACTGTATTCATAGGCACTACATGTTGTATTTAAGTTAAGAAAAAAACATAAAACTTTTGTTCGTCACAAAAAACTAAATATGAACGTTAATTCTGGTAACAGTGTATTTTTGCCGAATCTCTACCGAATCTTTAGAAAAGTTCGGCAAAAGTTCGGCTCCGCCAAAACCCAAGACTCGCGGCGAATTTTCGATTCGACAAAAGTTCGGCCCATCAGGAGTAAAATTATACGACCCGGAGGGGGGGTTTAGACACAGGCATGGTCTTGCTCGAGGAAGCTTCGGCATAAAGGCGACCAAGCCCTCGGCTCGCAAAGGGGAATTTGAAGATGCCTTCACGCACTCGGCGCTCGCGCCTTGAGCACACCACAGCCACAAAAAAGGTCTTGCTGGGTGAACGGTTAGTTAGAGGTGGAAAATGATTGCGGCGTGCTAGACGAGTTTTGACAGACGCTCCTCGACACAGATGAGTAGCAGAACCTGCGTTCTGTCAGGCGAGAAAAGTTGCTTGTACCAAGCTTTTTGTGCATGAGAAAATGTTTCTTTTGCAATGGTTGGGGTAATTTTTCTCTACAAGTGGTACTTGCACCTTTCAGGAAGGCACATTCATTAGAGACCAGCTGCCCTCACCATCATGCATTCCCCTGTTAGTTGCTGTCAGTAAGTAACCTGATAGCCCTGGGTTTTTCTACCTTTCTAATAGAAATTAACTGTTCTTGTACACGTGCACTAGTAAAAATTATGCTACGGCCCTGTTTCAGTTTTGTAAAACTTTATTCCCTCGAACCAAAGACCTGTCTTCAGCTTGGTTCAGATGCGCAGTACAATCATGGCATGTCTTCAGGCAGTGTTGTAGACAGAAATTTGTGTTGTGGGTTGTGTGTGTGCGTGTGTGTGTCTGTGTGGAGTGTGTAGTATTTCAATTTTTTTCATTTAAGTCACTCGCTACACTACCTAGATGGCGCCACTGTTCCACCATTGCGCCCGTGTTATCAGGGTTGCGTCCCCGTGGCGCTCAACCCCATGTTGTTGCCCGTTAAATAAACAGTTACGCTTCAACCACCGACCGCGTCGGACGTCTCTCTCTCTCCGTCCGGGGCTCCCGCGCCCGGCCCGCCGGTCACCTCTTCGGCATGTGAGACTTCTCCTTTTTCCGCAGGCCCACGCAGGCACGGCTCTTTTTTATTTTCTCGGGTGTCCGCATCTTCTTTTAATTACTACATTTTTAACGACTGAGGATGGGATAATATTCCCCCCCCCCCCCCCCCCCCCCCCCGCATTTTCGAGCCTTCGCGCCTTTAGGGCTTCGTTTCGCCGATTTTCGTCGCGGCTCTACTCTTCTTAGCATCGTTTTTTTGAGCGTCTGAGCGGTTGGTTGGGCGTACTCCGCGTCTAGACGGGACGTGTATTTTATTTTAACAAAGAACGGCGCCTTTGTCCGCTGTGTCCAAGATGGCGGCTGCTCAGGGTCGCGTTCCCGCCGAATTCCTCCCTACGCCGGGTGAGCCCGTAGCGCCGTGGCTGACTTGGAAGCGCGGCTTCCTGAACTACCTCGAGGCGATCGACGCCGAGGATTTTCTGCCGAAACGCAAGAGGGCGATTTTATTTTCATTTCTCGGCGATGAAGGCAATCGCGTCGTTGATGCGTTCAACCTAGCAGGTCCGTCCGCTAGCGCGACTCAGAATGAGTTTCAAGTTTTGTCGTCCGCTCTGGATACCCATTTTGCTTCCGCTCCAAACATCATTGTCGAGCGTAGGAAGTTCGTCAACCGAGTGCAAGGTCCAGGCGAGACCGTTCTCGAGTACCTTGGGGCGCTCAGACGCCTAGCTTCTTTTTGCGATTACGGCGAGGCTTTAGAGAGCCGCGTCGCAGAGATGTTTATTTCGGGGATCCACAACACAGAAGTGCACGATCGTTTAATCCGAGAGTCCGACGGAGCTAACGCACCTAGCCTCGATCGTGCTGCCCAACGAGCGCAGCAGTTCGAGCGGGCATCTTGAGATTACGATATCTTTCGGCGTTTGTCAGACCGAGATCCAAACGCGTCGCACGTGGTAGAGCGTGTCCAAGATGGCCGCGATCTTCAACCGTTGAGCGATCAGCCTGCCCAAGATGGCGAGGGGAGGCACTCACTTGATCGAATGACGTTTTAGCGAGCGCCCACGTTTCACCGAATGACACTTTAGCGAATAGTCGGACGCCGCGAAGCGGCGTTTTCGGGTGGGCCAAATGGGTTCACATTTTTGCAATGAGAGGCCGCAGACTGTCACCGCGAAGCGGCGTAAAGCGCAGCGCGGCGGATGGGTTAACGCGCGCCCCCGTTATTCGCTAAAACGTAGATTCGCTCAAATGTCGCTGTTCGCTAAAATGTCATTCGCTCATGTGATATAGACCCGATGGCGAGGCATCATCTTTCCAGAGGAACCAGCACCCTCCTCCCCCGTCTCTCCCGAGACGTGAGCGTCCTTCTCCTCCTTCCCCGTCGGGTCGCGAGTTGAGATCTCCCCCATTCATCCGCCGGCGTTCGCGCCGCACGTTTTACCCCCATCGAGGAGCTCGCGCGCGCTCGTCGCGCGATTTTTGTTTCTTTTGTGCCCGCAAGAGCCACGCGCGGCAAGATTGTCCTGCATCCGGAGCTACGTGCTTCTCGTGTGGTCGTGCGGGCCACTTCGCCAACGTCTGCCGGAGTCGGCCAAGAAGCGACCGTTACCAGCACCAGCTGGCCTTTCCTGTTGGACGGCGTTCCTCCGTCCGCGACTACTACCAGCATCGGCAAGCATGGTCCGACAAGGACCCCCATTCAAGGCATCACCTTCCCGGACTACGAGCTCCCAGCAACAATCTACACCGTCGAGCCGCCCGATGATTTTCCGGAGCGGTGCCGTTTCTGTGGTGTTTTGTCCGGCTGCCCACCGTCGCTTGTTCTCGTGCCAGAAGCAAGGCCATCTAGACCGTGTCTGCGAGAGTCGACCCCGGTGGCCACGACTCGACTGTGGGGGCCTAGCAACCCTCCCACCGTGTTCGCGTCCGACCACCGGAGGTGTCGAAAGTTGCGTCACCCGTCGGCGCCCCGAGCGCCACAGTCCCGGCCCCGGGGAGGTAACTTGCCCCCGGAGCCCCCAGTTCCTGCTGCAGCCCCGCCTGCAGTTCTTCTTGCTGCAGCCCTGCCTGCAGCCCCGTCTCCAGTTCCTGCCGCTGCCCAGTCAGCCACAGCCCCTTCCGCTGCAGCCCTGCCTGCAGCTCCTACTGAGGGTGCAATCTCCAGCACCTGTGGCAGTCCAACAGTGCTGACGCAGCCACCTGTAAGTGAGTGTTCGACACCGACCCCGGAGCCGCCAGAGCCCCTGAGTCCAGACAAGTTCACTCCCCGGCAAGAGAGTCGCCCGCTTTCAAGTCGGCGACCGCCGGGACGATTTAAAAGCTATGTGCTAACACTAAAGGAACTTTTGAGTTGATTTCGACAAGTATATGAACATTCAGCGAATTTTTCTTTATCCAGCTTACTGCCCCAGCGCAGCCTTTTTTTTCAGTGAAGTGCTTTCCGCAAATCTTTTGCGACATGCTTTTCCTTCTCATTAATTTCACATTTTCCAGTGTCTTGACATAGAGTTGTCAGATGTCATTTCATTTCAGTGCGTTTCCTTACTTCCCAACTGCCCTGCAGTTTGGCGTCAGTTATTTTTCGGGAAAAGACTCCATTCAATTTTTTTTCCTAAGAGAGGGAAGGATAGGTATTTTTTTTTAGGGAAAGGAAAGTGTAGTATTTCAGCTTTTCCATTTAAGTCACTCGCCACACTACCTAGATGGCGCCACTGTTCCACCATTGCGCCCGTGTTATCAGGGTTGTGTCCCCGCGGCGCTCAACCCCACGTTGTTGCCCGTTAAATAAACAGTTACGCTTCAACCACCGACCGCGTCAGACGTCTCTCTCTCTCCGTCCGGGGCTCCCGCGCCCTGCCCGCCGGTCACCTCTTCGGCACGTGAGACTCCTCCTTTTTCCGCAGGCCCACGCGGCACTGCTCTTCTTTATTTTCTCGGGTGTCCGCATTTTCTTTTAGTTACTACATTTTTGGCGACGAGAATTTTCTTTTAATTACTACAGAGTGGAGGTTACTTTGCTGTTGAGCTGCTAGGCAGGAGGTTGAGGGAAAAGAAAAGGTGGGTGACGTACAACTGTCAGTTTAACTATGAAAACCTTTTGATACAGCCCTGACAAAAAATGAGAACAAGTTGAGAACATAACAAGATATGTAGCCCCGTCTTACTCTTTCTTATTACTTTCTATAACCTAGTTTTGTAATATAAAATCATATACTGCTACATAGCACTTAGTGATGTGGAAGATGCTGGTGCACCTTACGGTGAACAACGTGCGACTTCATTATGCAGTTTCCTTGTTTCTTCGAGAATATCTAATTGGATACAAGACACACTTTCATTGCGTGCATGAGACGTCAACAGAAATGTCAAGTGAGTGCAGACTCTGCAGTCAGCTCATGTTCGATTCAGACGACAAATAATCCGCGGATGGATTGATCACGTGACAAGACGTCCAAAGACCGTCATTCGCCGAAGCGCATTCACACGAAGGAGACGAGCAGACGACAACGAGGACTTACCGAACCCACTTGTGGCACTGTAGTTCCGCAAAACGCCAACGTCGCACTGTAGCGCCGTTTTCCAAGAGCAGAAGTAATGTTTGCGACAGCGATCACAGCGTTATCATGAAAAAAAGTCATTTTTCGCCCACAATATGCGAAGGAACGAAAGCGATAGCTTAAGCACGGTCGCGCAATGCGGGTGGAATGGTGCCGTCATGAACCTGAGGACTGAGATGCGACGTGGTTAATTCTCATTGCCGTCGGGGTTGCCGATGGATACTGCCAAAGCTCGATTTTTCATAACGCGAGTATGTTTAAAAACAGGTATTCCAACAAACGACACGATAATTCTCCCTTCGCCGCGCAATTCTTGGCGGGACGCCAAGGCTGCCCTTTTCGCTCGCTTCGCGCGGTACGGCGGACGTGAGTCTCGACTTCCCTCTTCTCGTGGCAAGAGTGGAGATTCTTCGCGCGCGCGGCGACGGCAAGGGACGAGGACGAAATCTCTGCAGAGTGTCGCCCATATAGATTTAAAGGAATCGCCGCAGTTACATAGCGAGCGAGACAGGCTTAGCGTTACTGACCGCATGACAGGAGTATGGTCAAGCTCAAGGAGGCTTCAGCGTTGATACGATCAAGTCCTGGGGTCGTAGAGAGGCGTTTGGAAATGCTTTTATGCACCACTTGCTTGCGCACCCCTCTTCAGCACACCACAGCTGTAAGAAAGGTCTTGCTGGATGAAAAACTGGATAGATGTGCAGGAAAAATCGCAGCGTGCTAGGCGACTTTTGACAGAAGCTTTTTGACGCGGAGGAGTACCGGAACCTGCCGCGTGTCAGCCGGGAAAAGTTCTCGCAGCTTCTTTCACGTGTGGAACCAAGAATGGCGCGACAAAACGAAACAGCGAACGGACAAAACGCAGTGGTGCGCTGTCTTTGTTTGGCTTATTCGAAAACAAAATACTGCTGTGCTGGTGCTACACTACCCTAAACGCTGTTCAAATCAATCTCGCCATAAATCCGCGCGCGAAAAAACACTCGGCCCTTTCAGTCTGGGCTTTCGCGGACGAGGCGTGGATCCCAGGAATCGCCGACATGATGGTCATGTGATAAGCGGTCGACGGATGAAAATCGCGATTCAATCCATCGTGTGAATCTGCCATTCTTTGACAATTATCCTAATATAAACAATTGATCCTATTTAAGAAAGAACAATTGTGTTCTATAAAACAATGTAATTAAAAAGAAGCTTTGTTATTTTTTAAATAAATAATGTCCGCTCCTTTGACAACGGAATGGGTCGATGCTTGGTTGAATAAAGACTTTCCGTAGATGAGACATTGCGGTTTGCAGACGCTTGCTTAATCCATGCCCAAGGTGAAGACATGAGCTTATGTATAATCTAGAAAAAACAAGTTCTTAATGGCCGTGGTCAAGAGAGTGTTCATGCTTTCAAGAATAGGATGGGGTGAAAGGAAAAGTGAATTCATGATCAATGTGTGCTCCGGGTTACTCACTTCGTCAAAGTTTCTGCAGCATGAACCGGGTCCTAGCAGAAAGACGAAGGATAACCACTTCGATATCTTGAGGGTGTGGCAAGGAATGAAATAAATAAAATGCCTAGAAAATTAGGGGGAGCAGTATGGCAAGAAATTTTCGAAGGTTTTGTTCTTTACGCCTGAATTCTTTGTGCAGGAAGCATTCCTGAAGCATTTCTTGAGTCATTTGGGCCATAAGTCATTGCTAGTCAAAACGTGTTTCCACATATGCATATCGGCTGAGCACCTGTTCTTTTTTGAAACATGAAACGATTTTTTACGCAACCCCCAATCCCGAAATTTTTTTCGTCCGTCCGTGCATTTTTCGCTAAATTTAGCGGTGAAATTGACGTCACGTGACCTATATATGAAGTAAGTTTCGCCTCTTAATTTAGCAGGAAAATTTATGTCACGTGACCTACAGTCAAATTAAGATTCCCCGATAAATTTAGCGAAAAAATTGACGCAACGACGCACCAATTCAACTTCCTCGTTAATCTGAGCGGAAAAACTGGCGTTACCTGTCCTATGCGCCAATGCATTTCCCCCGTTAAAATTAAAAAATTTATTAATGTGGCGATGCAGGCGAGTTAGTTCATGACTTAAGAAATTGAGAACAGCGCGTAAAAAAGACGAGGACACCGAGAGTAGAGCACAGGACAAGCGCTGACTATAAACTGAAGTTTTATGAAAAACGGCTCAAACGAGAAAACACCACAAAGCCAACCAACGCCGAAACAACCAATGGCGTGTCGCTCACCATGCATCCATAAAATCGATCTCTTTTCGTAAAGATAAACCGAAGGCTGGCTGACTCAGTTTCCTCGCTAAATTTTGAGCGGAAAGCTTAGTCCCACGATTTGACGTCATGTGAGCTTTACTCACATTCAGCTTAAAATAAAATTACAGGTGGACGCTTAAGGTACGCTTCGAAGAGTGGAACGCAATAGCCAAACATATAAACCCCCGCTCGTTCCCAAACTGTGCAAGCGTGTCTGCGTGGCATATACTCACTCTGTTCGCCTTTAAGCTGAGACTACGATGGGAGCTACGTGCCCGGCGGACCAATCAGCCACCTCCCTCTTGTCAACTGACCCGGCTCTCCGCACGTAGGTATGGCCGGGAGCGTGATGACGTCACGAATGAGAGGCATGTGACTGGTCCAAAAGGGACGTATATAAGCTTCCACTGCAGTCTCAGCTTAGGGGTGGATGGAGTGCGGTCGGTAGCGTGTCTGGCTGGCAACCGAATACCGCCTCCGCCTAAGATTCTTGAAATCTTGCTTTAAGGCGAATGAATCACTTCATAAAGTGAAATCGTTTGAGACATGCGGCGGCCCTTAATTTGCATTACATGTCACGTTTCATTCACTTTCTTTCTACGCACGACCACGTTTCACGTGAGCGTTGTGAATTCGAAATTCCCACGCGAGGTCATGTGGTTGTGACGTCATGACCCTGGAGCAATGACATTTCATTGAACGGAACATGCCGTAAGTTACAAAAAAAAAATCGCTCGACACCTTCTCTTGACACCCAAAACCGACAAAAGGCTGCACCGAGCTCTGTATTTTGTTTTTAGGATTGCAAAACCTGCTGCTTTTCGAACCCGCAGTCCGGTTTGGGCCTGCCTTTCCGCTCAGTGCTCCGTAGTCTGCCGAAGTGCAAATTAACGCATTGCATTCCGGAGTGAAGTTGACGCTGTCTTCGCACCAAGGGTGCAGAGATTAAGGGTGCACTCACGAGGACGGTCGAGGCGACCAGGTAGCAGGCCACGAAGGGAGCCGTGAGGACGCTGTTGCCCTCGCTCATGAGAAACACCAGCACCACGAAGAGCAGGTGGCCGGGCAGCGACAGCGCCAGCAGCAGCTGGGAGACCCGCGCCTGCCGGTCTGCGCCAGCAGAAAGATAGAGTGGGGTCAGTCTGGCCACACGACTCTCTTTCCAGGCTCTCTCGTCGTGCGAAACAGAATACATGGAGTCATGCGCTGCGACATCAATTAATGTACTGAACACGAGCTGTTCTTTAATCCAGGAGTTTATTTATTTCAGAAAGTTATAAAATCGGAATTGAAAAAAAAAAATGAACGGCCGTTTTAAGCAATGGTGAGACTTTGGAACAGACAGATAGGTACTAATACAAAGTGTACGTCATTGATTTCATATTTATAATGTCATCAACACTACTGTTGAATGAAAACAGTCCGTGAAGTCAGAATATCGGCTGACTTAAAGTGTAAAGCAAATATCAATTAAATGTGCAAAACATAACACTGAAAATATATCTTTTTTTAAATCCAAGTTATTCTATAGCGGCGTAGTGCCGCGCAAAGCATTTTGGGTTTGGGCACTTTTTGGCCACCGTTTCGGTATATATTTGCCAACCTCAATTCACGACATTCCGTCACGACCAAACACAATGCACTAATATTAGAATATGTGACTTTCCTTTAATTTATGGTCTTGCCTACCAATACGGATAAAATGCCAGGGTCACGTTTTCTGGGGCTCCCGACGTGCCAGAGTTTGTGCGCAGGTAAACAAAGGAGGAAGAAGAATTATACTAGGCCGATGATCCTGTTCTATTGACTCAAGGACCTACGCCTCTTAATGATCGAGGACCCGGGAGGGTCATTCTGCACTTTGGAGTGGTAGCAGGAAAGGGATAGGACGCGGCAGGTTTTACTCCTACCCTTCGCTAAGTCTAGGCAGGACGTTACTCTGACGAAGATGAATGGGTGCAATACAAGCGTGCTCCGACTTTATTTTAATCCAGTGCTGAGATTCACCACTTTGTCACTGGGGTAATCGAAACCAAAATCATGCCACTCCTCTCAATGGCCAAATAGGCCCCATAATGCAACGCACGCAGTGTTGCATGAACGGATTTTGGAAATAGTCCATTAGCCCAAGTAGCACAAGAGGTGGGGCCCACCTGGACAATGGGGGTTCGGCCAGCCTCTACGAAACTCACGTTGGTCCCACGTGGGTGCAGCGTGGGCATGCCCAACATGGGCTGCCCACGAAGTGCTGCGGTGAGTCCCACCTCGGATATCACAGGGCAAAGTTGGGCACAGCGTGCGCAAGCCCAACTTGGGCTGCCCACACGGCCACGAGGCCCACCGCGTGGCCGCGGTTTTGTCCCATCTTGGCCACGCAAGGGCACGCCCACTTTGGGCTGCCCGTGCATACCCCCGCGGGTCCCACTTCGGTAATACAGGGGCAGAGTTAGCAAAGACACGGGCAAAGCGTGGGCAGGCCCAAATTAAAATGTCCCCCCCCCCCAAAAAAAAAAAAAAGTTGGTGTGGCCTTGGCCGTGCGGGGACTAAGTTGCGATGATGTGGCCTACACGGCAGCCGCCTCGGTGGCTCCGAGGCGAGAGCGCCGGCCTACGGATCCCCATGGGGCGGGTTCGAATCCCGGCCGAGGTGCTCGCAATCTGACGGAGGCTTATTGCGGAGAAAGATCCCCAGGTGGTCGAAATTAATCCTCAGTCCTGCGAGGCTGGGGCGCGCCAGATGCCCGTCGTTGGTTTGGCTCGTAAAACGTCAAAATTTTGAATTTTGTTTGGCCTCCACGGCGGCATAGCGTGGGCATGCCCGACTTGGGCCGACCATGTAAAACCCCCATAGACCCGCCCCCGACCCGACCCGACTTCAGGGGGCCAAATGCGATATTGCCGCGCGCGCAGTTGACCAAGTAGGCAGCGCGCTCCTAGCCTAGCGGTTATCACGCTTGCCTTCCACGCAAAAAGGCCAAAGGTTCGATGCCCGGCCGCGAGTACACATCTTTGTTGACTGTGTAATGTAATGTTCTGGTGAATTCGAGAACCGTGTTGCTGATGATTCGAGGTTAGTATGTTCTACGCGCCAAACCTACGCCGATTGTTCAAGAAGCCCACGCTTGTAGAAAAGTGCCACGCTGTCAGTCTAGCGTTAGACTGACAGCGTGGCAAGCCGCTGTCAGTCTTACGCTAGTGCCGGATCCTGCCTCTTCGCTGATATCGTCGCTCGCTTACGACACTTTTTCTTTTAACCCCTTCGTTTTGGGCACAAGTTCGCCCCATAAAACGTTTCTCCTTCCTGTTCATTTTTTTTTTGTTTCTTTGGTCACCACCCATGACAATATGAGGGTTGCACGGCGGCGAAGCGTAGGCCTGTCCTATTTAGGCTGCCCATGTAAAACTCCCGTGTGTCCATCCTCGGCTTTGCGGGGACCAAGTCATCAAAGATGTGGGCTCCACGGCGGCAAATCGTGGGCATGCCCAACTTGGGCTGCCGTGCAATGCCCCCGCGGTTCCCACCTCGGTTATACGAAGGTACAGCTTGGGCATACCCCACTTGGGTATGTCCAACAAAGAAGAAAGGAGGAAGAAGAGGCGATGACTTATGCCCTGTGCTGGTGTGTTTTAATTTGATGTGATTCATAATGGGGCACGTTGAATAACGAATGAGTGGTGGAAAAGAAAAAAAAGAAGAAGCAGTCCTCGCGTGGCTTTTTATGTATGTTTCCAGAATAGATAGTTCATAGTCAGCATCTCGTCCTGTGTGTCCTCTTTTCTTTGTCGGTGTGTTATTCGCGCTGCTTTTCAATATGTTTTATATAGGCGCCAAATGGTTTTTTCAGTAGGGCTGTTATGACATAGTCAAGATAATACCTCGTTAGGGCATATATATTACCAAGATAATAATCTACGTATGAGATGACTTTAATTATAGGCATTCCCACGTGGAAGCAAGAAAGATGTTTGACAAAATGGGCGCTACTGAGAATCCGATGCACACCTTCGCTCTCTAAACAGAAGTGTCGATTCAATATGACGGCCGTCGACTGCAGGTAAAACTCTATCAAGGCCGAAACGTGATCGCTGCTTACTCCTATGAATATTGTAACGCCATCTCTCTTAACTCTGAGATGTTGCCCCGCATAGCATCTAAAAGTAATCCGTCTGTTACCGATTGAACAAAAAGTTCAACGTCAGTGGAGAAGGCTGTCCTCGCATTTTGTTTAGACCCCCCGTCCCCAGCGTCTTCACAACTTCACGGGAGCTTCGAGCAAAACACGGGTCGTCAGTCGGCAATCCACTCATGTGACGCTGTATGAACCGCCTAACTTGAACATATTTTGTTTTCATGCTTGTTGTTTTGGTTCCCCAGGGGCAGTTGTATTCCCGTTTCTGCGAGGAGCTATTGTTCAGCATTGCGGAGGGTGTAGACATACGATGTTGAAAATAAAGTTAGTAGCTCTTGAGAGGGTGTGTGTTTGTCCTTTTTTGCTGTGTCGGTTTCATGGATAATTTGTTTCGTTGTGTAAACTGCCGGGGCCTGGAAAGACCTGCAGTGTTTCAATAAATAAATCTGATTTCAAAGAAAGCATGATCGAACCGCTAAGCAACCACAATTCAAGGGACATGATATGCCTTCCAGTAATGAACCCTGCCTTGATGGCGCGAATAAGAATCAGGCCTGTGATGCGGCTCCGTGAGTGCTCTTGGTGGGCTTTCCATGGGCCGTCTGCCTGTTCCAGCCGAGCCGAGTGAAGGGAGTCGGCGAGACTTACTCCGGCGGCAGAGTGCCGTGATGGGGTCGACGCAGGAACGGGAGTCGTCCTCCGGATGCCGGCCCAGTTGGGACCGCTGCGCGAACAGGGTCGACAGGCGACTCGCGTGGATGGCCGCCAGGTTCCCGTTCACCCCTGCGTTGGACCACGGGCCGTTGGCGTGGCGAAAATAAACTGCCCCTTAATAAAAATAATCTCTCTAGATGCTCACAGTTTAAAAACACGGGGCAGTGCAACTGCTAGTAGGGTATTTTTAAGGTTCATCATGCAGTGGTGATACACCACCGCACGCCACATCATCTTACCAGCGTTCGGTCGTGTATTATTCCTGCGTGTTTCACGTTTGCAGGCTAGTAGTTGTACTGCGCAGTCAGAGTTTATTATCGGCAGCGTAAACCAGTGTAGCCGCATCTCAAAGGCTGACCTCACGCTGTAAGAAAAGGAACGTGAAACGAGTTTTATTTTTAGCTCTTCCAGTACGTGCACGTTGTTTTCCGGCGAGCTTTGGCTGAGCGTGGGTCCAAGTGTTATCGAAGGCAGACTAGTCGCGCTCCAGGTGGAGCACCTACCGTGTTTTAACCTGTCACCGACTACAGTAATGTACGCTGCAGGTCTATGTGATGGATTTCGATGCGATACGATTAGGTATAGCGGGAATAGTACTAAAACGCGGATGCGTCCTGCCTTACTCGCTTGTCCGATATTTTATTTGTATCCAAAACTATTTCATGAGATGTTATGAGTATCCTTCGCACCAAGATGCGTTACACACTGAAAAGTGTACGAAGGTAGCTTGAGAAATGTATACCCATATGGCTACACTTCTTGCTACCTTTACTTTGAGTACCCGTTTTTATCGCAAAATAATCTGCAGGCCTGACTAAGCATGGTTCTTAAAACCACAGTTTGGAGGTTTCAGAAGAATGCTTGCCCAGGCTTGCAGCTCATAGTCGTCTTTTGTAAACAATGAAACAAAAATTACTAAGGAACCGGAACTTTCCAAACGCCGCTAATTATTAGACTATATGTGTATTTTCACAAATTAAACAATTATTTAAACAATTTTTGTTAATTATATTGCTAATTATTATGTTTCCTTGCGAAACCCTGACGTCCACCATAGCTGGCTGTTTGTTCCTGAAGAGTTTTTCTATTTTTTCCTAGAAATGTTTGAAAGCCTTAGCAGAGAAACCGGCCATAGTGACTATGTTCTCGTTGCAATACACTATACAATTAAAAAGCGATTTCACGGTCCACCAAGAAGCTTTAGCAATCAATCATAAAACTAGAAAACCTTTTTTTAAAGTTTATATTTAAATTCGTTCTATCTAGAGTTTAGGATTATTTAGAAGTTAACGTTTGCCGGCCAGAGTTGGTTGCTATGGCCGGCATTCTTCGCTTTTGGTTTCTAATCGGGTATGCAGTCGGACTGTCTGTTGCATTGTGTAGAGTTTTTTTATGCATCAATTGTAAAAGTAAAAAACATGCTTCCGGTAGGCCATGTAATCCGCGCACTCATTTTATATCGTAAAATTAAGCTTACATAAGAATAAAAAAAGCATTGGGATGATATCTCATAAACCCTCAGCTTACATTTGTACAAAGACATTTTCGTGTCAGAATACGCTGAAAGTCGTTTTATCGTAATTTCTTTTAATATATTTATAGAATAAGCGAATATCCTTCCAGAGACCCTTCGCATGGTTGGAAACATGATCGCAGTTATGAGATCACCGAGGAGTCCATGACAGTTACACCCTGTCCGGAAGATCCACTTAAAAGGAAGGAAATCTTAATATTTGTTTTTTCTTTTTGTTTTGTAAAACCAACTTCAAGCAGGCGCATATTTTGTAAATATGAAAATGAAGAAAGGACAGCCCAATAACATAGTGTCATTTTATTTGGGCCAAACAACAAAAAGTGGGAGATGAAAGACGGTCAATGCCCGCAGCATCGACCGCCTTTGAGGTTCGCCTCTCTTAAATTAATACGTGCTAATAAGAAGACTCTATCCGTGGTGCACTTGATGCAGAAATGGCATGCATGAACTGCGCTAGAACAGTGCGGTACGGAAACTCGTGCTGGCGCGAGTTCCAGCGCTCCAGAGGATCGAGTTCAGTCTTTTCGATGTACTGGAGGCGAAGAAGCCACTTGCGTAGGCTTCAGCTTTTTTGTTGCTTATACCTTTTGCGTTCTCTTTGCCTCAAAGAACGTTTTCCGCTCTTTCCCATCCAAACAATAACAACTTTTCCCGGGACGACTTATGTTCCTGCATTCTTTAATTTTTCTAGGGACCGCATTTATGGCGAGACAGAAAGTTCTAAAGCAATTTTTGTTTAGAATCACATCTTCCTTGACTTAAACAGCAATTTTCTCCCCGACTGGCAGCTTTGATCTAAGAGAGTATAGTTTGGTCTCGCAATACGTTCGATGATGCACATCATAGTATCACTCACTTCTTTACTCTACGCTGTGCACCCGCACACGTTTATTATGGGTCGCCTCGGCAAAAATGTGTATCCGGACGCGCGGATATCCGCATCCGATCCGTATCCGCAGCCCCTGCCACCCGGATCCGATCCGGAATCAGCCAAATCTGATTCATTTTTATCCGCACCCGCCAGTTTAGTGCAGGTATCCGCGTATGATCCGTGGGTAATCCACCGATATCCAGGGCTTCATGAATGTAGTACTTGCCGTTGATGACGGGCTGGAAGGCTGCCAGGCCGCTGAACCGGCTAACGGCGATGTCCAGGATGAAGCCCCCAGCGCTGCAGGCAGAGGGGACGTTGCGTCACGCGTTGCTGGCTTTTACACAATCTCTGCAGTGTCGCTACGTCCGAATTCGAAAGACAGATGGCCGCAGCAAGAAACCTCACATGTGCCAGCTTTGAAAAAAAAAAAAAAAAAAAACGCTCCCAAGAATTGTGCGTGTAAAAAACTAAAACATGATTCCCAAAAAAGTGAAATGGTGCAGATTGTATTTTCAGTAAATATCGCTTAAATTAAAATATTGACGTCAATAACCTGCCAAAGTCTTTTCTCTCTGCGAGGGTTTCTCGCCGCGACTTTACAGTTGCAGAAAAATTTAGAAAGAAACAAACATCGTTCCCTTCCTCAACTCCCAGGCAGTACAAGCAGCCACGTGATCTGGTGCCGAGAGTGTCAAACCGAAGTTGTGAGTGGTTCGGTTTGGTTTTGGGTTCACGGTTTTCGGTTCAGTTCAGGGTCAATTTTTAAGAACAAAAATAACAATTCAAACCGGTTTGAACCACTCAAATTTAATACGTGTTTGCCATTGTTTTGAGAATATGCACTACATCCGTCGTGAAACCAGTATAGTTTTTATTGTGTTTATAATCTACGTGTATTCTCATGTAACGCAACCATTCAAATTTTCTCTTTCTTCAACTGTTTCATGTTTCCCTTTTCTTATTACAGTCTGAGGTATAATTTATCATGGTTAACCTTCACCAGCGCCGCACCTTCACGCTTACTATTTTCTTCAACGAACAGACTCTGATTTGACCGAAAAAAACGTCAACCACATCCTCAAAGCATTAGAAAGGATGTCTTTCAACTCCCTGCGACACAATAGGTATTGACAGTAGGCACAATCGTCGAAGTCCCTCAAGAGTTTGCAAGAAATACTGCATTAAAGGTCTCAAGTTCCACGTAGAGTTTTGTATCTTAGTGAACTCTCAAGTCTCACAACACTTGATGACTCCATCGTTGAAAGTGGCACGTTCCAAAGCATCTTCCGTGAAGCAATGCGCAGAGAAGTAGCTCGAGTCTTGGGCAACGCGACCACCGACCCCGCCGCTCAGATGTTGCCGCCTCCCATAGCCGAATATTTAAACCTTCATCTTACACAAGACGAGAGGGAGCAGTTCTATCGCCTCTGAGCTGATTTTGGAATTTTAACATTCATGCGCTAGCTTCGGCTGAAAGTGAACGAGCTGCACACGATGACGTTTCTAGCAGGCACTTTTAAAATAGAGCTACAGAACAAAGGCACATTGTTGCCTCAAGCATGTGGGGTCTCGCTGGCCCACTTATGATCCACAACCGAGCGCCGGCGCCTGGGGACATGCCGGTCGCCTCTGTTGCGAAAACGGCGTTTTTGGTGCCCGAGTGCATCCTTCCTCAGGACCCATCTTGAAGACAATGGCGACGGCGGCGGTAGACATCTGTGAACCCCCCTCACGTCGGCACCCGAGGGCCTGCACGAGCCGCGGTAGAGCCGGACGGCGAGCTCCACCAGCGGGCTGCCCACAATGGGAGACAGAGGCTACCGCCTGTCTGGTGCGCGGCGAACGCAGGAACAACGAAGGAAGTTGGAAAGGCGAGAGGCGAGGGGTTGGAGGAGGACTCTTGTGCGGGGAATGGGCCACGACGGACGTTTGCGGTGGTGGCGACCGGAACGTCGACTCGGGCGACGCACAGGTATCATAGTCCGGACTTGAATCCCGGATGCAACCCTTGACGATGACATCCCCAGGATGCGGTGTGGACAGCACCGATGGGACAATTAGTGTGCTGCATACAGAGGTGGTGCACCCCTCCCAGGCTTCCTCGATGACTTTTTCCAATCCTGAAACCGCCCAACAGATTGTGAGTGGAATAAACCCCTTCTGCTGTTTCACGGTTAATCCAGAGACAGGGGATAGTGGAATCGGAACAGAACCCGACAAGCAACGTCATACTTCACCACACCACAAGCTTTACGGACACAACAGAGCATATTAAACCCTAAATTGATCCTCTTACATCCACCTTCGCCCCCCCAAAAAAAACAACAAAAAAAACAGGCCCTTCGACCCGGGGGAGGGGGTTATTGAAATTGTGTTGAAAGGAAGATGCCATGTTCTTCTTTGAGAGGCAGTGCTATTTATTGTAACGAATGATTTCTTAGAGAGGAATTAGAATAATGTACATGTACACAAATACTCAGCACTAAGCTTAATATTATGTGCAATTATATGCCCTCTTTAGTGAAAAATAAAGACGTTTCTGACTAACTTACCGCGCACAGCAGATGGAGAACCAACTAGTCTGCTGGTTGGCATAAAAATATCAGTGAATGAAATAACATTTGTACTAAAAGTGACTGAGGTTTTGTTGCTGCTCTTAGAAAGCATTACGGTCGTGTAGACTGAGCGCAAATCCATATTTTTTCTAAAGTCGCCAGCTCGGGGTTTTGAACGAGTAGATCACGTCTCTTTAAATCAAATCAACTTTATTTACGGCCTTGAGCCAACGGTGCCCCCAAACAAAAAGCTGCCAGAGGCAGCTTGACAAAGTCTGGTGCCCGTCCCCAGTTTGGCAGTACGACTGAAAACCACATGCACACATTAGCTATGTACAAAGGGGAGAATACTCTATGTGATTAAATAATCAAAAGCGCCTCTTTGAAATAAAACATTTCTTAATCTATGTTAAAGAAAATGCAAAATTTACATAACGTCTTGTGAAAGAAACATTCTACAGATACAAAAATACAAAATTCACATAACCGCTTATGACAGCCACAAAAACAACATACTACAAACACAAAAAAGGTAACATGCTGCCTCCGCCACTCGCAGACCCCTTTCGAGAAATTGCAATTACTGGCTCCCCATGTGCCACACTGAAAAATAACCGCACGTACTTCGTCCATGAAATGCACCAAATCCACCAAATCCGCCAAACCAATGGCATATTAAGTCCGTTAAAAAGTATACAGTGCATATGCCACAATGTATCGGATATTATCATATATACATACACGCGCAATAATATGCAATACACAAAATAACGCAGAAAAAAAATTGTATATACTCGTTTTTTTCTATTTGCGGAACTTGGACGTACATTTTGAATTAGACTTAGCTGCTCGGATGAGCTGCTTGTTTTCTCTCGCCATCTTTAGAAAATCTTCACAGCGGTACACCAAATTATACCGCACACAGAGCTCCACTTTAACCATTGGGACGCTTAGCTGACTTCTCTCATCCGTCCACAAGTTCCTCATCACGCTAAAGACGCGTTCCACAAACGCGTTGCTGCGAGGAATGGAGAAAACATGCTCCATTAGGTTCTGCAAATGGGGGCACCTGACCTCTTTCAAGAATTTGAGCCAGATCCAGCTCGATTTCTTGTCAAGTCCTAGAAGTCCAGAGAGAGTATCCCTCAAAAGACAAAGCTCTGACTCGAATTCATCGCCTTACTCTTCAAAATTAATGCCAAAACGCTCCCCCGCATTCATTACGACTGACATGCTGGGTGCACCTTTGCGCAGATCCAATTCGGCGAGCCTCTTAAATAGGGAATTCTCGAATTCAAACCATTTTCCAAGCACGCAAGGGCCCTGTCATAAATATTCACGAAGTCCACCGTTGCAGCCTGTCCGCCCGGAAGGGTTTCAAGTCTGTATCATGCCGATATGGTACCGCATGCCAATCTTATCATTCTGCTTATGCTCTGTCATCTATAGCACTGAGTCATGCCGCAGGTACCGCCCCCCTGTTTTCGGCTATATAAACGATGCCAAATAAACCTTGGTTGTTGTTGCGTTCACGAAGCCAGCAGTGTCGGACTGACTTTCTTGTCAGCTGAGAGCCAGCTGATACATGGTGTCAGAAGTGGCCCACGCGACCACACCAGAACCGTCAGCAGGAGGCAGTCATGGAACCACTCAAGCAGCCCGACCCTTTGCTCCTGTCGGGAAACGTTCAGAAGAACTGGACGCTCTTCAAACAGAAGTTCGAGCTGTACCTGCAAGCGACGGCGCCAGACAAACCAAGAATGGAAGCTACCAAGGCGGCCACACTTTTGACCATCGCCGGTGATGACGCCCTAGAGATCTTCAATAACTTCGCCTTCGCTGAGAGTGAAAGCAAGGAAGATTACAAGACCCTTGTCGCAAAGTTCGAGGACTACTGCGCGGACCAGCAGAACGAGGTGTACGAAAGATACGTCTTTCGGACAAGAACGCAAGACGAGGCGGAACCGGTGGAGCAGTTTATCCGCGTCCTCAGGAAACAAGCAAGGTACTGCAACTTCGGACAACTTTCAGATTCAATGATTCGCGATCAAATCGTCTTCGGCACTAACAACAAAAATTTACGGGAGAAAATGCTTAGGGAAAAGGATTTGACGCTCCAGAAAGCAGAACAAACCTGCAAAGCCGCAGAAGCCTCCGCTAAACAAAATGAGGCATGGTATGCCCACGAAGAAAAGGTGGACTCAATCACAAAAGGCTACCAGCGCCGCTCAGATGCTTTAAGAGCCGAACAGTGCTTCAAGTGCAACAGGAGACACGAAAAGAGGAAATGCCCCGCTTTCGGGAAGACTTGCTACGCCTTTCAGGGACGCAACCACTCCGCAGCTTGTTGTAACAAACAAGTCAGCGAGGTGAAGCACGACGACGAGGACTTCGACATCTTGGACGTGGGTGTTTGTGGCATCGAGAAGGAACGGGACTGGGTTGTCAAGGCCCAGCTAGCGGAGCAAGTGGTCTCGCTGAAGGTAGACACCGGCTCCCAAGCCAACCTGTTGCCCCTGTCGGTGTACAAGAGACTGCACCCTAAGCCGTTTTTAAGACCAAGCCACGCGGTCTTGCGCTCGTACAGCGGGAATGTCATCAAACACTGCGGCGTCACAACACAGGAGGTTACGATCAACCAGCATCACTGCCGCGTCGACTTTTTCATTGTTAAACGAAGTCAGGCCATTCTCGGGCTACAGGCGAGTGAGCTCCTGGGACTGGTGTCCCGAACGGTGAACTCTGTAAGCACGGGCAGCGCCGTTCCGGTGACCCAAGAATTCGCCCACCTGTTCCAAGGCACCGGCTGCGTAAAGCGACGGTACCGGATGGTACTACGTGACGATGCTGTGCCAGTGGTTCAGCCTGCACGACGGGTGCCCTTGGCACTGCGAGAGCCCTTGCGGGAAGAACTGCAGCGCATGGAGAAGGCCACCATCATCCGGAAAGTGGATGAACCCACTGACTTTGTAAGCCCTCTTGTTATTGTGAAGAAAAAGGATGGCAGCCTTAGGCTATGCATGGACCCTAGAAATATTAACGCGTGCTTGTAGCGTGAACACTACCAGATGCCACAGCGCGAAGATATCGAGGCTGAGCTTCACGGGGCGAAGTTTTTTTCCCGGCTTGACGCTAACTCGGGGTTTCATCAGATTCCAATGGACGAAGCTACGTCAAGGATCTGTACGTTCGGCACTCCGTTCGGTCGCTACCGTTTCCTTAGGCTTCCGTTTGGAATCTCGTCAGCACCCGAGGTATTCCAGAAAACACTGAGCGAGATATTTGACCCATTACCAGGAGTAAGGGTTTACATAGACGATATTTTGGTGTGGGGAAGCTCTAAACACGAGCATGACGAGCGCCTCAAGGTCACTCTCCGTGAAGCGGAACGAGCGGGCTTGACGTTCAACTTGGCAAAGTGCAAGTTCGGCGTGCAGGAAATTTCCTTCGTGGGGGACGTGATAAGCGAGGTCGGAATCCGCCCAAATCGTAGGTTGGTGAGTTGCCTGCGCGAGATGCCAGCACCAACCGATAAGCTCGGCGTACAGCGGATGTTGGGAGTGGTAAACTATTTTGGAAAATATTTACCTGCGCTCAGCGAGAAAACAAAGCTTCTACGAAGTTTAATACGTAAGGACACTGTCTTCGAATGGACAGAAAACCACGCACAAGAATGGACTGTGCTCTGCGAAGCACTCGGCAAAGAACCGTTACTAGCAATTTTTGACCCCACAAAAGAAACAAAGATAACGTCAGACGCCTCAAAGGATGGCCTCGGACCGGTGATACTGCAGCGTCATGGTAGTAGCTGGTGTCCTATTGCCTATGCCTCTCGGGTAATGACAGAGGCGGGAAGTCGTTACTCACAGATTGAAAAAGAAGCCATGGGAATTACGTACGGCTGTGAAAAATTCCATCACTTCATCTATGGACGGCGCGTTTTCATAAAAACTGATCATAAACCTCTTATCGCTATTTCATCGAAGGACATAGGGGACATGCCACCAAGACTACAACGTTTTTTCCTTCGCCTGATGATTTACGATTACAAACTACAGTTTATTCCAGGCAAAGAATTGGTCCTGGCTGACATGCTCTCAAGGGCGGCGCCTGCTGCGTCAGGGGACTCCGCTGGCTTTATCGACGTTCAGGTACATGCTGTCGGCATTCTGTCATCCTTAGTAAGTGAAGCAACAAAACTGCGTTTCGCTGAAGAAACCCGCAAGGATCCAGAGTTGCAAAAGGTTCTCGAAAACATATCCAGCAATAAAGGCGTCGAAGGGGAACTTAAACCGTTCGCTTCGAACCTTTCCGTAGTGCAAGGAATTTTGTTGAAAGGGTGCAAAGTTGTCGTTCCCAAGAAACTACGACCGGAAATGCTCGGACGGATTCACGAAGGCCATCTGGGCTTCAACAAGTGCAAGGCTAGGGCACGACGTCTAGTTTTCTGGCCAGGCCTAAATTCAGACATTGAGTCGCTTGTAAGAAAGTGTGCCGCATGTACAACTTATGCATACAAGCAACCAAGCGAACCACTTTTGCTTCGTCAAGTTCCGGATTATCCCTGGTACAGGGTCGGTGTAGATCTTTTTCATTACGCGGGAAGTGCGTACCTCGCAGTGTTTGATGCACACTCCAACTTTCCAGAAGTTGAAAAGCTCGGCGACACGTCTGCAAGCACGGTTATCGGCAAACTGTGTGCCATCTTTTCAAGATACGGAATTCCGGTGGAGGTTTGCACGGATAATAGACCCCAGTTTTCGTGCGGGACTTCGCCGCGTTTGCCAACCGATATGATTTTAAGCACATCACCTCAAGCCCCGAGTTTCCTCGTTCCAACGGTCTCGCGGAGAAGGGCGTACAGATTATTAAGAGGCTCCTAAAGAAAACTGGAGATGCGCGTGAAGATTTCTGGTTGGGCTTACTCGGCTACCGTTCTTCCCCTCTAGAGGACGGCCGTGCCCCGGGAGAGCTGCTGCAAGGCAGACGCCTGCGTACGCGACTTCCCGACTTCAGCTTACAGCCGGCATCCACCGTCAAGAAGCATCGCCAGCCAGAGACCGCGGGGCAGCGACTCCAGCCGCTCTATAAAGGACAAGTCGTCCGAGTGAGGAGTAAGACCTGGTCTTCAAAGGCTAAGGTCACGGGTACAGCCGCGCCCAGATCGTACAACGTGGAGACGGAAAGTGGAACAACTCTACGGCGGAACCGTCAGCATCTTCTGGCAACACCGGAAACATTCAATCGCGACTCGTCAGCTGACAGCGATGCCAGTGACTTTGAAGACGCCGGAGCGGAAGTGCAACTTCATCCAGGGGCTCAAGGAAGAGCCAACGAAACTCCTCGTGCGCAGACAACTCCTCAAACTGTTCAAGGAACACCAAACGCGGCTCCACCAGCGCCGAGAAGATCTACGCGAGCTACGGTTGCACCCAAGCGCTTGCAGTACGGGCAGCATTTCGAACAAATTATTTAGCATTGTTTCCCCTTGTCGTTTGTTAACTTAGGTTGTTTTATGCCTTCCTTACTAAACAAAGGGGGATGTATCATGCCGATATGGTACCGCATGCCAATCTTATCATTCTGCTTATGCTCTGTCATCTATAGCACTGAGTCATGCCGCAGGTACCGCCCCCCTGTTTTCGGCTATATAAACGATGCCAAATAAACCTTGGTTGTTGTTGCGTTCACGAAGCCAGCAGTGTCGGACTGACTTTCTTGTCAGCTGAGAGCCAGCTGATACAAAGTCCCTAATTAGCCTTGACACCGAATGACATATCATCAATCCGGTTAATCAGCTGCTTCCTGAGCTTAGTCATTACAGCGTAAAGTTCTGTCGGCTCAAGATGACTCTATTCGAGGGCGAGGATCGTTGAATGAAACATTGCAAGGAACGAGTGCATGAGCTGCAGATAGCACTCCGGAAGCGTGATACACCCCGAAAGTCCATTGGCTTGGTTGCCAATAAATATCCAGATTAGTTTTTCGTATTCCTCTTCGCTTTGACTCAGAAAGTAGGACTTGATGGGAGCCCAGTTCTTAACCACTCTAAGGCCGTAAACAAGCTTAACCAACGGACAGAAATATGACCCAGCACTTTGCTATATTACTCCTGATCACAGAAGTAAAAAAAAAAAAATACGTTTTCAATTCTTCTACACATTTCGAACTAGAAGAAAACTTTTTGAAGACCTTTAGTACAAGGGTTTTCACATCAAACTTTAAAGACTTCACTACGTGCTTGGCAGCGTTGTGCACAACATGGCAGTTACAATGGGCCTTCAACAAGTGCGGCTGATCTTCCTCCATCTTCTGGAAAACGGGGTTGTGTTTCCCATAATTCACAGAAGCGTTATCCGCGCTATACGCTACAGCTCGCTCTAAAGGAAGATCCACCTTCTCCAAACTTGTTGCCAAGAGTTCGCAGATGCCGCCGGAAGTCTCGTCCGCCTGCTCAAAGAAGTCGATGAGAGCGTCCGTTATTCCAGCACCATTCACGTCGTAGAAGCGCACGGGGTTTGGGAAAAGTTTTCTATTTCTCTTGTTGGAGGCGTCCATGGATAGAGCAAACGGGAGGTTGTGGCCTGCGGGGCGAAGTTTCTCGACTATGCATTCTTCTGCATAAGGCGCCAGCACATCTTTCACGAGGTGTTCCATCTTCGTTCTTCCAAGCCGCGTTCTGCAAGCGACGTCTGAATCCGGGAAGACGTTTGACGCTAAATTGCTGCCACAATCCATTGACAAGTAACTGTAGTTGTGCTCGATGCCGTGGGATACGGTGCCCAGTTCTGCAGCAGTCACCTTATCTTCTGCGCTAGAAGTCGCTGGAGCGAATTACTTCGTGAGCGCAGCCGATTGTTTTGAGGCGAGGCTCTTCTGCTTATTTTTCTGCGTTGACGCGTGATGCTTGACAGCGCTGACGCCATCAAATTTCACCGTAAACGTGCTTGCACAAAAAGTACATCTTGCAGCGGCGGCATCGTCGTCCACGGGCAGGAGCCAACTCTCGTAGTCGGGTTTAGCTCTCAAATCTTTTCGGAACACGCACTGACGTAATTTTCGCTGTTTCGAAGGCGGAGAATTCGCGCTCATGATGCAAGCGAAGGAAGCGCGTAACCACTGATGCAGATTTTCGCTTTCCCAATGATCAGTATACTTGAAGGGACCTTGCTTCCAGTATTTATGGGCAGAACATAAAAAAAGTGGTTGACAAATAGCGTGGAAGTTTTGGTGATTGACGTCGGGAACGCCTCTGTACAAACCAATCACATCGCTGCGCACGGTACTGCCCTTCAGGAGCCAATCTCCAATAGGATATAGCAGAAAACGGATAGCTTTGCCCTCGGTTCCGCCTTAAACCTCCTCTGTGTTTAGCGTCCCTTCAGAAAAAAGACAGACAGGTCTCTCGGTACGCAATTAATTTATGGCAGAAATTCGGAAATAGTTAGAAAGCAAGCCTGAACACAGCAGCCCATATCGATGCTCTGAAAGAGTGCCGAAAAAACGACAATGTCGGCGTCTTCCTTTGATCCTCTGCGATGGCTCCACTGGCGGTTCACGGTAGCGCAGACAATGAATCAGCACTCGCCGTCACTTTGGAACGCACGCAGGCCACCAAGTAACCCCAGCTGCGAGAGCCGCGCATCCCTTCCTAGACATCGTCGGCGCGTGTCTGGCTTGGCACTCTAGCAATTAACTTTAAATATCCCCTTATGCTCGCGCAAAGCTTTCCGAAGGGGAACGAATAACGAGAACAAAAGAAAAACAGCTATGGAGGTCTTAAGGGAAGGGAGGGTCACTTTTGGGACACAGGCAGCCAACTAAGTGACAACAGCTGCGAGAGACGCTCAGCTCTTCTTAGACATCGCCGGCGCGTTTCTCTGGTCTTGGCACTTAAACAGTTAAATGGAGAACGAAGAGGGAGAGGAAAAAAAACGACGATGATATAAAGTAACAAGAACAATAATACACCATGTGTTGTGGAAGGGGAAAGCTTGGGGAAAGCGCATACGGCCGCCCGTCACATTGGACGGATGAAGCGCCGTGCGTGTCCTTGACAAGATGTCGACAATCGTTAAGGAGGAGGGCCCGTCGCCGAGTTTCCCGGCGGCGTCTACTCACTTTCCCTCATTTTCCTGCTTTCCAGCTTTCCACCGCGCTTCCGGTGGTCGTTTCGTTTTGTGTTGACCGTAACCCTCTTCCCCCTTTCACGAGGGTCACGTGACGTCACGTTACGCGTTACATAATGGGAAACGTCCCATGATGCAACGCGCGGGGAGGGGGAGGGGGGCAGGAGGAAGGAGGAGGAGAGGCATACCCTCCCCTCAGTACCCTCCCCTCCTCTTTCTCCTCAAGAACTGCGCTCTAATTCGGCGTTACAGGGAGTTGTAAACGTCTATCATTTTTTTTTCTTTGGTGGATGTATAAGGAGAGAGCAGGCGGGGGCCAAGAAAGTCTTAATTGAGGGAATCTACAAGCTGCAGCTGTCGCGGAGTGGTAGGACTCGGGGCGACAAAATGTGAATAACTAAACTATATGATTACACTGGCTGTGTGGTGGAACTTCCTTAGGAGCGAGTGGAGTAAGGCTTAATCAAATCGGGCGTCGCATAAGGTCAAACAACCTCACAAGTTCTAACCCATTTTTGCGGCGCAATGTAGTCACAACAAACGTGCTCTTGAACTTGTGTTACTCTATATCTTGTGAAACCCTATCTTCTATTTTCCCACGGGCTTTCAAGATTTTATTAGAAGAACAAAACAAAAGCATCTAAAGTTTTAGACGATCCCAGCTTCTCGTTAGGCCTCGGGAGAGTGAACAGCGGCATGACAGAAAACAGCGAATATTCGTGCTAAGCCTCTCGGCGTATTAATACTAATTTGTTCGCTCCCTTTGCCCTGACTTCCCACCTAAAACA
Source organism: Ixodes scapularis (assembly GCF_016920785.2). Classification (NCBI taxonomy): domain Eukaryota; kingdom Metazoa; phylum Arthropoda; class Arachnida; order Ixodida; family Ixodidae; genus Ixodes; species Ixodes scapularis. Next base: position 166,533,959 of record NW_024609857.1, read on the forward strand.
TTCAGAAGGTTATATTCATTAGTTCTTCATTACAAAGCAAGTTAGGAAATTACTCTTTCATGAGGACTTTTTTTTAATTTGAAGCATTTTAGTCGTATACATAAAAACATAATGTACAAAACATACTAAATTATGTGCTAAATCTAACCCGTTCAGGCAGATGACTAGACACCAACGACTAATTATTTATTAGGTCAAAATTGGCAACGACCCACCCCTGAATTTTAAAATTCTTCTTCCACGTTTTGAAATTGTGCTTCTGGATTTATTACAAAACAAGGAAATAAGAAGTACATAATCATGGCCATTTGGCTCTTGTACTGTAGTTCAAAAAATATTTTACAAGGTTTCGTTATTGTGCAAACTGTAAATGTGCAATCGCCCACATTTGAAATATCCTTTTTTGGTTTTTTGAAAGATAAAAATTAGGCAACAAAAATTTGAAGCAAAAGCGATTTCATTTTTGCCTATTCAAGAGTTGGCCAGCATACGTGTTCTTTTTTTTTTCAGAAGATTTTTAATCATAATACTTTTGTCTTGCCCGATTTGAAATGAAACCGCCCAAGAGAAAACTCTGACACTTGGGCATCTGGTTCGCACCGAGAGTGTTACATTCGAGGAGAGGCTAAACGTCCGGTAAAACGTAATTTAATTTTTGAGGCGAAAAACAAATTTAGAGGAGGTGGCGGGGGGAGGCTGGTATTTCAAAGTTAGCTGCTTATCGCATTTGAAATTGTATAAAAAGTATCTCGATTATTGTTTCCACTAATATTTACAGACATGCAACTTGCGACACTTGTACATTTTTGTCAAATGCTTCCGCGGTCGACGTAATTTAAAGAAATGAAGGGAGGAGAAGCCCGACTTGGTGGGGGGATGTAGCTGCCGGAAACGTTCTTAATATAATGTTTAATAGGCAATGATCATATTGGCACGCTGCTATTTGGAGAGGGGAGCACCGCGATTGAAGCCTGAATGAAGGTCGGTTTACTTCCAAAACTGCCCGCTGGCCGAGCAGGTGCCCTTGCGCGCCCCGGTCATTTGCCGAGGCGTGCTCTTTCTCTTCTTCAAAGTTCAAACTAACATTACCCCCCCCCCCCCCCCTCTTTACGGTCATCCCGATCGCAATGGAAGTCTAAACATGAAGGAGAGTTAGTGGATGGATGCACGGTGTCATGCGGGAGACGTGGACAATGTCGGAGGTGACTCGGCGTTGGTCAGTGGTCTGCTGCTCCAACTGGACGCGATAAGGGAGGTCGAACAATTTCTGTGCAATTCTATAGGGACGAACGTACCGGCACAGGAGCATGTGTACGACAGAATGACGTCTCCAGGTATAACACCGACATTGGCGTTGGTGGGATGTGCGTGTGTGGAGACTGGCAACTAGACGCGCTTCTTCGGCTCGGAACACGAAATGCATTGCCGAGTCTGGAGATCTTGATTTTGTCGGTAAGGTAGAAGAGTTCCCAGAAATGATGTCAGGTTTTGATTGTACAAAACAAACAAACAAGCAGGGAGCGTATTTGTGAGTATTTTGAAGAGCTCTTTTATCCGCATGGGTTAGGAAGGAAAAAAAGTGTTGAGGTTAAAGTGTTCCACTAAGTTAGATATTCTGTTGTTGAAGCGGCTGTGGCGGGTGATGGAGGAAACTAATCTGATCTGTACGCCTTTGCAGTAATCTACGTCAAGCAAGATCTGCAACATCAGCCGAGCCGCTTTTTCAAGCCATGTTGCAGCCAGCATTTCGTTTGAACTGATTTTGGCGAACGCACAAGTACAACCCGCTGGCGGCGCTGAAAGCCGCCAACAGCCAAGTGGAATTCTGTCTCAATAGGGACAGATGGGCCAGTTGGTACGTGATCTCGTTTGACAAAGTGCGCCACAAGACAGGGACAGAGTAAGGGAGGCAACACGAAGCGCTACTTTGAACTAAATGTTTATTGAAACAACCCACACTATTTATACGCCCAATAGGGCTTCTCAAGCAAGAATTCAATTTCCTTGTCGGTTAAATGGACTGACGGCGCACTTATGCATCTGTCATCCCCTGCATTCTAATGTTGAATGACTCGCACATGTAGCTTTCTCGAGATTTTGCTTCTTAGCTTTCACAAAATGTTTGTTTTTTCTAATAACGGGGCGCAAGGGCATCTGTCGCAGTGAATAGCTAAATTGTCCGAAGAGAAATTCCTTACTGATAGCGCGTGTTCTCTTGCCCTTTGATTTACGCATCTGTCCGTTTGGCCCACGTTCCCTCTCCCGCATGTCATTGGAATTTTGTATACGACCGAAGATGCGCGTTCCACGAATTTTCTAGAGTGTTTTTTCTGCAAACGTCACCTCCGTCTTGTTTGTTGTTAATTCTTTGCCACAGGCGGGACAGCTTTTCCGGGGTCGAAAACACAACCGGCAAATCAAAGTGTGCCGCCACTTTTTTTAGGTTGTCTGAGACCTCGTAAATATAGGGTATAACAGCTGGTCTCACTCTCTTCCTGGGCCCTTGTGCTTCCTCTTCTTTCTTTTTCATCTTGGAGAGAAGTGTTTCTGCCACCTTTTGAAGAAAACGATCAGGGTAACCCGACGATTTTAGGCACTCCACCTGGTTCCGTTCAACACAGTGGGCTGCGGTACTAGCACCAGGAAGTCATCCATGTATCTTAGTATCTTAACATCCCCCTTCTCTTCAAGATTATTGAGCACATCACGGCCAAATCGCGCCAAAAAATGTCGCGCAGTATGGAGGCGACTCGTGACCCAAAACAGATCCCATGCTTTTGAACATACAAGTCAGTCTCAAAAGACACAAAGGTAGAATCTGGGTAACATGTGAGCAGCTTTATAAATGGCTCCACAGTAAGCCCGCTAAAGTTCCTAAACGCGATCTTGTCGTTACGCTATATGCACTCCCTAACCGCAGGGAACAATTCGTCATGCCGTATGAAATAAAACAAGTCGTCTACATCTATGGAGAACCCTCCCGAGTAGAAAACATCTCCTGCAGACAAGCACTGGGTGGCCGCCTCCGACTACGAATCAAAAACGGATCTTTTAAATCAAGACCCGCAAGCTGCTTGCCCAGGAACCCCCCGACTTCACGTTGCCATGAGTTCCTTTCCGACGCTATCATCCTATAATGAATATTTGCTTTATGAGTTTTGGCGGTGAAAATCACTTGCAGGCTAAGCCTCTTGGGAGCATGGACCTTCTTCGCCAGACTGTTCAGTTCAGGACTTTCACAAAGTTACTTGGCCGCTGTCTTGATCTTGTTAAGCGACACCTTTTCAACTCGCCTGAAGATCTTTTGGATAGCCGCCCGCGACTTCTCCCCGAAGAGGCCCTCGGAAGCACGGTGAAGCTGCCCGCTTTATCGGCGGTCAGGAGCTTGAGTTTATTCTCTTGGATGTATGAAACCACTGGTTCCGTCCTCGGTGCCTTTTTTGCCCGCCCGATTTGCATCTCAGGACGTCGACCGCCTCCGAGATACACCTCTCTCTTTCTTCTGGCGTGACTCTCTCTGCCAGAGCCCTTGCGATACACAGCTTCTCAATCGGGTCGGGGTTCAATTCTGTCCTATAAAGCTACCGCTTACGGCGACTGCGGCCTTCTGGCAGCGGCAGTGGCGAGTGACAGAGGAAAATAATTTCATCCGTACGCCTTTGTAGGTTGGTTTTTGTATTTTACTCAAATATATTTTTTTTTGTACCACTACCGCTGCTGCCGTCCGAGTATCTGTTGTTTGCCACGCGATTGAATGTCTAGATGCCTTAACCGTTGTGTTAAAAATGTCAGGTAGCGATGAACAATGAGGAACCATTCATTTCTCGTGCGGAGTGTGGGTGTTCGTATCCCTCCGGGGCTCGTGCAGGAGTGGCTAAAGCTACGATCGAAATAAAAGGAGAGGTGTACAGTACCGCTTGAAAATGCCCAACTTGCAGGATGATGTTAAAAGGTGGCTAACAAAAACACCGGTATGCTATGTCTGTGCTGTTGGCATGCATGAACGGAAAGCTGGATGATCTTCTAATCTTGAAATGCGCAGTTGTCGGTATCGAAACATCCGTTCAGCTAATGTCGGATCAGCACGACACAATTTTTAGTCACATTAATGAGCAGGATCGTGAGTTTAAAGATCTAAAGAAAAAATGCGTCGAAGCAATCCAGCAAAGCGAAAAAGAGACGAAACTAAAACAACTCAAGCTCCAAATGAATGACCTTGAGAGGCGAATAAGAAATATGAACTTCGAATTCCACAGCATCCCGAAAACTGAAGAAGACTTAATAACTGAAGTGAATGAGGTAGGAAAAAAGTTTTAAGCGCCAGAACTGACTCAAACCGAGCTCACAGCTATTCACAGATTACCGTCAAAGCCTGATAAAATTCCCGGTATCATAGTCAAGTTTGCAACGCAAACAACGGAACCTGGTTGGATAGGAAGGCTAGGCTGAGAAACGCCGGAAGCAACACGTATACCAACGAAATCATGACGACGTATAACGGGGAACTACTGGCTAAAACAAAAGAATGGGTGAAAAGAAAATCCTTTCTGTAGGTCTGGCACCACAACGGAAAACTGTTCATAGTGCGAAAAGATGCTGAGCGTTTTTTCATCATCAAGGACGAGGTTGATTTGCTCGCGCTTGACTCGTAGTTCTGCTTACATGAATTTAGTGTTTCTGATATTACATGTCTGATTCGCCGTATTTACTTTTTACTGATTTGGAACAGCATTTAGGATGCGAAGCTAATACTCCAATGCAAAAATCTTCCAAAAGTCAGGATTCATAATGATAATTAAAACTACACCGAGTTGACCTATTAGCAATTTAATCGGACGTTTCGTTACCCATGCAGGAGACAGTGCGTGTTCAGGGACACGAATAAAAGGAGTACAAACACCAGAAGGCTATTTAAGAACATACTTCGGGAAGGGAGCCTCGGTTTGCTGGGAAAGGGTGCGACACTACGAATGCACCACGACTCTAAAAACTCCTTTGTTCTAGTGCCAAGGTCACTGCGGTCTGAAAATCAAATCTGTGGCCCGTTTTTCAGCAGTGATCTACTAGTTTAGTTTTTAACCTCGTGGCATATGTAACCTTTTCCACGTCCCTTTTCTGTTTATTGAGGCGGGTGTTCCGTTTCCGGCCGGTCTCAATCCTGGCAGCTCACTTTATACAGCACAGCACACTTGGACTCTGGAGGGGTTTGGTCCTTTCGTTTTGAAATGAGGTCACGTACCTTTAGGTAGGACTTGAAAATTATTCGGAGGCCTAGAGGGAGGAGGGTGCGGCGAATAGATTCCGAGACATCTCTTACATATAGAATGGCCACAACACCAACTTTGTAGGTATCTGCTTTTCACTCCTGCCTCGGTGCATCTGTTTCTGCGTGCTTTGAATAAAAATGAGCAGGTAGCCACGTTTCAAGAGGTATTCATCAACAATTGCATTTTCAGATATGCGTAATTCCGCGTTTCAAAAGATATGCTCAGATCGGTTCATTGAAAGTTCAATATAGATTTTTCACTAAAATTCACGGTCAGCAAGAAATAAGAAGATTGACATTGAATGTCCGTTTGGTCAGTTTGAAATTCCTTTCTCAATGTGGCTATGCTTCCTAAGACCTGGTATCCTGGTGAAGAGGATGTTTTTAATTTCCCACCCTACAGTACTTATTGTTTGAGTCGCACTACTAGTCGTGGTGGAGGTGTGTATACACTTATTAAATAAAGCATGGTTCGTCAACTTTTATCTCGTTTCTGCGCTGGAACTAGTAATTATCAAGTTTTGTCCTCCTTGACAGATAATACTCTTTCTTTCGTTTTTTACCGCCCACCTGATGGCAACGTTTCAAATTTTTTTTGATATCCTTGAGACGCTTCTGGGATTTCGTAGTGAAAACAAATTTACTGAACTTATTGGAGGTGATTAAAGCATTTTTATGATATTTAATACTATGCCTAAAATGATTTAAATGTTCTACTAGCAACATATGGCTGTGTCAGTGTAATTACCAAACCAACTATAATCACCGAGAATACCGAAACTCTTGATCCTATTTTCACAAGTGTTCAAAATAATACGTTGCAGAGCGCGTTGAAAAACTACAGAATACACAGAAAGAATAAAACACGTAAAAGGCGAACACAGACGCACACAGTCATTCCATTTCATATTCAAAGAGCAGTGTGTGTCTGCCTGAGTCCTTTACGTGTTTTATTCGTTCTGTGTATTCTGTTGAAAAGACTTGTGTGATGAGCGGAATTTCGAATAATAATGTATGCGACCACTTTCCGATATTCTTATGCATAAGAGGTAAACGTTGCCATAAAAAGAATAAAAAGTACGTCAGTGAATTTCAAAACATTACACCTTATGGTCTTGAAAGATTTCGTGAGTGCGTGGGCAATGAAAATTAGGCCAATAATGCTAATAAAACTAACCCTGAAGTCGAGTAAAATATTTTTCTGAACAAATTGAAAGATTCCTTCGGAGGGGGGCGCTGCGGTCGCCGAGAGGAGCGGACGCGTTTCCACATCGGCTCCTGAGTTAAAGCCAATTTACGCGGTGCCAATTAATCAATTTCACCCGGATTTTGGTTCTCACGTGTGCGCGAAGGTGTGGACTATCGAAGGACACCGGACATTCCCAAGTGGTACGTGAAGTTTCCCGAATTCGCGGACCTTTCACCCGGGGCGGCGGGGGGCACCCCGCTAAGCCTAAAGTAGGCCTAGGTCGAGCACGGCCATCGGTGCCGGCCACTAGGCCTAACCCGAAGGCAGCCATGTTCGAGATGCTGGTCGAACAACCGGCCACCGCAACGCCAGAGGAGATGCAGCAGACGGCGCCTAGAATCGGCAACGTGGACGGGCGTATGTTCGTCGAGGTACCTGGGGAACGAATCTCTCCGGGTGACACCGAGGGATGGAAAGTCTCGGGCAAGAGAATCAAGGAGATCGTGAACGGCACGTCCGGCGGTGAGTCCGATGCAACTCAACGCCAATCTAGACCCAGAACTAGGGTTAACTACGTCAAGAAAATTACGTCGGCAATCACTAAGGGGGCAAGGATGCCAGTTAGTATGCCGAAGGAGGACATCAAGATCGTAGTCAGACCGCGTGGCGGACTTAACGTTGCAAAGATGGGGGGCCCGGCCGCCATGGCGGCGATTACAAGGGCGGCGAAAGTCACCAGAGAGGAGGCAAGCGAGGACACGGTCGGCATAAATGCCCAGCAGAACATCATCGTGGTCAGTACTCCAGACGAGCAGCGAGCTACGCGGTACGCTAGAATGACGACAATCGAAGAGGGAGGCAAGACGTACGAGGTCAGCGCTTATAGAACGGCGCCTGACGGGACAGTTAAGGGAGTTGTGAGAGGCATAAACATCGAAGAAACGGCAGAGGACATTACCCTAAATATCGTCAATAAGTACAATCCCACGGCCGTAGAGACACACCGGATCGGAGACTCCACCGCAGTGATAGTGCTTTTCGCTGGTAACAAGGTACCGCACTACATCAAGTACAAAATAGTGTTGATGAAATGCGGGCTATATCGCAAACATTTCGACGTCTGTAGGGCGTGTGGTAAACTATGACACAGAAGGGACGTCTGCCCTAACCCAGGCAACAGGTTCTGCTTTGGCTGTGGGAAGGTAGACCCGGAGGAGGGACACGAGCTCGCATGCCAGCCAAAATGTAAGCTTTGTGGGGACCTCATCCGACTGGAGAGTGGAATTGCAAGAACAAGTGCAAGCAGCCGTATGTGGTTAAGTGTCGCCAATGGGAAAAGAAAACGGACGCTTCGGAGCGCCGAATAACAGCAGGAGACTTCCCGCTGCTGGGACCGCGTGCTATCGAGAGGACTAATAGTACATCTCGAAGGAGGGCGGACAGTCAGCGTCGAGTGGATAGCATGGAGAGAAGAGGCAGAAGTATCAGCCGACGAAGAGAAGCTTCGCGGCCGAGAGGAGAAACCTCTTGGGCCGACACAATTAGGACCCCTAAGCTAGGGGGCAGACAATCTAACGCAGATAGCCAGCACGACAAAAACAGACAGGAAGACTCGGCGGCTATAAAGGCCCTCAGGGATGAGAACGAAAAACTAAGAAAGAAGATCCTAGAGCAGGATAACATAATAAAGGAAATTAACGAAAAGCTAGCGGCCTTGGTTAGAAACAAGGAAGAGCAGGCGTCTCCGGCGCAGGCAGCGAAGACGAACGAAATCATGATCGAGGAGGATTCAAAAATAGAGGTCGGTCCCAGGACAGACAGAGCGGCGAAGCCGGCCCCGAAGAGGAGGGCCATCGAAAGCCTTAAAGAACGGAAGACTCTAGATAGACACGGGGAAAGGTTGGACAAGGTAGAGGAACGACTCATATCGCTCGAGAAGAATGTGGCACAAATTGAGAAGAACGTGGCTCAGATGATACTACAAGTACAAGCCCAAATACAGACGCAGATGCAGAGTATGGAAGCCAGGATCGTAGCTACACTTCAGCAATCATGGATGGGACACATGGCGCAGCAACAACCACCTCGCCAGTGAAGGACTTAGTAGTCTGGCACTGGAACTGCAACGGATATGCAAGGAAGAAAGCAGTGTTACACCAACACCTAAAGACGGTGGACAGGAAACCGTATGTGATCATGTTGCAGGAATCCAATGCCACAGAGACACCAAACCTCACAGGCTACCGAGCGTTCAACAAGCCATCGGACGCCTGCGAGCTGCCGAAAGGGAAGGGCAGGGGAGTGTGTATATTCGTACGCAGAGGCATCACATTCATAGAGCACGAGGTAATGGGTAAAAGCACTATTGAACACTGCACGGTGGAGGTTATAGTAGGGAAGAAGAGACAAAAGGAGAGTGTCTTCTTAGTCAACGTGTATAGTAAACCGGATCATCATCACCAAAGATTCAAAGAGCTCTTTCACAGAGCATGCAGGCTGGCGGGGGATAATAAGTTAATGATCTGTGGCGACTTTAACGCGGCTAACCAGGCGTGGGGATACAGTCGAACAAATATTAAGGGAAGAGAACTGCTACAGGACGCATTGGAAGCGGGGCTCAGCCTCATCACGGATCCTGCATATCCCACACGGACGGGATCATCGGTTACCCGGGACACTACTCCAGATCTCACTTTCTTCAGGGGGATAGGGCGAACAGGAGCGGTAGGGTGGTGTAACACAGGCCAAGACTTAGGGAGCGACCACTTTATAGTCGAGGCGACAATCCCGATAACGAGACCCGGCAGTCACACGGAAAGGAGAAAACATAGAATCACTAACTGGGATGCCTTTCGGGAAGCGCTGGGTAGTTGGCAATCTGATATTACGGACATTGATCAGTGGACCGACTGTGTCAACAGGACGATAGAGGCGACAACCAAGGAGGTCGAGGCGGAAGAACACATAGAGAGGGTAGACAGTAAATTAGCACATTTGCTGGAAGCCAAACAGTCAATTAAGGCCAGATGGTAAGGGCGACGTACAAACAGGAAGCTAAGGAGGAAGGTGGCGGAACTTAATCGACGCATCGAAGCTCACTGTAAGGTTTTCTGTACTCAACAGTGCAACGAGGTATGTAACGAAGCCGACGGTCAGATGAGCAAAGGCAAAAGCTGGAACTTGCTCCGGCATCTACTTGATGAATCCAACACCAAGAGCAGCCAGGGCAACAAGTTAGCCAGAATAAAGCACAAAGCCATGAGCTGGGCGGGAGAAGCAGAGGTTAAGAAGCGACTAAACGAGAGATACCTTCCGTCTACCCTTAGCATAGTACATCCGGAGTATACCGGTAATGACAACGCGATCCCGGATAGAGACATCGAGCAGTGGGAGGTGAGAGCGGCCATGCAAAGGCTCAACGGCAGGTCGGCCGCCGGCCCGGACCGCATCACCAACAAGGCGATCAAGAACTTAAGTGATGATGCAATTAAGCACATCACGAAATACTTCAACAAGTGCTGGAGAGAAGGCACGTTGCCTAAGCAATGGAAAACGGCCCAGACGATCTTGATCCCTAAGCCAGGCAAGCCACCTAGCGTGGAGAACCTGCGACCGATCTCGCTTACATCGTGCGTGGGCAAGCTGCTCGAACACGCACTGCTTAGCAGGTGGCAGCAATACCTGGAAGACTCGGGCTTGTACCCAGACTCTATCATTGGCTTTCGGAAAAAGTTGGGAACGCAGGATGCGATGATCCAGTTAAAACACGAAATCGTAGACGTACCGCTAAGTACCGGAGACAATAAGGCCATTCTAGGGCTAGATTTACAGAGTGCCTTCGACAAGGTAGAACACTCTGCCATTCTTGCCCAGGTTACTAAATTGGACATGGGGAGGCTGTCCTACAACTACATTAGAGACTTCTTAACGGGAGGAACCACTAGACTGTGTGCGGGCGACGTAGAACTAGACGAGAAAGAGCTAGGAAGTGTCGGTACCCCACAAGGGTCGGTAATCTCCCCCCTGCTCTTTAACTTGGTCATGATAGGAGTGGCTCAGCGGCTACAGGAAGTTAGAGACGTCAGACACACCATTTACGCTGACGACATCACGCTATGGGTCAGCAAGGGCAGTGATGGACACATAGAGGATCGGCTGCAAGAAGCCGTATTGGCAATTGAGGATCACCTCGAGGGGTCGGGACTTGTGTGCTCTCCAGCGAAGTCAGAGCTGTTACTTATCCCCCCCCAAGAGGGTAGGAAGGCGGAGAAAAGACGCACCGATTAGGGTGGAACGACCAAATATCACGATCCGAACCAGAGGGGGACAGAAGGTCCCGGAGGTTGACAGGATCAGGGTGTTGGGAATGCTCTTCGAGAGGAACAGGGTGAACGGGGCGACGATCACCAAGCTCAACAATAAGGTCATGTCTACCACCAAGTTGCTAAGACGAATCTCCAACCGCAAAGCCGGTATGAAGGAAGAAAGCATGATCAGACTCGTGCAGTCCTTTGCAATCAGCCATATCGCATATGTGGCTGCCTTTCACAAATGGACGCCTGCCGAACGAAACAAGATAGACGCTCTCATTCGCAAGGTTTACAAGATAGCTCTCGGACTACCGGGCAACGTGAGCACGCAGAGGCTTCTCGAGTGGGGGTGCACAATACCCTAGAAGAAATAGCAGAAGCTCAAAGAACGGCGCACCTCGAGCGGCTCTCTAGCACGAGAACTGGGAGGAAGATTTTACAAGACTTGGGCGTCAATCCCAGCGGCGTCGCGTTGGGGGACACGGTGCCAATACCGAGCCAAATGATGACCAGACACCAGGTGTACCCGATACCGCGAAACATGAACCCCATACACGACACGGGGAGACGCGCGGCGCGGGCGAGAGCCATTGTGGGCAGCTACGCGCAGGACGAGAGAGCCGTGTACGTAGATGCGGCGGAATACCAGGACCGAGGAGAGGCCTACACGGCGGTGTTGGTGAACGCATCGAATGGAGCGACCAGAGCTGCAGCCAGCACCCGAGTTCGCAACTCGCATCAGGCGGAAGAAGTGGCCATAGCTCTAGCTGTGGCCGACCCAGGCTCCGACATGGTGATCAGTGATTCCAGGACAGCAGCGCTTAGTTTTGCAAAGGGTAGGGTGTGTGGTGCGGCGGCTCGCATTTTGCGAGCGGCCACAACGACAGGACGTAATCGTGATGGTGCAGTGGTGATCAAGTGGATCCCGGCCCACATGGGCAGTGAAGTGTTGGTGAACGGTAATCCCAACCACAACGAGACGGCCAACCGGGCGGCGACAAACGGGACAGTCTCAAGTGGTGGAGAGTGGTTTAGTATGAAGGACCGCATGACTACGTATAACGAAATAGTGAAGTGGTATAGGTTAGGAAGGAGAGTAGTACCTCCCCCTCATTCCGAGCTAAAACGTGAGGAGGCTGTGATTTTTAGACAATTACAGACAGGGTCGCTATTAACACCGGTGCTAGCTAAACACATATATCCAGGACTTTACGCGGACGACACCTGTGGACTTTGCAAGAAGGCGAGGGCCACCGCGTCGCACCTGTTGTGGGACTGTGAACTCAACCCAAGAGAGGCAAGCGAGAAGACGACGATTCCCCCGCAGTTCGAAGACGCGGCGCGGAGCTGTGAATTAGAGGTTCAGCGTAGGGCCGTCCGGCTGATCACAACCGCTTTAGATAGGCAACGGGCAAGGGATGATGGGGGAGGTGAGGGAGCTCGCGGAGGTCCGATGGGCTCCCCCTCTCGGCCCCAGATAGAAAAGGGGCGCGCCCGGGGCCGAGGGCTGGTGGGAGGGGAATAGCCGAGGGGGTCGTACCGCGCGGCGCGTAGTTACCACCACCTGCGTGTGGAGGGGCTACCGCCAACTGCTGGTTGCAAATAAAAGTTGTTCACCACCACCACCAAATTGAAAAAGAAAAAAAAAGCTGTATGCGAGAAATTTTAAAAAGGGTAAATAAAAGTCACTATTAGTAGTAGTATTATTCTAGGTATGTACACTCTCCGGCAATATGAAAGACCCGCAGGGAGCGCGTGGCCGAGGCGGTGGCTGGCGGGGGCGCTGCGAGCGCTCCGGGCAATTCTATTCTGCTTCGAGGGGAGGACGCTCACTCGGGGCTCAGCACAATCTGATAAGCGCGTTTCGCTTTAGCTGAGCCCGAGTGAGCGTCCTCCCCTCGAAGCAGAATGGAATTCCCTGGAGCGCTCGCAGCGCCCCCGCCATCCACCGCCTCGGCCACGCGTTCCCAGTGGGTCTTTCATATTGCCGGAGGGCGTACAGTTGCGCAAACGTGTAAGAGTTACTGCATCGCATTAGAGAGAAAAATGGTGGCGCGATCGCTGACGAGCTGGCGATGTGAACCGTGTCGCAACATTATGGTGTGAAGAAAAAAATTGGCGACATCATCAGGGTTGTCAGGTTACAAGGCAGACGTTTGCACATAGCGGGACATGTAGACCATGATAGAAATAATCCAGTGGTTACCGTTACGGGGAAGACGTACCAAACGATCGATTGCTAGCTGTTCGAGCGGGTGAAGAGGATGACAAAATCCAACTGAAACGATTGTCGTTTTTTTTTTTGTTTTTTACGTTGAGAATTGCTGCACTATGCCACATACTTTAGGACGTGATGGTACATGGCGTGCCTATAAAAGTATTGCGAATACGTGCTTACGTATTAAGAAATCCGACGTGTCCAAGCGTGAGGTCGTCATCACTGGCATGTTAAATGTCGTTACGCAGATGTTCGGGAACAACCAATAGCAGAACTGGGTCTTGTGGACCATAGTTACGATGATATAATATGTTGTTTTGTATTCTATGGATTCCGGCATGTGGTTGTTCGTTCCGGGTGAGGTCGGTTTTGTTGAATGTTTAGGTATTTTTGTTGCTTAATAGTGAAATCCAACGTAGATGTCAAGGCAATAACGGCAACGGCAAGTATGAGAGGGTCCGAGCACGCCGAAAGTGGGTTCCGAGATAATTACTCAAGTGCTTTGTATTTCTTGCCGGACTGACAAAAATGTACACATCGTATTTTTGTAGTTTTGGTGATTATGATTTAAAGGCGTCCAGAAGAATTTTTTAAAGTTTTATATCCAGCACAAGGCGTGGTAATTATAACAATCTTAAACACAAGGCCAAAACTGTAAAATCTAAATTTTCTGATTGCCCAAAGGAAGGCGGGACATTTTAAAGCGATAGCTTTAAGGAGCTCGAGTTGCAGTACAGCCGGCGTCATTGTCGGCGTCGGTAGGGCGGGAAAATTCTGATTGGTCGATAAGTAATTTATTTGCCTTAAAAAAATAAAATCAGAATTTTAGGTGGAGTGGGATTGAACCCACGACGCTTCGGTTGAGATCTAGACAGGCTACCGACTAGGTCACACCGACACTTTTTTTCTTCATTATTCCATAATCCACGCAGACACGCTTGGGCGTCTTGGGTACGAGAGGGTGTTTATGCTTAGCTATCGCGTTCTACTCATATAGCGAAGGTTAAGCATCCTCCTCTAATTTTGTTTTCTGTAACTAAGTAACTCATTACCGCATTGGAGAAAGTACGACTGGCCTATGCGCCGTCACTCTTTTGGATTAAGACGGCGCCAAGTCCGTACTTCATTATTTTAAGCCCCGAGTGGAGTTGCCCTTGCGAATTCGCAAATGGGAGAAACACATGCCACGAGAAAGCGCTGAAAAAACAAGCGTCTTGAGAGCACGGAATGACTCTTGCCAGCAGAATTCCGTAGAGGCGGCCAAACTATTCAAACTATCCCGTGTACATTTTCCTCCCTTCCTTTCTTCCTGTCCGAATTTTGTCTCTAAGCAAGGACCCTGATCTGGACACGTGGCGAAAGGCAGGAAATGCGGCGGCGATGATGGGCCGGCGCCAAGGCCAGGCGCGGCGTCGGCCAGTCAGGGCCGCCAGGTTTCTCGCCGACTTCTTCGCCAAGCGTTCGCATTGGGGGCCCAGGAGGCGACGGTTGGCGCGGGCATTCAGGATACCTTTCCCGTGTTGTAACCCATACCCAGTGTTGGCGGTAAGGCGTTACAAGTAATGGCGTTACCGGTAACTTTTTTTGGGTAAAAAACCTGTTATATTTTTAAATCTATAACGGGTTACGTACTCACGTCACTCATTTTGAGTGACGGGTAACGTAGTTACGTTCCTCGTTATGTATTCCTTCCAAGACTTATGAACATTACACTTAATTTTTTTTTTCGTGTTTCTAGACGCCAAGTTTTGTGTTTTTGTTCTCTCGATTGTTTGTAAGTATTTAGATGAAACCGGTAAACAAAAATCAGGTAATTATGTTGAGTTTCTGCATGTACATAATGATTCTTAAAATACCTAAAATGTGGCCTTTACGCACACCTGTAACGTCAGAAAAGTAAAACGAGTTAGTTCACGAATTAAAAGTAACGCAAAAGTAAAGCGCGTTACTTTTTATCGGTAACGGTAACGGTAAAGCGTTTTTTTTATATTTTGAGGTAAAGAAGGACGGTAACGCGTACATGTAATAAGTCACGTATTTCTTTACTTTTTTTCCGGTAACGCCTACAACACTGTTCATACCCCTTATCCGGGTCGTGCATTGGCATATTTGTTCCTACCTGTAAACGAAACGCTCAATGTTTTCTAATAAACTTTTGAGCCATTCTATGTCCGTCTCTCTCAGGGTGGAGACATTCAGAGTCGGGTGCACCTGGCTGAGCAAGCCTATACTTCGGAGCTTTCGGCGGCAAATGGCATCTACGCGCTCGAGCCGAGAGATGCCATAGCGCGCGTGGTGGACTTTGCAAAAACCATAGAACATATTCAAGTCAGAAGTCTCAAGTTGCAATCACTCGACACTTGAAGGAGCAAATAAAGTACATGTAAGAATCCTAAAAAGATAAGCGCGCCACCGAGGAACAGGACAATCTACCGGTGTGCGACTCAAGAGACGCAGGTGCGTTGGTGTAGGATTCTACCTGGATATGGCCATGGCGACGATGATGGGCCACCATCCGACCCGGAGCACCTTCCTGGAGGTTGGGTGTCCCCTGGCCAGCAGGACCCACACCGGGCTCAGGGAGGCCAGCCCCGCCACGAACAGGCCCGTAAATTCATATGAATCAAGAATGGAAACATCCATTCTTGATTCATATGAATTTACTCTCCTCACACGATATAGATCCACCCTCCGATGCAATGAACCATTTTTTACTTGTATTTCAAATTTAACTCCCATTTCTAAACCTTATGACGTTAGGGAAAGGGAGCGCTGGAAAATACCATTTAATTGCACGAGCTACGGGTTTCAAATGTTAAGCTATAATCTTCCACTTGTCTTAAATAAAGCTGAAAAACAAAATTTGTCAAACATTGAAAAGCTACATTTAAATGAAATTCGAGAACTTTGTTTTCACAAATAAAAAATAAATTGTCTTTGTGAGCTGTAAATGCATCCGGTTTATATATTTTTGTTTCCTGTATACATCCAGTCACTAGATGCTGTTGTTATTTTCGTTCTTTGTCTAAGAGGTCAAATCCTTCCTCTAGCAGCAAATAGAGTATATAAGTGTTTTATTTTTTATTTTTTTCCCCATGTCGCTGTCTGCTTGTTTTCCCCTGGTTGCTGTTGTTTGTTACCGTATGCCAATTGTAAGGCTGCAGAGGCCTTGTCAAGTCAAAACTGTTTTGACTTTTTGCCTCTGCAGCCCACATCACTATTTGATGATGATGTAAATAAAAATTGATTGATTGATTGATTGATTGAACTTGGCTAGACTTGGCTATGGTGGGCTGCAATCACTTGGTTGGAGCTTGTCCGGTTGAATCCAGCTGGCTACTCCCAGGCCATCACCTTGCCTCCTCGAGAGAACGAGGACGAAGACGGTGGAGTGTTTTGATTGAGTTTCCACAGCGAAGTATATATGAGCAGTTTAATGTAGTCTATGCAGGTAAGCTCTCGACATTTGATAACTCCATCTTGAGTGGTGGCATGTCAACGTTTTCATACCTTTCACATACCATGGGGCTTGCAGTGATAACCTAATTGCACCACCTGCACCGGGAATTAAAATCGGTCCTCTTGTTGTAGACGAAGTGGTCGTGAGCTTAAACGTGACGTTGATTCTGCTACGAATCTCTCGCGATTCAAGCTCGCTATCGACTGACTTCATAAATAAGGATTCTTGGGGAAAATGCGAAGCTCGATAACATTGCAGCCACACTCGCGCTGCAGCTTCTTGTGCTCATGGCACACTTGCTGCTATTGTTCTTATGCTTTTTAAAATTATTTATACATCGACCACGCAGTGGTAGCCAGACAACCGTAGATTTTTGGAAATTGCAGTACGGTAAAAAGGAGCACTCGCAACTAACTCATGCACGACGTATGTTTTTAAGCCTTTTCGCCCATACCCTTGGCGGTTGCATACCCTGTGTCAGCGGGTAATCCAAAAATGCACCAGGTCGAGGGTACGTCAGTTACTGGCTGGTTTGAGGTTATGCGAAAAAGGTCTATAGAATGGCCACAACACCAACTTTGTAGGTATCTGCTTTTCACTCCTGCCTCGGTGCATCTGTTTCTGCGTGCTTTGAATAAAAATTAGCAGGTAGCCACGTTTCAAGAGGTATTCATCAACAATTGCATTTCAGATATGCGTAATTCCGCGTTTCAAGAGATGTGCTCAGATCGGTTCATTGAAAGTTCAATATAGATTTTTCACTAAAATTCACGGTCAGCAAGAAATAAGAAGATTGACATTGAATGTCCGTTCGGTCAGTTTGAAATTCCTTTCTCAATGTGGCTATGCTTCCTAAGACCTGGTATCCTGGTGAAGAGGATGTTTTTAATTTCCCACCCTACAGTACTTATTGTTTGAGTCGCACTACTAGTCGTGGTGGAGGTGTGTATACACTAATTAAATAAAGCATGGTTCGTCAACTTTTATCCCGTTTCTGCGCTGGAACTAGTGATTATCAAGTTTTGTCCTCCTTGACAGATAATACTCTTTTTTTCGTTTTTTACCGCCCACCTGATGGCAACGTTTCAAATTTTTTTGATATCCTTGAGACGCTTCTGGGATTTCGTAGTGAAAACAAATTTACAGAACTTATTGGAGGTGATTAAAGCATTTTTATGATATTTAATACTATGCCTAAAATGATTCAACTGTTCTACTAGCAACATATGGCTGTGTCAGTGTAATTACCAAACCAACTATAATCACCGAGAATACCGAAACTCTTGATCCTATTTTCACAAGTGTTCAAAATAACACGTTGCAGAGCGCGTTGAAAAACTACAGAATACACAGAAAGAATAAAACACGTAAAAGGCGAACACAGACACACACAGTCATTTCATTTCATATTCAAAGAGCAGTGTGTATCTACCTGAGTCCTTTACGTGTTTTATTCGTTCTGTGTATTCTGTTGAAAAGACTTGTGTGATGAGCGGAATTTCGAATAATAATGTATGCGACCACTTTCCGATATTCTTATGCATAAGAGGTAAACGTTGCCATAAAAAGAATAAAAAGTACGTCAGTGAATTTCAAAACATTACACCTTATGGTCTTGAAAGATTTCGTGAGTGCGTGGGCAATGAAAATTAGGCCAATAATGCTAATAAAACTAACCCTGAAGTCGAGTAAAATATTTTTCTGAACAAATTGAAAAAGAAAAAAAAAAGCTGTATGCGAGAAATTTTAAAAAGGGTAAATAAAAGTCACTATTATTATTAGTATTATTTTAGGTATGTACACTCTCCGGCAATATGAAAGACCCGCAGGGAGCGCGTGGCCGAGGCGGTGGCTGGCGGGGGCTCTGAGAGCGCTCCGGGCAATTCCATTCTGCTTCGAGGGGAGGACGCTCACTCGGGGCTCAGCACAATCTGATAAGCGCGTTTCGCTTTAGCTGAGCCCGAGTGAGCGTCCTCCCCTCGAAGCAGAATGGAATTCCCCGGAGCGCTCGCAGCGCCCCCGCCATCCACCGCCTCGGCCACGCGCTCCCAGTGGGTCTTTCATATTGCCGGAGGGTGCACAGTTGCGCAAACGTATAAGAGTTACTGCATCGCATAAGAGAGAAAAATGGTGGCGCGATCGCTGACGAGCTCGCGATGTGAACCGTGTCGCAACATTATGTTGTGAAGAAAAAAATTGGCGACATCGTCAGGGTTGTCAGGTTACAAGGCAGACGTTTGTACATAGCGGGACATGTAGACCATGATAGAAATAATCCGGTGGTTACCGTTACGGGGAAGAGGTACCAAACGATCGATTGCTAGCTGTTCGAGCGGGTGAAGAGGATGACAAAATCCAACTGAAACGATTGTCGTTTTTTTTTTTTGTTTTTTTTTTACGTTGAGAATTGCTGCACTATGCCACATACTTTAGGACGTGATGGTACATGTCGTGCCTGTAAAAGTATTGCGAATACGTGCTTACGTATTAAGAAATCCGACGTGTCCAAGCGTGAGGTCGTCATGACTGGCATGTTAAATGTCGTTGCGCAGATGTTCGGGAACAACCAATAGCAGAACTGGGTCTGGTGGACCATAGTTACGATGATATAACATGTTGTTTTGTATTCTATGGATTCCGGCATGTGGTTGTTCGTTCCGGGTGAGGTCGGTTTTGTTGAATGTTTAGGTATTTTTGTTGCTTAATAGTGAAATCCAACGTAGATGTCAAGGCAATAACGGCAACGGCAAGTATGAGAGGGTCCGAGCACACCGAAAGTGGGTTCCGAGATAATTACTCAAGTGCTTTGTATTTCTTGCCGGACTGACAAAAATGTACACATTGTATTTTTGTAGTTTTTGTGATTATGATTTAAAGGCGTCCAGAAGAATTTTTTAAAGTTTTATATCCAGCACAAGGCGTGGTAATTACAACAACCTTAAACACAAGGCCAAAACTGTAAAATCTAAATTTTCTGATTGCCCAAAGGAAGGCGGGACATTTTGAAGCGATAGCTTTAAGGAGCTCGAGTTGCAGTACAGCCGGCGTCATTGTCGGCGTCGGTAGGGCGGGAAAATTCTGATTGGTCGATAAGTAATTTATTTGCCTTAAAAAAATAAAATCAGAATTTTAGGTGGAGTGGGATTGAACCCACGACGCTTCGGTTGAGATCTAGACAGGCTACCGACTAGGTCACACCGACACTTTTTTTCTTCATTATTCCATAATCCACGCAGACACGCTTGGGCGTCTTGGGTACGAGAGGGTGTTTATGTTTAGCTATCGCGTTCTACTCATATAGCAAAGGTTAAGCGTCCTCCTCTAATTTTGTTTTCTGTAACTAAGTAACTCATTACCGCATTGGAGAAAGTACGACTGGCCTATGCGCCGTCACTCTTTTGGATTAAGACGGCGCCAAGTCCGTACTTCATTTTTTTAAGCCCCGAGTGGAGTTGCCCTTGCGAATTCGCAAATGGGAGAAACACATGCCACGAGAAAGCGCTGAAAAAACAAGCGTCTTGAGAGCACGGAATGACTCTTGCCAGCAGAATTCCGTAGAGGCGGCCAAACTATTCAAACTATCCCGTGTACATTTTCCTCCCTTCCTTTCTTCCTGTCCGAATTTTGTCTCTAAGCAAGGACCCTGATCTGGACACGTGGCGAAAGGCAGGAAATCCGGCGGCGATGATGGGCCGGCGCCAAGGCCAGGCGCGGCGTCGGCCAGTCACGGCCGCCAGGTTTCTCGCCGACTTCTTCGCCAAGCGTTCGCATTGGGGGCCCAGGAGGCGACGGTTGGCGCGGGCATTCAGGATACCTTTCCCGTGTTGTAACCCATACCCAGTGTTGGCGGTAAGGCGTTACAAGTAATGGCGTTACCGGTAACTTTTTTGGGGTAAAAAACTTGTTATATTTTTAAATCTATAACGGGTTACGTACTCACGTCACTTATTTTGAGTGACTTGTAACGTAGTTACGTTCCTCGTTATGTATTCCTTCCAAGACTTATGAACATTACACTTAATTTCTTTTTCTTCGTGTTTCTAGACGCCAAGTTTTGTGTTTTTGTTCTCTCGATTGTTTGTAAGTATTTAGGTGAAACCGGTAAACAAAAATCAGGTAATTATGTTGAGTTTCTGCATGTACATAATGATTCTTAAGATACCTAAAATGTGGCCCTTACGCACACCTGCAACGTCAGAAAAGGAAAACGAGTTAGTTCACGAATTAAAAGTAACGCAAAAGTAAAGTGTGTTACTTTTATCGGTAACGGTAACGGTAAAGCGTTTTTTTTTTATTTTGAGGTAAAGAAGGACGGTAACGCGTACTTGTAAGAAGTCACGTATTTCTTTACTTTTTTCCGGTAACGCCTACAACACTGTCCATACCCCTTATCCGGGTCGTGCATTGGCATATTTGTTCCTACCTGTAGACGAAACGCTCAATGTTTTCTAATAAACTTTTGAGTCATTCTATGTCCGTCTTTCTCAGGGTGGAGACATTCAGAGTCGGAGGCACCTGGCTAAGCAAGCATATACTTCGGAGCTTTCGGTGGCAAATGGCATCTACGCGCTCGAGCCGAGAGATGCCATCGCGCGTGGACTTTGCAAAAACCATAGAACATATTCAAGTCAGAAGTCTCAAGTTGCAATCACTCGACACTTGAAGGAGCAAATAAAGTACATGTAAGAATCCCAAAAAGATAAGCGCGCCACCGAGGAACAGGACAATCTACCGGTGTGCGACTCAAGAGACGCAGGTGCGTTGGTGTAGGAATCTACCTGGATATGGCCATGGCGACGATGATGGGCCACCATCCGACCCGGAGCACCTTCCTGGAGGTTGGGTGTCCCCTGGCCAGCAGGACCCACACCGGGCTCAGGGAGGCCAGCCCCGCCACGAACAGGCCAGAGAACCAGGGCTGCGCTGCGAGACGCACAAGACTGCTCTAAGGACACGTCGCAACGACTAGTAGTGGAACTTCCTCGGGGTGTAAAAGCACGAAGAAAATTCGAGGCCCTGATTGGTCTATTTGAAAGTCCCGCTATTTCGCAAGCTGGGGACGACCACGGCGTGACCCTTTTGGGGTTACGATGTTAGTGTAATTAATGCGAAGGTGCGGGCGAGCTGGACAGTATATGAACGATAACAATCTTTCCTGGCTAGGTAAAAATGCGGGCCTTTTATCCTCGCTGGTGTTAGGCTGGCGGCGGTTGATAAAAGCCGTTTGCTCTACTGACGACTAACTCCCTGTTAACTGAGTTCGTAGAGTGCTCCACTGAAAATGGAGAGGTCCCTGTTTCGATACCAAGACCAGACGGATCTTTTAAGCGCACCAGTCAGCTAGCTGCGTTTGGAGATTTGTGTTTGTCTCCCTTGTTTCTCTTCTCCGGGGATTATTGTCGTTTACCCTTTGGGGCTTGTTGTTTCACATAAGCCGGCTCGTAAAAGTAAACCCAGCTGCTTTGGCCGCGACTTACCATGCGCCGTGAGCGAGGAACTCTCCGAGGTGACATTCGTGTGAAACACTGGCGTCTGTTTACCCAAACCTATCTCTCTTTCTACCGCGCAAACCGGCGGATAGTTTGTGAGTCAGAAAGAAAACCGCGTGTGTCTATACTTTGTTTCACGTTTAAGTCTGCAAGCTAATGGCAGCAATGAAAAAGCGCGAAAAACGCACCATCTTGGTGTTTCTGGAATCACCGGTGAACAAATCATAAACATAAACTTGCGCATTTAATTCCGCTTCATTGGTTCCATAAGCGCCGGCTGCGTGTAGACTTGGGCTGAAGTCAAGTTACTGGCGCACATATGTCACATGCTTGAATAGATGCCAATCCCTTGCGGATTCGTGGGCAGAGACGCGCAGGCAAAAAGTACATTTTGAAGCCGAGTGGCAAAATCGACTCGTCACTGGCGAAAAGTCCGGGACCCATACCCAGATTTTCTGCCAGCGACGAGTCAGTTTTGCCACCCGGCTCCAAACTCCACGTTCCACCTGCGCGGATCTGCCCGCGAATCCGCGAGTGTAAACGCGGCGCGGCAGCGACAGGTAACTCCTCTCCAATCAGTGAGAAGGAAGGCAGCCGAACGTTCACGCGGCAACCCAATTTCTGCTTCACGCTGCTCTCTAGGGATTCGGGATAGCCAAAGATTTCTTACCTAGCCAGTGTCGCTACAGTTTGGTCGCGTTCCTAACGCTGTTGGCGAGCATGGTTCTTCGAAGCTTCACAGTTGACATTGTTGATTTACTGGCATTAAAGTTGACACATTTTGGATGTTATACGCATAGCGAAACTGGTGATCATTCTTGAAGCCAAAGGTCCACCATACAGCTGAATTACATCTTGCGCGAGTTCTTGGGCCTCTTATTATTTATTGAATAATTACTCCGCAGTGGCCAAGGCCGTTACAGCAGGGGGGTTTACAAGGATGAAAAGAACACATCTTCATTCAAACAGCACCATTGCTCATCAGACAGACAATTCCACTGTACAATCGTTCGAACAAAAAAGGAATTCCCAAACATGCATGTCCTAGCGCGGTACTCTCTAATTTTAAGACTATGATCATTACGACTAGAGACATAATAGGGTTGTTTTAAGTAAGTCTTGCTAGTTATTCTTGTTTTGTTTTTAGCTATTGAGAATAAAAATTTTAGACGCAGTTTTCTCCGACGCACGGAAAGTTATTCCCAGTTTAACTTTTTTTTTTTAATTTATTTCTGTACAGCTTTTTTTTCTCCCGCATCGTCCGACAACGAACCTAGCCGCCCTGTTTTGTATTTTGTCCAGCATATCAATCAACGTTTTCTGGGCTGGGTCTCTGAAAGCGAATGCATACTTTCAAATGGGTCTAACACATGTTAAATAAGCAGTTGTCTTTAGGTTAGGTTGTGACCATTTTAAGTTACGTTGAGTGAAATTCATTGCCCTGCCAGCTTTTAGAACTGCTTCTTCTATGTGGGCATTCCACGAACATTTGATGACAATATGACACCTACATATTTCTACGTAAGCTCCTTCGTTATAGGGTTAATATTCATAAAATACTGAGACTGATTTTTTTCTTTTTCTTTGTAAAACAAAGATTAACACACTTTTATTTTTTTTGTGTTTATTTGGTACAAAAAAAAATGTCTTCGACATATTTACAACGCGCCCTAAAGAGCGCCATGTGTAAACTTTTTTATTGTTCCCACGTGATCCCAGCATACAAACAATATAAATATCGATTGAGTGTACGGTATAATGGGAAACACGGAAAAATATAAATAATATACGTAATCTGGCACAGCTACAAAAAGAGAATTGAACTATATACTACAAGACATGGAGAGAATTGGGTAGTACCTACACCTCGTTTAAACTGCAGAAAAGAATGCCTTTGTTATACACTTCCGTCATTAATAAACGCTTATCAGCTTATGCATTTTGATTTATTCGCCTGTAAGTACAGTGAACTCCGTGCAAGGTCTGTAACCATGGGAGTATGATTTTTGTTTTGTACGCCTGTATACCTTTGTGTTTTCGTTGTCATTATCCTTTTTATGCATGTTCATTCTTCCCACTGTAGTGCTGCTTAGTTGCCATTAATACAGGGACTGTGGACTCGTCAAGCTGCTAAGCGCAGCTTTTTTTCCCCAGCCCCTCCATTTGTATTGTTACACGGTGGAAATAAACTCATTTGATTTGATTTTCCACGTAGAGCACCAACTATGAATATGATTAAGGCCTACTTGCAACTGGCTGGCATCATCTGAACTCTTAATCTTTCCATACACTGCACAATCATCGGCGGGCAACCAAGTACAAGCGGTAATTCTAAAATAAATATCATAAATATAAATTAAAAACAAAAGTGGACCCAGGACGGAGCCCTGTGGAACTTCTGATGTTACATTAACATAATCGGATTTCTTGCCGTTCAGTACTACACATTGACGACGCTGGAACAAGTAATTTTCCATCCATCAAAGCACTGCCGAGTCTAGGTTTAATATTCTCAGTTTATTAAGGAGTGAGTGTGAAACAGTGTCGAGCGCCTTTCGAAAATCCAAGAATATACAATCTATTTGCCCTCCCTCGTCAACATCCGATGTAAGATCATAATAAAATTCAACATGTTGCGTAGTACAAGAAGACCCCTTACG
Organism: Ixodes scapularis; assembly: GCF_016920785.2. NCBI lineage: Eukaryota > Metazoa > Arthropoda > Arachnida > Ixodida > Ixodidae > Ixodes > Ixodes scapularis. Next base: position 166,558,551 of record NW_024609857.1, read on the forward strand.
AAAACCATGTTGTTCTTCAACCAGTAAGTTGTTTGTTATCATATCACCGATTAACTCTGAATACAAAATATGTTCGGTGACTTTGCATGAGACGGAAGTTAATGAAATGGGCCTATAATTTATAACATCTTTCTTTACCCGCCTTTATTGATAGGGACGACATGAGCTACCTGCCAGTAATCAGGCAAAAGTCCTGTGTCTAGTGACTTAGAATAAATTAAATAAAGGTTGACCGAAATTGGGTAAGCACAGCGCTTTAGTACACGCGGAGAAATGCCATCCGGTCCAGTTGCTTGTGTCTCATCTATGTTTTTTAACGCCGTCTTAATACGTATCACGCTAAGTTCAACTGGTTGCATTAATTCCTCCGTGCTAACAGTAGGTGGGATCAACATATTTCTGTTTGGGCAAAAATACAGACCGAAAGTAATTATTTAGGCACATTGCTTTTTTTGTATCATTCGAAACTGTAATTGATGATATGTAATTTCACTTATTCCAACTGTGTGTGCCCCTTATCTCTTTAAATACTTCCAGAAAAGCTTGGGTTCGATTTTTATACTGTCGTTTAGTGTATTAAAGTATTGTTCCTTTCCACTCTTCATGCTCAGTTTATATTCACGCGTAAGCTCAACCAGTTTTTCAAAGGGATTATTACTTTTTGTCTTCTTAAATCTATCAAATGCTCTCCTTCGCTTCTTAAATATCCTAAGAGTACTTGAAGTTACCCATGGTTTCCTTCATCTTCTAGCTTTTCATAATCTACGCAAGGAACACATTTATCTGTTATATGAAGCAACATTTTCTTCAAAGCACCCCACAAAATTATGGACATCATATTCCTCAGAAAGACACTCGAATACGGGAAGCCGGTCAAGAAGCTCTTCAAAAATACCAGAGTAATTGCCCTTCTAAAAAAAAAAGACTCCTCGATTCCCGTGAATTTCCTCGGTGAATTTCAGTTTTGATATTTGCCTCCTGACTATTTGCAAAGCGTTTGAATTGAGCTACGCTTAGAGTTGTTACATAGCCCCTTCCCCTCTGTAAGTTCTCTAGGCCGAAAGGAGAATGGATGAATAAAGAAATACGCCGGACGGGGACAAAGGAGATGTAAACATGAAGGCTAAACGGTTAAACAATAGCCGACGCTTGAGGGACCCGTACCAGTCGACAATCAAACTGATGCACAAAGATGTTGCGGGTCGCAGGCACGCCCTTTAGAGGCGAAGCCTTGGCAAAAAAGTTTTAGGCTGCCGGCGAGAGGCATCCGTATCGTTTCGTGGAAACACGCTTCCTGATACATTTTCATCGACACGAGATTCATGGGCATACATTGTTGATGCTTTGACATATCGCGGAAACTTGTTCAGTGAACGGGTGTTCCTGCAACGTCTTGTCAAGAAAATATGCTTTTCATCAGTGGATTGGATTACTTGATTTAATTAATTCGTGGCTTTGATAGAACAAAAATGAATTCACGAGTCCTAATCATGCACTCTTAAAGAACACTAAATAAAAAGGAACTACAGCAGTTTCTACATCTATATGGCCGTTACTACCTTTTCAGTACCTCTTTCACTTGAAATACTCCAGAATACACCGAAAGAATAAAACACGCGAAGGACGAACACAGACACAGACAGTTCTTTGGAAGGACTGTGTGTGTCTGTGTTCGTCCTTCACGTGTTTTACTTTTTCTGTGTATTCTGTAGTTTTCAACGCGTTCTTCTACGTGTAATGAAATACTCCATAGGTAGAAATTACGGCTACCATTATACTCCGCTCATGCGTAAGCTATAGCGTGCCTTCATGTGCACTTTGTCTACCGTGATGACATCTGATTATTTTGTTCCTGACGCTTTTTTTTCTTTTCTTGTTCCTGAGCGTAAGCAGGCGCATCCCCCAGCACGATTGCCTTCAAATGGCTAGCAATGACTATTAGTGAGCTTAATTGACAATTATGTGCTATTTCAGTGTTTATGGATGAAAATGGCCACAAGTGGCTATTACTGGCTATAAACATATATTTCTATTGCAATGGCTTGATTTGGCTACAAATGGCCATTAGTGACTAGTGTTGATTTGTGTTGAAGTGACTAAGCGATTTTTGTGTTTACCAACTGGAATGACTTTAAGTGGCTATTGTTGGCTATTATCACCTATTTCTGACCAGATTGGCTTCAAATGGTTAGCAATGGCTATTAGTAAGTATAATTGACAATCATGTGCTATTTCAGTGTTTATGGATGAAAATGGCCGCAAGTGGTTATTACTGGCTATAAGCATTTATTTTTATAGCAATGGCTTGATTTGGCCACAAATGGCTATTAGTGAATATTGTTGATAGTAATGAACAATTTTTGTGTTTACCATCTGGAATGGCTTTAATTGGGTGTTGTTGGCTATTATCATCTATTTATGTGCAGATTGGCTTCGATTGGCTAGCAATGGCTATTAATGTGTGTAAACAATTCTGTGCAATTTCAATGTTCATAGATAAAACAGGCTACAAGTGGCTATCATTGGCTATAAGCATTTATTCTTTATTAGATTGGCTTGAAATGGCTACAAATGGTCATTAGTGAATAGTGTTCATAGTATTGAGCGATTTTTGTGTTTACTAAATGGAATGGCTTTTAGTGGCTATTGTTGGCCATTGGAATCTATTTCTGAAAAGATTGGCTTCAAATCGCTAGTAACGGCTATTAGCGAGTATAATTGACAATTATGTGCTACTTCAGTGTTTTTGGATGAAACTGGCTACAAGTGGCTATTACTGGCTATAAGCATTTAGATTGGCTTAAAAATGCTACGAATGGCTCGTAGTGAGTAGTGTTGATATTTATAAGCAGGTTTTATTTTTACTAACTGGAATGACTTTTAGTGGCTATTGTTGGCTATTAGCACCTATTTCTGGCCAGATTCGCCTCAAATGGCTTGCAATGGCTATTAGAGTATAATTGACAATTCTGGGCTATTTCACTATTTATGGACGAAACTGGCTACAAGTGGCTATTATTGACTATAAGCATTTATTCTTTATTAAATTGGCTTTAAATAAATACAAATGGCTATTAGTGGCTAGTCTTGATAGTTATGAGCATTTTTAGTGTTTACTAACCGGACTGGCTTTTAGTAGCTGTTGTTGGCTGTTATCGTTCATTTTTGACCAGATTGGCTTTAATGGGCGAGCAAGGGCTATAGCAAGTATAATTGTGGATATTCAGGAATAGCCATTCATAGCCATTCAATGGATATTCACTAATAGCCATTCATAGCCATTCGAAGCCAATCTGGTAAAAAATAGATGATAATAACCAAAAATAGTCACTTGATGCCATTCCAGTTTGGAGATAAAGAAATAGCTGCTAATTATAAATGCTAGCCACTTATAGCCATTTGTAGCCAATTCAAGCCAACCAGTACAGGAACAGATGCTTATAGCCAATAATAGCCAATCAAAGCAAACGTTGTCAAGGATATAGCCAAACATATCCAGTTGAAGTCATTGAATCCTATACACACTCCAATTGCATAAATTACCAATAATAGTTGCTGATGGACATGTATAGCCATTTCAAGCCGATTTGGCCAAGAACAGCCCATAGCCAATAATAGTAGACGCTTGAATTCATTCATATTCAAAACATCATGAATACTGCCACTATTTGTCACTAATGTTCATTCTGAAGCGATTTAAGTTGATATTGGTTAAGATGATATGCTATTGTCAACACTAGCCACTTGAAGCCATTTTCATTCATAAGTATAGAATAGCAGAATATTGCGACCAATAAGCACTAATAACCATTTTTCGGCAATTCCAGCCAACCAGGTCATAACAGATGCCTATAGCCAATAACAGCCATTGGAAGCCAACTCAGCCTGTATAAAATAAAATAAGTCGAAATAGTGACTGATTGTCATTGATAGTCACTAGAAGTCATTTGGACCCCAAATCCGCCATATAATTTATTCACTATAGATAAATAGTGAATAAATTCACTTATCGTCACTAGAAGTCATTTGGAACCCGAATCTGCCATATAAATAAAGAAATATGACTGTATAGCCAATAGTAGCCATTGGAAGCCAACTCAGCCTGCACACAATCAAATAACTCAAAATTGTGACTAGTAGTCATTAATAGTCTGTACAAGTCATTTGAATCCGGCTTTGCCATATAATTTATGAACATGAGCATATAGCCAATATTAGCCATATGAAGCCAACTCAGTCTTCACACAATCAAACAACTCAAAATAGGGACTGATAGTCATTGACAGTCACTAGAAGTCCTTTGGATTTCAAATCTGCTATATAATTATAAATATTATAGTATCGCCTATAATAGTCATTGGAAGCCAACTCAGCCTGCTTAAAATCAAATAAGTCGAATTAGTGACTGAATTGGGTATTTTTTTCTCAGAGACAATGTCATGGGATGATCACGTTAACTACATTATATCCAAATTGTCCAGCATTGTTGGCTTGATATATCGTAATAAACACATATTTCCCCTTAAGGTAACGTTGTTAATATATAATTCATTATTTTATTCCCAAATAAACTATGGTCATCTAGTATGGGGCACAACTACTTTTACTAACTGTAAAAAAATATTCATTTTGCAAAAAAAGATTTTAAGAAGTATTTGCAAAGTCCCACTCGAATGTCCAATGGATTCACTTTTTACTCAACTGGGTGTAATTAAAATTTTTGATTTGTATAGATATCGCCTTTGCGCAAAATATATGATTGAAAAAAACATGCATGTACATCATCTTGAATATTTAGCGAATCTAACACAAAAAGTACACTCGTACCAAACGCGCATTCTGCAGCCCTGGCAAGTGCCTCTTTTTAGAACAAATTATGGCCATTATACTATAGCATACACACTACCGACCATCCTTAACCACCTTCATATGCACAACATAGAACTTGACCCGTTATCGGTGGGTACCTTGCGGGACATGATACTCTCTGGGCAAATCGGCCACGATTGAACGGTGCCTTTGTGTGTATTTTCTGAGTATTTTTTTTTGTAAAGGGGAATGTGCTTGTGTTTTGTGTATTGTACAAATAATTAACGTAGACTATTTTTCTGGTTTTTCCTTGAACGATGTGGGGCAGTGCTATTTTTTGTCTACTCTTAAATATTGTATTTTTGTTATAGTGCCTTGAACGATGAGCAAGTGACGTTATTCTATAGTGCCTGCTTATTTTCTTTAGTTTCATATATCTCATTGCCAACTGTTCAATCTCTTTTTTGTTTAGCGTTCTCAGTGTATTTCTTTTTTTTTGTCCACGCTGCTTGTAGCTGCTGCTTTAGGGGGGCTTAGGACTAGTCAAGCTGTACACACAGCTTTTTTCCAAAGCCCCCACCAACACTGTACCTTTCTTGTTGGAAATAAACCTATTATTAAAGTGATTGATAGGCACTAGAAGTCATTTGAACCAATCCGTCATATAATTTATAAACATAACCAACCATATAGCCAATAATAGCCATATTAGGCCAACTCAGTCTGCACAGAATAAGGTAAGTCGAAGTATAGTGACTAATATCCATTGATAGCCACTAGCCCTTTCAGACGCCAATCGTAATTTCCGGAAAGAAAAATTTTTTTTTTGTCTGAAATATCAATTTACAACCAAATCAGACGAAATCACGCGCAACTTACAAGAAAATCATTATAGTTTATTTTTTACAGACATGTACGCAATTGTGTACAAAGCGTCTCAAAGGTCATGAAACAAGGGGCTTTCAAACATGAAATCTGTAAAAGCAGTTGCGGTCTTTCGAGAGGCAAAGCGGGACGCGGCAGTTCTTACAGAATATTCGGGATCTTCCTCTGCATCTTTCATACTTGCACTTTGATGGGACTGCTTGATCTCGAGCTTCTGGCCATTGGTCCACGCCATCGTAACGGCTATCCGAGCATGGCCGCTGGATGCGCGCTGCCTTCTTGTGCGGAGGATCAATGGGAGCATCTTCAATTTCTTGTGATGGCCTCCCACGCTTTCTCTTGCTTGGCACAGACGTGATGAGGGCCTCCGCAATCTGCAGGCGAAAATGCATGAGGTCCAGTAGCCTTGACCTCCGCATGTCCGGGTCATCCTGTGTGTACTCTAGCCAAACATTGCATACCGCAATGTCTACAAAATGAAGGAGTGCTCTTAGCGTCCACTTCCTTGATTTGATTTTGATCCGGTACAGGCTAAGCAGGAAGTCCATCTTGTCGACGCCTCCCATATTCCGGTCGTACTTCGTAATTACTTCCGGCTGCTCTACAAAGATGTATTCACGCTTTGCCTTGTCCCATCTTTTTACCTGCTGTTGGTTTCCGATTCCAACGAAGTTGGAAGCAACACATACGCTGCTGTTGTCCTTCCACGAAACCACAACAATATCGTCAATTGTGACATACTCAGTAGAGTATCCTCGGGTTTTCTTTTTCATTACTTTAGGTGGTTCAAGAGGACACTTGCCCAGCCTGTTACTCCGCACAGTCCCTGCGGCGAGAATCTTTTCGTTTCGCAGTTTGCGGAGGAGCGGCACTAACGTAAAATAATTATCAAAGTAGAGTTGATAATTATAGCGAGTTGGGATTCTTTTAGACAGGTGTACAACAACACCAGAACAAAGGCCGTAGTCTTTCAACAGCTCAGGGGGAATTGAGTTTTCCCCCTGATAAACCGCAAAGTCGTAAAGCAGGCCGCTCCTACCGCAGAGAGCGAATACTTTGATCCCCCAAGGGGTCGGCTTGCCTTTGACGTACTGTTTGGTGGAAAGTTGGCCTTTGAAGGGAATCATCTGTTCATCAATTGACGATTCTTGTTCAATGGCAAGCTCCAAGCACCGCTGCCTTATCTGATCCAAGAAAGGGCGCACTTTCCACAGGCGATCGTCGTTTTGTTCGCCAGTAGCTTCAGCTGCAATATGCAGAGTGTTGCGGAGCTTGAAGAATCTTTTCTCAGACATGGTCTCGCTGATCAAGGGAACTTTCATGATGGGGTCCCAGTAGAGCCTGACGCGAGGCAGAGCAATGACACCCATCAGAATATGGATACCAAAAAGCTTCCTTATTTCGTCAGCTGTCGTGTTCACATTATTGTGGGTTTCTTAGACGCTGTAAAGATTCGTCTGTTCCGCCATGCACTTGAAAATGGATTCTGGCACGTACCTTGAAAAATACGTGTGCGGCGTACACGTTTCGTCCGGCACAGGTAGGCAGTCGCCGTGGCCGCCGAAGTCGATAATTGGTGGGGGATCGAATCTTCTCTTTTTCCACTGAAAGTTCTTCACAACATTTTCCTCTGGACCTCTGTCTTGCAATAGTGGAGTCTGGTGCGCATTTTCTTCGTTTTCGCGTCCAGGGGTTATGTTCTCATCGATCATTTCTTGAGCAACGTCATCTTCGTCATCGCTTTCACCGACGTCGGATGTGTTCCCGGAAGCAATCTTTTCTAGGAATCGGTCGGCCGACTCTTTTGTCGCAGCATGGGGCTTTTCTTTATAAAAAGATGTGCAAGGCACTTCCAGAAAGCCTGAAAAAGTCATAATGCGGAACATTAGGCAGCACGTTTGGCACACGGTCATTTTTTGCTTCCATTGTGACGCTTTGTACACAATTGTAACCATGCACTCATTGCGCTGTTGGCAAGGTGCTGTTTGTGCTTAGGCGAAAGTATTTTGACCATACACAGGATAAAGCATTACAAATAGCTTTCATATTTTATTATATCCTCGGGACAAGGAGGAAAGTCAGCAAAAATTGTTAGAATTGCCTTACCTGGCGGTGCCGTCCCGCGCGCTGCCATGTTGTCTGTTTACATGTATATTTGCTTCACAACTTACTAGATGGCGCTGTAAACGCTTAGGTTGTCAGATGAATAGTAGGCAAATTGTCTAAATTTATCAAAACTGCAGAGTTTCGGAAACGCTCGTTCTAGAGGCCGGGGTTTTGGAATGGGCCCAATTGTGTACATGGCGTCTGAAAGGGCTAGAAGTAATATAAACCACGAATCTTCCATACAAATTAGAAAAATATGATTGTACAGACAATTGTAGCCATTGGAAGCCAACTTAGCCCGCACACAATCAAATAACTGAAAATTGTGACCAATAGTCATTAATAGTCAGTATAAGTCATTTGAACTCCGAATCTGCTATATATTTATAAAATGATCACATAGCCAATAATAGCCATATGAAGCCAACTCAGTCTTCACACAATCAAATGACTCAAAATAGGTACTGAATATCATGGACAGTCACTAGAAGTAATTGGGACCCTGAATCTGCCATAGAATTATAAATATGATTGTATAGCCAATAGTAGCCATTGGAAGCCAACTCAGTCTGCACACAACGAATGTTGAATGAGTGATGGATAGTGATTGATAGTTATGGAAGTCATTTGGACCCCAAATCTGCCATATAATAATAATAATAACTTTATTTTCCAAATTAATTGGAGGGGCAGAACGGAAAAAGCCTCCAATGGAGGCTTGACGAGCCCGAAGCCCCATACGGTGACAGGCGCAGCAGCACAAAAAGAAGAAAGAAAAAAAAAAAAAAAGAAGCGCACACACGCATATACATAAGAAAGACAAAAAAACTTCATCAGAATTATTATAAACACTACAGAGTAGACACTGTTGCAGCCCTAAAAATAATATTATACAGTTCAAACAAACAAGTAGATAATAGGTAACATAGTAGGCATCGATGAAGAATCACAAGCGCAAATAGAATGAACGCAAATTTTTAGTTGATATGGAGTCTAAACAAATTTCGTTGCTGGCGAGGTAGTTGAGCAATTTAGGTATAGTGTAACGTAGAGTTTGTGTATCATAGTTTGTCTTACAGCCGGTAACCTTCCAATATTCCATGTGTCGGGTTAAATAGACGCGATCGTTCGGCACTAACTCAAATAAGTCTGACAAAAAACGCGTATTTTTTTTTGTTCTCGAGTTTTAAGCTGATGCATAATCTATAGTCATAGAGGTTAAATATTTTTAGCATCCTGAACTTTTGAAACAAACCCTGACTTTGGTAATCATAAGGCACATTACAAATAATTCTCAATATTCGTTTTTGCAATAAATATAGTTTCTGCAAGTTTGTGAAGGTCGTGTTACTCCAAACGAGGCTACAGTAATTTAAATGGGACTGAAACAGGGCATTGTATATTAATAGTTTCACGTTAACTGGTAGGGCAGAACCGTGACGGTATATTAGTCCTATAACACCTGGCGGTTTTGTGGCTAAGTGCTCAATGCGGTTATCCCATGACATTCGTTCTGAAAAGAATACTCCGAGAGTTTTAAAAGTGCTGACCATTTCTATGGGGACGGAGTTCAATACGATGTCTCGCATTATTATTACACTCTTGTTTTTTGGCCGAAAAATTATGGCTTTTGTTTTCTCGGTATTAATGTTCAGACCATTATCTCGTGACCAGGCGTACAATTTAGACAATGTTAAATTGGCGACATCGATACGTTCATCGCTGCTTGTGCCGGAAAAAAATATGCTGCTGTCGTCAGCATATATTACAAATTTTGCCGATGGATTTATATTGACAATATCATTTATATAGACGTTAAAAAGAAATGGTCCAAGTATACTCCCCTGTGGGATGCCAGACTTAACTGGTTTGATATCAGATGAATATTTACCAATGGAAACATACTGTTTACGATGGTGTAAATAGGACCTCAAAAGCGATAAAGAAAAACCGCGAATACCATATAAATTAAGCTTACGAAGCAATATATTGTGATTTATGTAGTCAAATGCTTTTGTAAAGTCGATAAATACACCCAGAACCAGCTTTCTTTTATCGAAGGTTTTCAGAATGAATTCTTTTTGCTCCAGCAGTGCCAACTCAGTTGATAGATTTTTTCTAAACCCAAACTGTGCGGAGGTTAGCACATTGTGTTTATCGGAAAACTGTACTAAACGAGCCTGTATAATTTTTTCTAGTGATTTCGAAAAAAACGGGAAGAATAGAAATAGGTCGATAGTTACTGAGTATGTTCTTATCTCCCTTCTTATGCAAAACAGATACTTTCGCTTTCTGCATTCCGGCAGGAAAAACTGCAGTTGTTAGAGATAAATTAAAAATGTAGCACAGACATGGTGGTAATATGTCGACAACATACTTTATCGGTCGAATTTGTAAATCATCGCAGTCACAACAACCGCTATTTTTTAACTGCATAAAAACAGAATACACCTCAGAATCTGTGACCGGTTCCAAAGAAATTGAATGGTTATTTCGAAAGTCTATGTATTCACAAGATTCATTGGCATTGCTGCTGTCACTAACCAAGTTTCCAAAGTATTCGCTGAAAGTATTGGCTAGGGAGCATCCAGTCAAGGACACTCCTTCGTGAACGATCTTTTCAACATGCTGTTGTATTGAAACGCTAGCCGTTAGAGAGTTTAACGTCCGCCAGACTTATCCACATGAGCAGACTGTTTCTGGAAAACGTTAGTGTAATAAAGAGCCTTAGCATTTCTTAGTAGCTTGGTTAACTGGTTCCGGTATGATTTAAACCTTGAAAGCTGTAATAGATCTCTCGTTTTGATAAATTTCTAATATAGCAAGTTTTTTATGCGTATTTTATCAAGCAAGTCCGGAGTTATCCATGGCTTCCTGATTTTTTTTCGACGTTTTTATTGATTTGTAAGGAAAGTGTCGTTTATAAATAGTTTTAACTGTATTTAGAAAGCTATCATAGGCAATGTTGGCATCATCGGCAATAAAAATTGAATCCCAATTTGTTTCGTAAATGTCCCTTCTGAAAGCATCCAGACTGTCTGATGTTATGCTCTGAACCAAAAATGATCCACTGCTATTAGCTTCATTGTATAAGCGCGTATTTATGCACATAAATATTGGAAGGTGATCGCTTATATTGCATGTTAGCGTTCCAGCTTTAATTTTAGCTGTTTCAAAATTTGTAATAAACAGGTCAATTAGTGTTTCAGAGTGCACCGTCACCCTTGTTCACGACTTTATGACATTGAGGCATCGATTTGTGTTGATCAGTATATCCATTTGTTGCCTAGGACCGTTATTTTTCAACATATCAATATTAAAATTTCCTCCCAGAACGAGATCATATTTATTCTCATTAATGAAAAGCAGGAATCTCTCCAAAAGTTGAAAAAAGTCACCAGTTCTGCCATCCGTCGGGCGATATAACACACTTATGACAGTATTTCCTGCTCTCAAAGAAAGCACCTCATAGTCTGCAGTGACACAGCAGTAGTCCTTTAAAAGTTCAGATTTCATTGCCTCTTTTACAAGTAAACACACACCACCCCCCCGGCGAGTTGTGCGGTTCATGAAATAACTGGAGTACGACGACAGCTTCAACACGTCAATATCACTTGTATACCCTGTTTCAGTGGTCATGATTACATCAAAGGAAAATTTGAACTGTGCAAAAAATATTTCCAGACTCAAAGTTTTATTTCTAGCGGACTGTGCGTTAACGTGAAAACATTTTAGCAAACCTTTACCTTTACAATCTATATACGTTTCTAGATCATTCGGAAGCAAACAATCATGATAAGCCATCGTTAGGAATTAGCAACACGTTACCGTCATGATGAAAAGGCTTACTCCAGTTTCTGCAATTCATCTACTGATCTAATCAACACAGCTCGATCCCCGACCTTCCGCCTCAAGAGAATTTTTCCATTCACATGCCATACGAAACTGATACGATTTTTCCTTTGCCCACTCCTTTGTCGTCCAGAGTAGCTCCTTGTTTTGCTTAGTCATGTTTTCTAGCAAGTAGACGCCGTCATTATCTCGTTTTAACTTTTTCTTATTGCTCAGCCATTGATCGCGAGTAGCTTGCTGGGAGAACCTTAAGATTATTCTAGGTACTTTGTCTGCTTTCGAGGGTAATCTGTGGATAGCCACAATATCATGTCTCCAGTGGGCGTACATCTAGCATCTTGGCTACGCTGTTGACTTTGGCAAGTAAGTTCTCATTTTCTGCAAATGGAACGCCATGGATCTCAAGATTCGAACGTCTGCTACGCCGGTCCAGTTCGTTTACTTCATACCTCAGCGTTTTTACTTCCTCAATAGAGCCAGCCTCAGTTTCCTCGATCTTCTGCATGCGCATTTTTAGTTCCTTCATGTCACTGTCCTAAATCTTCACGCGTGCGAGCAGCTCTTTGTACTGTGCCGACATCATTTGAATAGAGCTTTCAATGCCAATTACTGTTTCTCTGAGGACCAGAATCTGTTTATCTGAGGATCATATTTTATAAACATGATCACATAGCCAATAATAGCTATATGAAGCCAACTCAGTCTGCACACAATCAGGTAAGTCGAAATAGTGACTAATAGCCATTGATAGTCACTAGAAGTCATTTGGACCCCGAATCAACCATATAAATAAAAAATATGATTGTATAGCCAATAGTAGGCTTTGGAAGCCAACTCAGCTCGCACACAATCAAATAACTCAAAATTGTGACCAATCGTCATTAATAGTCAGGAGAAGTCATTTGGACTCTGAATCTGCCATATAATTTATAAATATAATCATATAAGCCAATAATATCCATATGAAGCCAACTCAGTCTTCACACAATCAAATAACTCGAAATAGGGACTGAGTATCATGGACAGTCACTAGAGGTCATTTGGACCCTGAATCTGCCAAATGATTATAAATGTGAATGTATAGCCAATAGTAGCCATTGGAAGCCAACTCAGTCTGCACACAACGAATAAGTCGAAATAGTGACTGATAGTGATTGATAGCCACGGAAGTCATTTGGATTGCAGATTTGCCATATAATTTATAAACATGATAATATAGCCAATAATAGCCATATGAAGCCAACTCAGTCTGCCACTAGCAAATAAGTTGAAATGTTGACTAATAGCCATTGATAGCCACAAGGAGTCATTTGGACCCTGAATCTGCCATATAATTCAGAAATAGGATAAAATAGCCAATAATAGCCATTGGAAGCCAACTCAGTCCACACACACTAAATGTGACTAGTTGTCATGAATAGTCACAAGGAGTCATTTGACCCCAAACATGCCATATGATCAAAAAATATTATCATACAGCCAATAATAGCCATTGGAAGCCAACTAGTCCTCACATAATCAAATAACGTGAAATACTGACTAATAGTCATTGATCATCACTAGAAGAAATTTGAAGCCTGAATCTGTCATATAATTAATATGACTGTGTAGCCATTGGAAGCCAACTCAGTCCCCACACAATCAAATAGCTCGAAATACACTAAATGTGATGCATAGTCACTACAAGTTATTTGGACCCCAACCCTGCCATATAATTCAGGAATATCAAATAGCCAATATTAGCCATTGGAAGCCAACTTAGTCTTCACACCATCAAGTAACTCAAAATATCGATCTATAATCATTTAAAGTAACTACTAGAAGTCATTTGGAGCACATATCTGCCATATCAAATTTTGATCAAAAAGCCAAAATTAGCCATTGAAAGCCAACCCAGTCCGTGCGAATACAAATAACTCAAAATTGTTACATATAGTCATTGATAGTCATTAAAAGTCATTTGGAACCTAAATCCGCCATATAATCAAGAAATAAAATAAAATAGCAAATAATATTCATTCAAATCCAATCTGAGACATAACCTCACATGTATCACGAAATGGTCACTAAAGTCTATCACAAGTGGAACCACCTAATATACAGCAGCTTGGTCTATATGCCCCGAAATAGCTTAGGATATTGGCCCAGAGCCATTAGTAGCCCTTGGAAGGTAATCTAGTCTATACTCGTGCAAATAACTCAGAAGTACAATCCAATAGTCATTGCAGTCATTAGAGGCTTACCAGGCGCCCAAGACGACAGGTAATACTGAACCGGACATTATTTCTACTTCCTTATAAATAGTGGCTCTTCGTTAAACAGCCAGTGTAGCATTTACTGGCTGTAATTAATACGTCTTGTAGCATTTCCAGCTTCATTGGAAGTGAATCTCATATAATTTAAAATAATGACTTATGAAGCAATTACATATTTGAATTGCTGTGCTTTATTTCTAACTGCAAAAAAAACAGTCACTACAGCTAGTAACAGCCATTGCCTTTAGAGTGGTCCATAAACAGTCAATTTACTAGAAAGTGACTAATTGCCAGTAGGTCATTTGTACCAGGTGTAATACATATGTCCAGATAATCTAAATACTTACTGCTAATATGAAGCGCACCTTAATATTAGAAATACCGTGTATCAGCTCTTGCTCAATTAGAATCGGCACATCGATTTGCCATATAGTGGCTTTACACACGCGCCAGAATACAGTCGCCATTGCTGACCTTCTCTTGTTTTACCGAGATACCGAGCCACGGAAGCGGGTGTAAGCGAGCCTCCAGAAAGGTCAATGCTGGGAAGGACACAATGGAATCTAAGATGGCTAAAACCAGGACTGCTACGGTAATGACGAAGTGAAGAAAATGAAATAAAAGGAAACAAAAACTGAAGGTCAGTTAGGGCGGCGCCCATGCACAGCTGCTGCAAAGCGTCTATATTCACAATTCCTGATAGTGTGAAGAGAAAAAATAGTGTAGTGAATGATTGTTATCCTTTTAATTTCGAGCTGATAGTTTACCATTACACACCGAGAGATGGCAGCACTTCTGTGTCTCCCGACAACCCCATGTATTTTGGCTCCAGTTTCCAGTATTGGTAGTCAATGGTATTTGCTACAACCATAGAGTTATTATAATGTACGCTGGAGGTTCAACTGGCGCTAGTGTCTATGCGACTTCCGTGACGGAAATTGAAGCAGACAGCAACCAGTCTACTTTTGCGGTGCTTCTGTGGGAAAACGCGTTTGCATTTTGTCTCTTCACCGAAAAATAACACGGCACACTCTGGTCATTTGGGTCGTACCGAATAGTATCTACCTTGATTAACACTGTAGAAGTGTAATTGCTTTAGTTAGCGCATTTTTCTTCATCAGTGAACGATGTTTAACTTCGCTACATTTCAGTCCCAAACGTGTGTTCCGCAGCACGTATGTAAAGACAAACGATGATTCAAAGCAAAATTACAATCGAAAGGAATATAGAGTGTTCAAGGCTCGCCAGCTTTCCGGTAACGCTTATACAGGGTGTTCATTTTTAATTCGAACAGATTTATTTTAAAAAAGCCGTGAAAGTTACACTTATGCTGCTTGTGGAGGTGAGTTATACGGCCAGGGGGACATACTATAGGGGGCTAACCGTAACGATCAGTTGGATAATTAACTAAAATTCGATAATTAACTTTTTAATTAATGAAAATAGACGTATGGTTCCAATTAGAAACTTGCTCAGCGTCACCGAAAAGCACTAAACCAGACATTTTCAGAAAGACTTTGAGCGCGTGAGAAGTGTAGTAGTGCACTAACTTTACCACTCGTAGAGCAGGTACAATGCTAGCGGTTGCGGTAAGGCGCCCCGCGCGATTTTTCCGTCTCTTATCTAGCCCCAGCCTCGTACCTGCTCCACGAGTCGTAACTTTAGTGCACTACTACGCTTCTCACGCGCTCAAAGTCTTTCGTTTCGCACTAATATCCCTCATGCTGAAAAGCGCCGACGTCGTGTTCGCGCTAACAGTGTCCGACAGTGCACACAACTGCACGCACGAAGCCGTTTTAGCACCGTTTTTAAAGGGGTACGGAAATTAAATTTTAGTGCCGATCTTTCTGCATAAATATGGGCTAGGGACAGGCACCACCTGGGAAATATCAATATCGCGCTGTAAAACACAGGAGAACTAATTTTAAACCTAATTAAACGATTTTAAATTCACATCTGGTGGATGGCGGGAAAGTTCTCGTGATATCACTTGTGGCATAGGAGCAAGGCCGTTCTGCGGCAATACGGCGTTCCGGCAGAATTAGCCTAGGCCTGAACGCATTTGCAAAGCCTTGGCGGAGAAAGCCGAAGCGTAGTTGGCCGCAGTGAGCTCGTTCTCGTTGCGGCTCTTTGCACGACACGACCCGAGCATGCTTCTGGCAAGGCCAGTATTAGTTGCTGCGAGTCGCGAGCCGACGTTAAAAAGGTGTTTGAGCTACCAGGGTGTCAGCAAGAGCCACGCAAATACCTGTTCACACTCGGAGCGGACACGCGCGTTTGATCGAAATGCTGGATTCGCTCCGTTAGACCGCGTTTCGGTACGCGCTTCTGGACCGATCTTTTACGATTGCAACTCGACACTGACATGACACTCGGCAAAGGAAGGTTGGACCGACAGCGCGTAGCTCCCACAAACTGCTATAGCTCGACAGTGACGTAGCGTCGTGTCAGAATAAAAATGGCATACTAATAACAAAGTGTACATACCGTGTTGCGAAGGTAATCCGTATGGCGTTTATTTGAGCTCTATATAACACAAAACAAGGAGATAAAATCAATGAGAGCCCCTTTTCGACGGCAGCGTTCGTCATCGCTGTCTCGGAAAACCAGGAGATCGAGATGACAAGGGGAAAAGATTGACCTCTGAAACTTAGTTCAGGGATCAAACTATTCATCCGGAAAGGGTCCACAAGGGTCACGCGGGCATATTCCATTCAACAGGCCAGCCGGTCATGGGCAGACGGTCTTCGCCAATGACCACCGGAGCAACGGTGCGCCGAGTCGGCGTTGCCTGCTAGGCCTACTATACTCTGCCGAGCTCGCTAGGTCGGTAGAATCGTGGCCGCTGTAGATGTTCTAGGGTGTTTGTGGATCCTGCGTTCTTGATCGTCGTGGTCTGTTTCAAGTACTCCTTCCTTTTTTCTTGCTGGTTTTCTTGCTGGTTGAAGTCGGGACGCACGAGAGGAGCACGTAGAAAAATAATTGTCCGTTGGTCGTCGCTACCAAGTAACTGAGCGACGCTGTCGGCCATGTTGATTTGATCGTAAAAAGTGCGTAAGACAGCTTCGGAGCTCTCGTAGGATTCTGTCGTAACCTGCGCAAAGGTTATGACAATTTCGTTTCGAGAATATGGGTTTTCTCTCAAATTTGTTGTACGCACTTTATTCGTTGTGAGTTCGCTTTGAGAATCCGGCCTCATGCTGGTTCTGAGCTGGTTTTGTCAATGGTGCCGTGGTTGCCGACTTGTCGTGATGCAGCGTGCGTGCAGCCCTTGCACATCTCAAACGGCCATGTTGTCACAGGTCGTAAATCGTCGACGCGCCACCAAGTGGCAACGCTCGTAACCACAACATCCACGCCGTAGCCTTTCCCGTCTGGCACAAGTGACTTCACGAATGCGCCCAATATTCCAAAACGCATCGCGCTCTCCGATGGTTGATTTTTGAGCGCGCGGAATTTTTGTATGAATAGTTTGAACCTTGACTTAGTTTTTGTCCGGTTAGAAGGTGAGCCTTTTCACATCCTCGTCCCGTCGTTATCAGCCCCGAGAGGGACCGATTGGATTGTGGGATCGCTCGATGTTGACGTACACCCTAAGAAAAAAAAATAGTGTACGTGGGTGTATCATGCGCGATCAGATGTTCCTGACGTGATTCAAACGGTGTGCTAGTGTACCCATCACACGTATCCTCCTATCCCGAAGGAATCGGCGGGTGCTTTCCATCCTTGGACCTTCGGCACCCGTCGTCCCTGTGTGCTTGTGAGTATTTCATGGACTGGACTGGGCACTGCTAATAGCCGAGCCCCACTAGAGCGACAGACAGCAACAAACGACAGCGACACACGACAACGAGCGACAGACGACACCGACAGACAGCCTGTTTGTCGGAGTCCGCCGTCCCACTTGGCGGACACGACGCAGAACACAGGGACAAGGAAACCCGTTTCCTAGTGGGACTGTAGTTGTCAACAAAACACTTCAAAATACACAAACAAACTGAGTCTGGCGACGCGGTTTTCCTGTTTCGCTCTTTGGGCATAAAACGCGCCGACAGACACGGTGAAAGAGGAAACGATTACTTTATTTCTTGATTAAAGCTTCCGCTTGTCTTCATTTGCCGTTGGCGACTTTCCGCAAACAGTCGTGACAATCGACACCAAACTTTTTCCGAACTAGAATACCCGAATCATTTTTTTTTTTTTTGTGTCGCTCGAGGAATTTTAGGTGAGCGCCACGGAATTTCACACCGATTTTGAGGATGTTTATAACCTTATATCCGAATGATCGAAAGCAGGTGTTTTTTTGGAGGACAATACGGCATCTCGATTATCACAGAACGCGATGAATAGTCTCTGGTCTGCCGGAATGACTTGCCGCGGAAGGTCGTGTTCTACTTCGTGGTGAGCGGTCTTACTTTGGTCAGTTCTCGAACATGAATGTATCCCTCCTGATGCAAGGCCGGAGACCTCGACGTCTTAAAGCACCACCTCGCGCACCAAGTTTTCGCGAGCAAAACCAGCCACAGCAAATTCCCTTTCTTAACGCGACCGCCCGACGCCAGCAAGCAAGCCGCGCCCGCGACTATACTACGTGCAATCGAGGGACCGAAACTGCGGGAACGAGGAGTGGCCGCCAAAAGCTTCTCTGAAAGTCGAGCGGCGGAGCGAGATACGGGAGGTACGGGAGGAAAGGTAGAAGGTTGGGAAGGGAGCGGGCTTGTTTAAGATACCCACTAATACCCCATTCACACGATCATAAAGGTACCTTTAGCTAAGGGACCTTTCTGGTCGGCGGCGGATTGGTTCGTGATCCTCCGCGCTTGGCGTGTGCTCGCGACTCAAGGGCGCGGGTTGATTCGCCGATTGGAAAGGCACCTATGTTGAAGGTACCTTTATGCTGGTCGTGTGAATAGGGTATAAAAGTATTTAAGGTAAGTTACTGAGTCCCACGAAAAATAGTAACTGAGTAGAGTACTAAATACTCAAATTTGTAAAGTAATTGAGTAAAGTACAAAAGACTCCAAAAAAGCAACTCGTTACTTTCAAGATACTCTCAAGTTACAATTTTCTCTGCAATTCATTGTCAAGCACAACGGAAGTAAAAAAAAATTCCTTCCTCCCAGATATTATGGAATCTCCTGGAAATCTCTTAGCTAGACTTTGGCGGCCCCTCAGGATTCTAGGAGGTCTCAAGTACCTACGAATGGAAAAAAAATAAAAACGTTTTTCTTTTATACCCTTGCTATGGCGAGGACAGCGCGAGGCCCGTTCGTCTGCGGAGGGAGTTTCTACACAGAGGCTCGCCTCCGACGCTCCCCTCGTGTTAGATTTTGATTTCCGCTTCCCCCGTCAGTGCACTGGCGGTGCCGTGCAGTCGGGGAGTCCAAGCCAGGGGAGAGCAGGTGCCATCGTGAAGGATGCCGGCGGTCATTCGTGCTAGCGAAGACAATAGCGAGTTTTAGTAGACAGTGTTTCCCCCTCCGCTAAGGCCCTCCTCTGCCAGGAACTCTACAGCCAAGGACATCGGCACGCAGGCGCAGTGGCGGTTTCTTTATAGCGGAGGGGAAACACGGTCTACTAAAACTTGCTAATGCTGCGTACGCCGCGCGATGGGCCGTTGGATTTGAGCCGTGCAGTCGCGTCTTACGAGTCTTGTGTGTGAAGAGAAAGATTTGCGTGGAGAGATTGTGACATCTGGGACAGTGTTATCTGGGGTGACGGGGCGTCTTTCTGTTCTTGAGGCTCGTTGCGAAGATGCCGAAAATAGACAAAGGCGTAACAGCTTGATTATTCATGGCTTGCCTGATACAGATCATGAAACGTGGGCGATCACAGAACAAGTGGTCCTAAAAATGTGTTCAGAGAAGCTTGGCCTTAGTTTAGATCAAAGCTGGATTGAACGTGCCCACAGATTGGGTCGTTTGGGTCCGAACAAAAGCCGCCCAGTAATAGTCAAAATGTTGTCTACTAAGCACAAGGATTTGATTCTCAACGATGGCCGCAAGTTAAAAGGTACGGCATACTCTGTAAATGAGGACTTTTCCCCAGCAGTGCGTGAAGTGGGACGAGTTTTGCTCACCTTTGCGAAAGCTCAAAGTGAAAGATTTAAGCTTTGTTGTAATAAACTTTCCACTGGTAATAACGCTTTCGTTTATGATCCTGTGAGCAAAACTGTTGTGCCTGAGATTGAATAACTATGCTTAGCACCTTCACGTCTCTCTGAAAAACCCATTTCTGTTTTATTTACTAGCATAAGAAGCTTCATGCACAAGCGCGATGAATTACAAATTTTTATTGATTCCATCAGTGCTGATATGATTGTTATCACGGAAACATGGCTACATGATTCCATTGATGACAGAGAACTTTTTAACTGCGTTCCATCTTTTAATATTTATCGTTGCGATAACATTGGTCGGCGCGGAGGAGGCGTCTTGATAGGAATCAGAAAGACCATTGCATCTGCTTTAGTTAACATAGCCACTAACCTCGAATTGCTTTTTTATATGTACAAATACCAAAGAGTCGCGCCATCTTGTCAGAGTGTGCTACCGCCCGCCGAATTGCGATGCCTCTTTCGTTGATGCGCTGCATGATGCGCTTGCCGGGCTCATTGCCAATTATCCCAATGCATCCATCACACTTTTCGGTGACTTTAATTTTCCTACCATTGACTGGACTAATCCGCCTCTGCTACAAAGACAAGAGCCGGGACGGTTTCTTGAGTTGTGCCTTGAATTTAATCTTACCCAACTCATTAAAAGTCCTACCAGAATTACCACGGATTGTAGCGCTATTTTAGACCTTCTTTTGACTACCTCCCCGACGTGTTTTCAGATATATCATGCCTCGATGGCCTAAGCGACCATAAGCTTGTTCACCTACATGCCATGTTCCCAGTGCCTACTAATGTCACTTCACGAAAGTTATCAGAAATTACGCAAAGGGTAACTATGATGCACTTAATGCTAATCTGACAGTGTTCGCTCAAGATTTTCTTTTCGATTTTTCTTCTCGTACTGTGGAACAGAACTGGCTACTGTTCAAAAATACAATGCTTGACCTAGTTGAAAAATTTGTTCCCGTAATCAGCATAAAAACAAATCATTTTGCGCCCTGGTTTAACCGGGACCTGAAGCTAATACCAAATAAAAAAAGCGTCGCGTCAGGAAAGCCAAGCGAAGCCGCTCAGATTCTAACTGGGCAAGTTATAAGGAGTCCCATCGTTTGTACAAAGGGAAGAGTCGGAAAGCCCGTAGAAAATATTTTACTCAAGATTTGCCGTCACTTCTCTTGAATAACCCAAGAAAATTTTGGAAGGTGGTGAATCCAAAAGCTAATGCCGCACTTCACTTAACTGATAACGGAAACATTGTATCTGAGGAAGGGTGTGCTTCGCTGTTGAATATGACTTTTGGTGCCGTGTTTACTCAGGAACCACTGGGGACAATCCCTTCCTTTCCTTAGTATTTAAGCAATAACATGCCTAACGTAAACATTACACCTGACGGTGTTCTTAACCTTATTAACAGCTCTAAACTTTCTACATCCGCTGGTGAAGACGGCATTAGCTCGAAATTACTGAAGTGTACTAGGGACATTAGCTGTGTCTTACTATCTGAAATATTTCCCAGTCATTGCTAGACGGTAGGCTGCCCAATGATAGGAAAATCGGGTGGGTCGTTCCTGTCTTCAAGGGTGGTGATAAATTATCTGCTAACGACTACAGGCCAATATCTATAACCAGTGTGTCATGTAAATTACTTGAACATATAATCTATACTAACCTCGTTACTTTTCTTGAGAGCAATCATTTCTTTTCACCTCATCAACATGGTTTTAGAAAAGGACTGTCTTGTGAGACACAGCTAGCTGGTTTCTTGCATCATATTCACACTAATTTGGACAGCAATTAGGTTATTGATGCAATTTTTCTCGACTTTTCTAAAGCATTTGATCGCGTTCCTCATCAGCGTTTGCTCTCGAAATTATCTGCACTAAATATTGACCCGCATGTATTCAAACGGATTAAAGACTTTTTACATAACAGGACCCAGTACACTATCGCTAACAACCATCGTTCAAATACTGTTCCCGTCACCTCCGGTATTCCTCAGGGTACTGTGCTGGGTCCGCTTCTTTTTTCTATCTATATTAACGATTTGCCTAATTCCTTGACCTCACAAATTCGTCTTTTCGCCGATGACTGCGTTATTTATCGTCGGATCAGTAACCTATCAGATTCTACTGCCCTTCAAGACGACTTACTGAATATCACCTCATGGTGTACTAACTGGCTCATGCTTTTAAACTCTTGTAAATGCAAGCACGTTCGTTTCATTCGTCCTAATAATTCTTGTTCGTACCCCAGTCAATATCACATTCAAAATACCCCGTTGGAATTAGTCCAATCTTACAAATACCTAAAGGTTCACCTAACCTCGGATCTATCATGGAACATGCATATTAATTACATTCTTACAAAAGCTAACCGTAGTCTCGGTTATTTAAAACGTAACCTTAATTCTGCCCTTAATTAAACGACTAACATACGTCACGCTTGTTCGACCGATCCCAGAATATGTTTGCAGCATTTGTGAACCCTCATTATCATTACTTAGCTGCCTCACTGGAAGCACTTCAAAACCGAGCCGGTCGTTTCATCTTTTCTGATTACTCACGTCATACCAGTGTAACTAACCTTAAAACTCGTGCTGACCTTCATTCACTTGAGATACGCCGCAGGGTATCAAAGCTATGTCTTCTGCATAAAATGTACTACTCGCCATCACTTCACTCATTACTTCTCTCTCAACCGTTTTATGTTTCAGCCCGCATTGATAACTCACGTAAGATTAAACTTATTTCTTGTAAGTCATCCTTGTTTTTCTGCTCGTTTTTGCCATCCGCCATTGCTGACTGGAACGACTTGCCCGATAACATTGTTTGTCAACGTGATCAAGTTCTTTTTCGCCGAGATTTGACTACTTTTTGGGACTCTTGTCGCATGTCTTATTAAGTGTGGTTGATTTTGTTGTTTTTGTGCTCTATACTTTTGATATATTTTGCTTTGTAACCCCCCCCCCCCCCTTACATACTGCCCCTTGAGGGCGTGTAAGGTATTTAAATTAAAAAAAAAATAATGAAACGAACAAGCGGTGTGTGCGACTGCGTGCGGATGCAAAGGCATTTCTGTAGCTGGAAGGCTTTCTTTTATAGGCTTTCATTTCATAACATAGAAAAATGAACTGCGGTTTAGTGTCGACTCTCACCAGACACTTGTAGAACCCACCCTCTCTCCGACACAAGTGCCGTCCCTCTGGCTCGTAGCCTTGTACACATCTTATGCTTTCACCCGCACGCCCTTCAGCTTCAATCTCTGTTGCTCTTGGGCTTGGCCACAAACAAGTTGTAAGAAAATGTGATTTCACGTTTTGCCCAGTTAGAAGACACGACACATGTCCACTCGGCTTGAGGCTGCGACACCTGCTTCTCCGTGTCACCTCTTTCAGCAGAAGCACGGAAGTGCGCTGTATTACCTGGCACGAAATGTATCTGCTATGGCAGGGCGCCTGGCCAAAATAACTGGAGTTAAATATTTTCCAAGCTTCCCGCCTCTAAACAAAATAAAAAATAGAAAGTAACTTAAAAGTAACTTGAAAATGAGTACAAGTTATTTGAAAGAAAGTATTTAAGTTATAATACTAAAGACTGACGTTCGAAAGTATTTGTAAGATACCAAGTTACTCACAAAAGTATTTAAAATATGTAGTAACTTGAGTAGAGTATTTGAGTTACGTACAAGTCTGGAAGGGAGGCAACGGAAGGCAGAAGCGGGCGAGGAGGATAAGTTGGTTTCCGAGACATATTCCTCAGTGGGACTGCTTGCTGCGCTTTAAGTCCAACGACAGACAAGAACTCGTCCGTCGTCGATCGCTTGTCGGCGGGTGTCGGCGATTGTCGCGGATGTTGGTCGTTGCAGTGGGACAGCATCGGCGACACGGAACTTCGTGGTGTCGTTGGACAAAAATCGGTGTTTGTCGCTCTAGTGGTACGAGGCTATAAGGACGCCTCAGCCTGACGAAAATAAACCCTGGAGAAGGGGAACAAGAGAGACAAAGGACAAACACAAATCTCCACACACAGCTAGGTGACTGGCGAGCGACCGAAAAAATCCGCCGGGTCCGTGTATCGAACCCGGGACCTTTCCATTTTCAGTGGAGCGTTCGACGAACTGAGCTAACCAGGGGTTAGATGTCAGTAGAGCAAACGGGTTTTATCAGCTGCCACCAGTCCAACACCAACAAGCGGAATGGCTTGCATTTTAAGGTTATTATTATAATGCAATATTGCCTCAGCCTCCTCGCTTACCAAGGAGAGTGGTAGGGTTGTGAATTGGGCCAGTTGGTAACAGTTAAAGATGATGAAAAACAGCCTCAGAGAACACTGATGACGAATACCCTCGTGCAAACGATATTTTTCACAGAATGAACTTCAGTTGCGAGAGAGCCGTTGTCCTGTCGTGTTCGTTTCCTCTTTGTCGTCCATGTTCTCTGAGGGTGTTTTTCATAATGTTTAAAGGAAGAAATGTTTGTGTGAATTTCTTGGGATAAGGGGGAGGGGGGGGGGGGGGCTGCCCGCTTGGTTTTGTTTGTTTTGTAGACAGCCGATTTCAGTCAGTCGAGGTACAAGCTCGTCCGGAGCAGTTTGCCGTGGTATTCGTCACTCAACTAGAGCATCCAAATATGTACCAAAAGTGTTTCATGACAGCAGTTTTACTCCCTAACACGAGTAGAATGCAGGCTTCAAGATGATATGTTCCTATAACAAACTGGCTGTGAACGCTGTTATTGCAACATGAACGGCTTAGATGTAAGTAAAACAAGTTTTTTTTCATGTTTGTGTTATCGGCATTTGAAGAGTTGAGGATAACCGAGTAAAACTAAAACAATAGCAACATGCCTTTTCCTTTTGAGGGGCGGGGGGTGAAGGGGAGTTGCTGCCATTTATTTTTGAGGCTGTAAAGCAGGGTTAACACTGCTCATACCATTATACAAAAGACAGTCTGAAAACACAAGTCACCGGAATAGCCGTGGTTCGAGCACCGCGTGCCCACATCTCTCATTGAACTCATTGCCTTGCAGCACTTGAAGCACTGATTTCGCGGTTACTCACGTTCGAGTTTGTTTGCACACTGCATTTTGTGCGATGTACAAACAGTGTTACCCCGGCTTAAAGGAGCTGTGCAACAATTTTTGTACTGTGCACAAATACCGCTTAAAACGGATCCCTGACGTTAATGACCTATGAAACACGCGTTCGTCTTTCACCCCACGCAATAGAAGTCCCAGAAAAAAATTTAAGAAAAACGAGCAAAGTTCACCCCCTCAACTCGCAGCCAGAACAAGCGGCCACGCGATCTGGAGCCGATTATATGCCGCCAGTGTTGATCATAGCCACGCGCTGGGGTTGGCAAAGCACAGGGCACGTGCTGAGTTCCAGACATTGTTATGGCTCGGCTGTTGTCGTCGTTGCAGCGATTGGACACGGGTCACTACCGGAATGCTTCTCGAGCTAGCAATTGTCACGAGCCCAAGTCGAGTATCCACGCAATGCTCGCGTCCAATCTATGAACCGCATTCAAATATCGTCACTTGGGTGTACTGCGATCCCCGAGTTACGTCATCAAATTTCGCAAGGGAGAGATTGAATGAAAATGATCGCTTTTGTCCTTGTAATTACACCGCAACAAAGGAGTTTCTTGGCCAATGGCGTTGCGTGTGAGTGTCCTTGAGTCCCAGGTGTGCCAGTAAGCTCGTGTAGAGCGAAAAACATTCCAATCGAATATCGTTGCACAGCTCCTTTAAAGGCTACACTCCATGGAGTAAACATCTGGCGAAAAACCGAACTTCGCCCGGCGGCGACCGCTCTTGCCGCGGCATCAAAAGACAGGCCGATGTTTTCAGTCAGTCAGTAAAACGTTTATTATTTGGCCGAAAAAAAAGTGAAAGCCGTTTACAAATCCCTGTAACGCCGAATTGGAGCGCAGCTCTTGAGGAGGAGGAGTGAAGGGTACTGAGGGGAGGGTAGACCCCTCCCCCTTCTCCTCCTCCTCCCCTCATTCTTTAATATGCTCCGGGGGGGGGGGTGTCACGTGACTTCGGGGAGGGGGTCACGTGACCTCGGGGAGGCGTGACCTGGGGGTGACCTCAAGGCCACGTGACCCCAAAGGTGACCCCCACGTGACCTTGGGGTCACGTGACCTGGAGGGGTCATGTGACCTCGGGGGTCACGTGACCTCAGAGGGGTCACGTGACCTGGGGGTCACGTGACCTTGAGATGACCTTGGAAGGGGTCACGTGACCTTGGGGGTCACGTGACCTCGGGGGTCACGTGACCTCAGAGGGGTCACGTGACTTGGGGGTCACGTGACCTTCAAAGGGTCACGTGGGGTCATCTTGGGGTCACGTGACCTTGAGATGACCTTGGAAGGGGTCACGTGACCTCGAGGGGTCGTGACCTTCAGGGGGTCACGTGACCTTGAGCTGACCTTGGGAGGGGTCACGTGACCTTGGGGGTCACGTGACCTTGGGATGACCTTGGTTACGCCGACGCCGACGGCGACGGCGACGGCGACGCCAACGCCGACGGCGACGCCGCTCAAGCCGGGAACGGGCCCCTAAGAGCTGCGCTCTAAAAGAAAGAGAAAGGATAGAATGCAGCGGTGGCCGGACGCCTGGCTGCTAGGCCGTGAGGGAAGTCAGATATGCGCTTGCAGTCCCGCCTCGAACACGAAGTCGAGGAGGGTCCGCAGCACACGCTTACGTGCACCCTCTGTTCCTGGAGGGTGCGTCCAGCTTTCGAGCTGGATGATTTCGAGTGGCCGGTGGCGGGATCGTATTGCTGCCAGGTCCGGGCAGGACCAGGCAAGGTGGGCGAAGGTAGCCCGGGTTCCGAGTTTGCAGCGCTGGCACAAGCCCGAGGACTTGTTTTGGCTCCATGTTGCTATTCGTGCTGGATCGACCGTTGTGTCCGTTCTGATGCGCAGAAGGAGGACTCTTGCTCGACGACCCAACCCCGACGGTAGAGGGTCCGGGTCCTCGGGCAGAAGTTCCTCGAGCCGAATGCGACATTCGTTTCTGATGAGAGTGCGGTGCTCGTCCGGGTCCAGTTCCGCGTGATCGTTGAGGGCGGTGGACTGGCGGTTGTAGGTTCGGAGACAAGAAGCGCGGTCACGCTGCGTCGCGTATCCGTGTTCTGATTGATGTGAGGGACTCGTCTCCTCGCCCGATAGGAAGAGTGCGGCACGGGCGATTTGATGAGCCTCTTCATTTCCAGGAATCCCGGCGTGGCCAGGTACCCATTCGATCTTGACGTGAACTCCCTGGCCACGAAGTTGCGAAGCGAGGTTTTTAATTTTTCGCACTAGCTTTGAAGGGCTGGCTCTAGCCTTGCATTCTTTGATTGCTTCCTGTGAATCTGAAAAGATGCGAAGGTTCGCAAGGAGGGCGGATGTGGAGGAGGACATAGCTTCCTGGGCTGATGCTAAAGCCAGGCAAATGGCGTGGAGTTCTCCCTGTTTGGTCGAGGAGGAGGGAGGGATGACATCGTGGTATGCAGCCTTGCTCATGGGGAAGAACGCCGCAATCGTCTTCCTTGGTTGTGGACCTTCGAGACAGGCGACGTCAGTGTATACGGCAGCGAAAAAGGCGGGGTCCCAGCTGTTGACCGTTTTTATGTGTGCGCGACCTCGACGGGCGAGCTGTTCAGCATCACCCTTTCGGGGCAGTGGGCGGGTGGTGGTTATGTCAGCCAGATCTTCCCATGGAGGGAGTGTGGCTGGATAGCGCGGAAGTTTGGTGGTCGTCTTGTCCAAAAGGGACAAAATGCCTCGGCCTGAAGGGGTGAGTTGTAGTCGCTTTTCGTGAGCGCTCATTCTCGTCTCGACGACATCCCGAAGGTCGTTTATTCCAGATGTTGCTCTCAGAGTGCTGAGGAGGGTGAAGCGTGGAAGTCCGGTGATTACGCGCCGAGCACGGTTGTTGAGAGTTTCTAATTTGGTCCAATGTGCCTTAGAGAGCCAAAAATGACGTGCTCCATAGCAAACTCGCGATACCACGAGTGCTTTGTACAGTCGTTTGGCGACGGTATCGGAAGCACCCCCTCCAGAGCTGCAAATTCGGCGGATGACGTTGAGTGCCTTGTTACAAGTTTCTATTGTCTCTTCAAGCCAGGAATCGGCAGCAGCGTCCTCTCGAATTGCTATGCCGAGCACTCGCACAGAAGGGGAGGGGCTAATGCGTCGTCCGGCCAAGACGAGATGAAGTCGCTCCGCTACTTGAGCATCACGATACTTTTTGGACGCGACACAGACGTAAGTGGTCTTCTCGGGGGAGGCACGAAGTCCCACCCGGAAAAGATGTGACTCGACGACGTCCAGTGCATGTTGTAGAACCTTTTCCTGTTTTTCTAAGCTGCAGGTGTGAGAAGCCCAGATCGTCAGGTCGTCGGCATATAGGGTGAAGCCGATATCGGAAATCTCGGCTAAGGCGTGCGGCAGGGCGGCCATCACGATATTAAAAAGTGTCGGGGATAGAACGGAGCCTTGAGGCACTCCCAGCCGATTCGGTTTGGGCTGGGTTTGTTCTGCTTCTCGGCCAGTGGCTACTGAAAACGTGCGGTTGGCCAAAAAGCTACGAATAAAATTGAGTGCTCGGCCAGAGATGCCAAGACTGACCGCAGCTGTCATGATGGCGGAGTGCGGGACGGAGTCGAAAGCTCGACTGACATCCACGGCGACGAAGGTGCAGGCGTGATTCTGCCGTCGACCTTTGGTGCGGATGATATGGTGGGAAATGAGAGCCAGACTGTCCTGCGCACCTAGGCCGGTCCGAAAGCCGGTCTGTGCAGGGTGAAATGCGTTGCTGTTTTCGAGGTACCAATCTAGTCTGGCGAGAACCATTCGCTCCATGGTCTTGCACACGCAGGAAGTGAGCGAGATTGGGCGGAAGTTTTTAATGGTGTTGCGGGCCTTGTTCCCCTTGGGGATGGGCACGACGATCGAGTGCTTCCATGCTTGGGGGAGCTCTCCAGATACCCAGATTGCGTTAATCCAGTCAAGGAGCTGCAAGCGGGTCTCGTCAGGGAGGTTCCGAAGCGTGGCAGGGGTGACGTTGTCCGGCCCGGGTGCGGATCGCGTCTTGCTTTTGTGAATCGCCCAATTTAATTCCCCAAGGGAAAACGGCCGGTCCATACCGTGGTTGGGCACAACGATTTCGGGGGAGTAGACGGGGTCTTTTAATACGGGCTGAGTGGCTGGCTGTGGGAAGAACGCGTCTCCGGCCAAATTCGCAAGTTCAGGTCCCGTCAGGCCCAGCTGGAGGGCGAGAGTTTGGGATGCCGTCTTGCTTTTCTTTTTGCCCATGAGAGCTCGACTTGTGGCCCAAAGCTGCCTAATTGACGTTCTCTCGGATAGCGACGAACTGTAATCGAGCCATCGGGTCGTTTCAAGGCGTTTCGCGTATTCCTTGGCCACGACGGTGGCTCGGGTGACGGCTTGTCGAGCCGCAGGGGTTTTTCGGCCTCTGCGATAACGTTGAAGTAGTTGAAGGCGTTTTGCCCAGAGGCAAGCCAGGTGAAGATCGGGTGTGGGAGCGTCCTCGTCCGTGTTGACGGAAATAGTGGCAGTTTTTAGTGCGTTCTGGATTGAGGATGTAAAGTCGATTTCTTCAGAGTTTGATCTGTTGACCAGCTCTTGGCGAAATTGATCCCAGTGAGTAATGTGAACCTTGCGTTTGGCACCGAGTGTGTGGCAGGGCTTTCGGGTGGGGGAAAATTGTATTTCGATTGGAAAGTGGTCGCTGCCCCGGGTATCGGGCAGACATTTCCAGACGTGATGTTGGTAGAAGACGTTGGAGGTCCACGTAAGATCGGGAGAAGTGTCCCCCTGGCCTACGCAGGCTGCCATGCGGGTCTTAGTCCCGGCCACGTTCATGAGATGGAGATTACACATCGTCATTCTTTCCATTAGCTGCTCCGCCTCTTTTGTTTGTCGTGTATATCCCCAGGCTGGATGATGCAGGTTGAAATCGCCTCCATACAACTTCTGTTCTTGGGGGTAGGTTTGATGAATGTAAGAGATCCAATCGTGATCGATTGTCCGCTTTGCCCCAGGACGAGGATATGCCGAGACGAAGATCACGTTATTGTTCTTAATGGTCGTGGCACGAACCGCGACTATTTCTTGACTGTCGTTGCAGTGTTGGGCGAGATCAATTTGATGTTGCGGCCAGTCGGTACGAACGTACACTAGCGCGTAGCCTGGTTTCACGCAAAGGGTAGAACGAGGGCCACTTTGATATTTTGGGATAGAGGGGCACGCATAGGAGGTAAGGCCTCTAATTTTAATGGCAACAGAATTGGCTTCTTGGATTAGAAGTACGTCAGGGCGTTGATCAGGACGTTCGAGGAATCGGGTGCGGAGCTCCGCCGCTCGTTGACCGAGTCCGCGGCAATTCCATTGAAGGATCCTGATCATTTGGCGACGAGCTGGGGGAGGTTAATGACGGACCGGATTTGGTTGAAAAAACTTTGGTGTTGCTGCTGTTGCTGTTGCTGCTGTTGTAACCGTTTGTTAAACTCTTGCTCGGCAAGGAGGGCCGCGTCCATACGAGCGTTCAGAGCTGTCGAAAATCTTTCGATTTCGTCTTTCAGAGCCCTGAACATATTGCGGATTTCTTGCATGTCGGTGACTCTTGAATCCCAAGGTAATTTAGGATTTGTTTGGTCGAGATGAGGCTGGGTTGCCCACGTGTTGTGTGCTGCAATGGTTCTTTCCAGGCTCTGCGAAGAGGGGAGCTGCGGGTATTCAAAAAGAGATGTAGGTGGGGGCCGTTTATCCTGTTGCAGCAGCTGTTGGTGTTGTTTGTGCTGTTCCTTATACCTTTGTACTTCTTCGCGCATTTTTTTGTTGGTTTGTAGCCAGGTAGGGCATAGACGGTCTGTGCCCAGGTGGCCCGTCTTTTTGCACCCCTGGCAATAGGGTACCTCAGACGGACAATCAGGGCCTTGGCCAGACGTGGCTGAAGTAGAGTGGGTTGTGCCGCAACGCGGGCAAACGGCTGGGTAAGGACATATGTCCTGCTTGTGTCCGAGGCGGTGACATTTGCCGCAGGTGACCGCTTTTGGCTTGTGTGGGTAAACTCTCATGAAGCGTCGTCCATAAAATACGGAGCGCGGGAGCTTCAGGCCGTCGAATGTGAGGACGGCCGTGTTGGATTTCCCTAATCGTCGTGCAGAGACTAGGCGTATTTTGTCACTTTCAAGGTCCGAGTTGAGTATCTCGTCTTTCGGGTCTTCTTCCAGTGGGAAGATGTCGTAAATGACCCCCTTCGTGTATGTGGCGCCGTAGGTCCGGAAGACCTGGGCAGGGACTTGCTGGGAGTTGAGGGAAAAATGAGTAACTTGCTCCACGGCTTCCGCCACGTTCTTGCAGTTCGTACGAAGCGAGATTATGTTACTCTTCTCGATCAGGTGTAGTATAAAGTCCTTTGAGATTGGAGTGAGCTGCATTTGGAGCAGATGTAAGACTGGTTTGATAGATGTTTGGGAGTGCGTAAGACGTATTTTGTACTCGAACTCCCAGCGATTGGGCTGCTTTGCTCTCGCCCGCGGGTTGCCCCCGGTGTTGAGGGAGTCAGGGGGAACTAAAGATACCTTCCGCCTTCTTTTCTTTTTGTACGTAACCGTGTGCCAGTCTTCGCCGTTTGTGTCGGGGTCGAGTTGCACCGGCTCTGCGTCATCTGGTGTGGACTTATCTGTGGGGTATGCCTCCATAGAGGTGTCTAGCACTGTTGCCTGGACGAGCGGCACATTTGCTGTCGTTTTGTCGTGCCCGCCAGGGAGGGTGGTCACTCTTTTCCGAGTCTTGCGTTTTTTGTCTAACGATTGTTCGGTCAGACGTTTTGATGGTGTCTCTTTTAGACGGACTTGAATGTAAAATCGTTCTCCAATAGCGGATTGGAGGGCTTGGATTTGCAGATCTTGAGGTAGATCCGCGAGGGCGTTACGCACGAGCTGCGAAGTTTGATTTAGTTGTTCTGTGGAGGGGGGAGAACCGCCTCCAAACTTGATGTTGCCCACCTGAAAGCCCGGCGGGCCAGTGAAGTTTAGGGTGGTGATTTCGGGCTGCTTGCTCGGCAGAGCCGGGGTCGCCACGGGGGCGACTATGGGGGTGATGTGAGCCTGGGTGGTCTCCATGTCCTCCGTTGAGGGCACGGAACCCGAAATGTTGTTCGGATGTAGCATTTTGAACGAAGCTGAGCGGAGCGCTGCGAGGACACGTCTTCCTCAGCGAACCATCATCTTCTTCCCGGCCGATGTTTTTTTGCAAACAAGCCCACTACCACCCCCTATCGGCAGACCCCTGCGCGCTTCCGGTTTTCCTCTTCTTTTCCACTTGTCTCTCCACCTTTTGTTATTTGCACTACTTTTTAGAATGCACTAATGTTCTTACAAACATACTACAGAAACTTCCCTGAAGGAAACTCCTCTTACCCGACCGCTGTGCGTTGCTGAAGAATAAATAAATACACTACCGGAAGTCTACTGGGGCACCAAATACTGTGGCGCCCTCGTGGTATCAACTCCACTTTTCTTGGCAGTGCAGTGGAAGTTGAGGAGAGTCCGCGCACAGCCTTACAATCCAGCGCTCAAATTGGGATAGGGGAGGCGTGCCCGTGCCCTCCACTGCATTGCCAATAAAAGTTGTCGCCGAGTAGAGGCGAGCTGGATTTCGTACAGCCGACGTCGGCTGCTACCGGAAATGGCCAGCGGGCGGCGGGGGACGAGGCAATCAGGACGTAGAACGGGCCCCGATATCCGGCTGGCTTCTGTCCCTTTGTTTGTCCCATAGTGTTTGGCGCCGACGAATACGCAGCAGCGCGTCCTAGAAGATTTCTGCCGCACGAGCTTCGTCGTAAAATTTCGCTCCATGGAGGCAGGCTGTAAGAACATCTGTAAGCGTATAATCTATGGGAAGCTGGCATGCGCATTTAAAGTGAAAGAGTCTTCGACAACCAAACATGCAAGTTCAAGTAATGCAATGGTCACGCGTTTCAGGTGCAACATTGTAGCGAGGGTCAAATGGATCTATACCACTTTAAACAAATTTCAAGCATTAGTTTTGCGTGCTCCGACATTGTATGTTGCGCGAAGGTACGCCTCGGTGGTCAATTTGTTTCTGAAAATCTGTGAACGAAGGCTTATTTCAATAAAAGGTTACAACTGTGGGGGCGCTCGCACGCTCCAGGGGGGGGGGCCGCGTGCATTGTGGCGCTTGCTTCATCTCGAAAGGTCGAGGTGCTCTCGGGCCTCCCGAGGCGTGTCAATCAGTCGTTTGCTCAAGTCAACGGCAGACTCAGCGTGGGAAGGAAACAAAGCCTCCTGGGGTTGGATAAATTCGGTTCTCAAGGGGAAGTGTAACTCTCGGCAGAAGTAAGCGGGCGTGAAGCGGGTCGGTTTGTATGTGATGTTCCAAGTGGCAAACGACATTTCTGAGAGCTTAAGGTCCCAGTCCCTATGTCGGGCTGTGTGAGCCACCCCTGGTCTTGAAGTTTCGGTTTACTCTTTCAGTAATGTTGGCCTTCGGGTGGTACACGGACGTTCGGACGTGGCGGATACCCATGGCATCACAGCAATCTGCGAAAACGTTGCTGGTGAAATACGTCTCGCCGTGGGTGATCAAGTGAGCCTCTAAGCCGAACCGGGTGAAGACTTGTAGAAGACACGCCCACACGTTATGCGAAGTTAGTTTGCGCAGCGGAAAGAGTTTTACCCACTTCTTAAAGTGGTTGGTGATTCCAAGCAAACACTGGTTTCCACAAGGGCTTCTCGGAAATGGGCGCATAAAGTCGGAGCAACAATTTGCCACGCGCCTCTACTCTCAACTCTCCTCATACCTAGCAAAAGACCGACTCGTGATTTCGCCTTTTTGCCATACGATACAAGAACCTGCGTATCGCCATACGTCTTGTCTCATCCCTGTCTACGTACACTCTAAGAAAAAGTGAGCACCCCCCCTAGTCATTATGCGTTTTCACGGATGTAACTACACCACGGGCTTACTTAACTACTCACTGGGCTCGGGCCATTGAGCGTTACCACCCTGTTGGAAGGTGACAAGCATGGGGTAGTCACGTGTTATAAACTCTTGAATTGAACATTCAAGTGCATGCAGTCATTCAATAGTAAAAGTCACTTTAAAAATCTTAAAAAAGTACTCGAAACTTGCTTTCTTTGTGCGTTGGTTACTATTTATTCAAAATTTAACCGGTCGAAACAGGCGTTTAGCGAACACTCAGTTCGCCTAAACTGGCAGAAAACAAAAATTGCCAAAAAGTACAGGTAACCTTGGTAGGCACCTACCAACACCCGGGCCAGATAAAAAGTATCGCGGTTGTCCTTTTTGGTTCCGTCGCGGGTTTTACCATGTATAGCAGTAAACAGCTGGCAGCTGGCGTCGTGCTCGAGGAATTTAGCCAAATCTCTAGAAAAGCACAGGAAGCTACGCACAGGCGTGAGTTGACTTGAATGTTCGCCGGACGAGATACCCTTGTCGTCTTTTATTGTGCGGTTCAGTAAAGAGCGTGCTCTCATTAAAGGTGTGGTCGGTCAGTTCTGCGTGCAGATCAGTTGCAAATTGCCTCCTCGGTTCCGCCGAACTTGTACACCTGTCATACCCAATTTTTTTGCTTTCAAGTGCAGTGAAGTATGAAGCATTGGACACCACGACTGAGGCCGGACAGGACGAACGTATACAAATATCTGGGATCATGTCCATGTATTTTAGTATTTCTCTGTCTCGGGATATATGATTCGCCTTCACTGGCTCATTTGGCACATTTCATCGAGCATACTCGATAAAAAATGCTTCAAACAAAAATGCTTCCAACAAGTGTGTGTCATCCAAGGTGGAGTACTTCGAAGGGGACTAATATTTCAGGCGTTC